>NC_141874.1:490601309-490916117 GCF_056163025.1 Triticum urartu | reverse complement strand
GACTTCCCTCACTGGGTGATCATCAACATCGTTGTCGTCAGGCAAGGCACGGAGGAGATCGGCCTTCCGTGAGGGGAAGGTCTCCCCAGACCCCTCCGGGGTGGCCGTCGAGTCCTCCTCCTCCTCCTCGCCAGAATCGCTGGAGGACACCACCACCGGAGTCGCGGCCGCCGGGGCCTCAGAGGGCGCCGGCGGCACAAGACCACGTCCATCAAAGACAGGCATGGCGGCGGCAATCTTTGCCCCATCTGGACAGCGCTACAAGGGAACGAAGGTGTCCGGCATGTACCCTTGGTCGTCCCCAACCAAGGAGCGGAGGGTCGTGCCTAGCTCCACGTCAGACAAGATCTCTGGATGCAGGCGGAGGTCATCTCCTTCACCCCCGAACTTCCACAAGGGACGAGAGCGCGCCTGGAGGGGAGTCACGCGCTGCGCCATGAACTCCTTGACGATCATGGCCCCCGTCAGCTTCGCCGCCCTTGGATTGTCAGGCTTTAGGTCAGCGGTCATCCTCTCCGGCACCAACTCCGCCCGAGGGTCGCTGAGCTTCGCACGGAACCACCCGTCGTGAGACGTGGGCATCTCCATCGGCAGCACCAGCCGAGGGTGAGAGCACTTGGCATCCATCAGGACCCACTTGCTCATGAAGCCCTCGGCCTTCTTCCCGGCCTTCGAGATTGCATTGGTCTTGTTGGCTGCGACGAAGTTGGCACGCCCTGAGCAGGGGCCGTCCTTGATCCGGAGATAGAAGAAGGGGCATAGCAACGCCATGGACGGCATCACCCCAACGTATGCCTCGCAATAGAAGGCGAAGATTGACAGAAGGAGGATGGATTTGGGATGAAGGTGGAGGGCGTGAAGCTCGTAGTGTCTGGGGACGGAGTAGAAGAAGTCGGAGAAGGGGGGAACCAACCCCGCAACAACACTACTCATGAAGAAGGGATAGAAGGTGCTACCCGAGGGCTCCGGCTCGGTGGAGCCAGCCCGGAGCGTGGTTTTCCTCTTTTCATCGCCCGCTGCCGTCATCGGGAGCGCGGTGGCAAGGTTCTTCTCCGAAACGCTTGGCGCGCTCAACGCAGGCTCGTACCAGGATGGCGGAGCGATGGCCCGAGCTTTGTTGGGCGCCATTGGTGGCGGGTTCGGAGGAGGATTTGGGAGGATCTGGAGTTCTTGGGAGCGAGGAGTAAGAAAGGGGATCTGGAGCAAGATGAAGGGGAGCAATGAAGGCAGCGCAGCCCGCGCTAGCCTTTTGTCAGTCGGGCAGTTGCCGAGGCAGCATGGGGAAGCGGAGACGCCCACGTCCCGTCAGTCACCACGTGTCAATCAAGGCCGCAGGCGGTTGGGGCCCGCGGCACTCCGCACTTGCCCTTGGCTTCGCCTTGAAGCCAACTCCGAGCGCGCCTTGGGTCTGGGGGCTACTGTTGGCGTTCTGGGAATGGGGGTCCCTAGACTTGCTTGCCTGCGGCCCACGGCGTGGCTCCTCTAGCGGCCTGGTATGGCCCATCTTCACCAGCAAACACTCAAGACCCTCGCAAGGGTCCAAGCCTCGCGAGGCAGACAACACAAGACCTCCTCGAGGGCAGCCTCACTAAGCTGGCTCGCGAGGAGCGGAGCGATCAAGGTGAGGGGTACCTCGTGAGGTTCCCGTGACGTGATCCATAACGACCAAGGCCAGGCGGGTACCAGGTAGGCGCCAGCGGGTGCAGAGCACTAGTTGCCTCTTCAGTGCTAAAGGAACAGGTGCAGGCGAGGAGTCCATAGGCATCAGGCAAAGGTTTCCATATCGGTGCAACGAGACCAAGACCAGCAGGACGGCAGGACGGAGGTCATCGTGGAGCCCACGACGGCGTCACCACCAGAGCCTTTGGCAGGAGAAGACCACCTTTTGTCAGGATAGCTTGTACTAGTTGTCCCCCTTCAAATTGGCTGTTGTGGGATCCCTTCCAGCCTAATATTTGGGAAGAGGACCAGGGCCTCTATAAATAGGACTAGCCACCACTGTAGTCAGGGATCGGCTCATCCGGGGACGGATCATTCAGATCATCCTGAACCACACAAGCTCACCGAGCTCAAGAACACCTCTCCTCAGGAGGTAGTTCTTCCCTTGTACTTGTTCATCCTCAGCCTACAAGGAAATCAACCACACCGGTACTGGAGTAGGGTATTACACCACATCGGTGGCCCGAACCAGTATAAACTCTTGTGTCCCTTGTTCTTCGAGTTCGACGAGTTGAGCTTTGAGATCGTGGTTAGTGGGTGAGCTAGGGGGAAGGAGAGATCTTCGTGCGCACCCCAGAGTTCGAACTTGAGGGTTTTGCCGGAACCCGAAATCCGATAGTGGATAACCTATCTTTATAGTGGCCTTGGTCCTCTTCCCTTGAAACTTAGGCGGGAAGGGATTCCACAACGGCCAATTTGAAATGGGACAAGAGGTACATCCTACCCTAACAAAAGGTGGTCTTCTCCTACAAAGCTTTGGGTCGTGACATAGTGGTGGGCTCAGCGATGACATCCGTCATGCCGAGCTTGTGGTCTTGGTCTTGTTGCACCGGAATGGAAACCTTTGGCAGATTCCCCGGGAACCCATGCCCATCCTTGCCTCCTTAGCACCAAATAGGAAACTGGCTCCTTTGTGCCCGCCGGCGCCCGCATGGCCTTGGTCGTCATGGCTTGCGTCATCACAGCCTTGTAAGGCTAGGTACTTGCATAGGAAACTCCGCTCATCGGGAGGCTGCCTGGGAAGGATGCTCCCTCTGGAGGTCTTGGTGTCGTCCGCTTCGCGAGGCCAGGGGGCCCTCACGAGGGTCTTTTCTTGGAGGTCTCGTAGACGGGCCGTACCAGGCCATCAAGGGAGCCAAGCCGTGGGCTGCAGGCAGGAAGGTCTGGGTACCCTGCTTCCTAGAACACCGACGGAAGCCCCCGGGCCCAAGGCGCGCTCGAGTTGGCTTCGAGGCGAAGCCAAGGGGAAAGGGCGAAGTGCCGCGGGCCCCAATCACCTGCGGGCCAGGTTGACATGTGGCTCCCAATGGAACATGGATGCCTCTGCTTCCCCACATCGCCTCGGCAACCGTTTCAAGTTGACAGCGGCATGGTGCATGCAATAGGGCCATCATCACTCAGAATGTGGAGGGATGTGGTTACCCTTCTTCTGCCTATAAATGGGCGAGGGGGGTCCCCCTAGCCCACCTTCATCTTCTTGCCTTCTCTCCTTCCTACCTACACTGCATCTCCCACCTTGTCGAAGTGACCATAGCGCCAGTGGGGAGGTTCTCGGCCGAGGAAAAGGGCAAAGCCTCTCAGGTAGTACCGGAGGCGCCGCCACCTAAGATAGGGCGTGGCCATCGCTGCAAGCCCGCAGACACACCGGCAACGTCCTAATCGGGGCACGGGCGTCCACCTCTGACGGCTCACGACGACTCCAACAGCCGGGAGAGGGATCTCCCCCGTGAGGGTGGTCACGAGGGTGCTAGCAGCCATGGCCAAGGGGGAAGGCGTGCCGTGGCCAGCCGACCGCCGCGCCCGCTCGAGTGACTCGGCGCGTGAGTTCATCGTGCGGGTGGAGGGCCCTCCAGGCACTTGGCTTATGCTTCCAAGCTCTTTTGCGGAGGAGCTACCGGCGGCAGGATCCGTTGGGCTACGGCTGCAGCCTGACGGCTGCTACAATGGGTCCTCGTGGGTAGGGGTCTAGGTCGACTCCATCGGCCATGTGTTCCTGACCCACGGGTGGTAGTCATTCGCCCGGGCCCGCGGTCTGTAGGGGAGGCGCACCCTCCACTTCAAGTATGACAGAGCAGCAATGCTCTTCTTCAGGGTCTTCGGGAAGGACGGCAGCCGCCTGGGGTGCTGCCTAGAGGGCGATGACGACGGTGACCACCCTTCGGATGACAACGGTTGGCGCGGCGGCGGTGTCCTCGACAGTGAACTTGCCCTTGGCCGCCACACCTCCAGCAGCAGCGGCAATGTCTCCCCTGGGGGGAGCTCGAGCGATGAAGACTACGACGAGCCGCCTCATCGCCGTTCTCGGACCCAGGCAGGCCGCCACGCCGTCTTGCTCCCGCTCAGGGGGGATGCCGAGCTGCCTCACCACCACGCCCCCATGAAGCAGGAGGAGGACTCCGACTAAGCGTGGGTGGTGGCGGAGCCACGCCTCAGGAGCAGCAGTCCTTGGGAGGCCGCTTCTTCTGCTTCACCTTTTTTTAATTTCCTGCATTAAGAGTTTGCGAAGAGCCCCCGTGGGGGTGTGTAATGAACTGCAGCGTGTGCGCCTTTTTATTAGTGTTTATTGCTCGCACCTCAAAATTATATTACCATTAATTGAAAGGATCCTTCCTGGCGTGATTAGAATAACTTAGCTTGGTGCGCTCGTGGCCCTTGGCGGGTCCCCTTGTCATGGGGGCACGCTCTGGCTCCTCTGGAGCTTCTCTTGGTGGCGGTGCGGTTAAAGTGCCAAAGCAACCTGTCGGTGTTCTGGGAATGGGGGTACCCAGACTTGCCTGCCTGCGGCCCACGGCGTGGCTCCGTCGACGGCCTGGTACGTCCCAACTTCAACATCAACAACTCAAGATCCTCGCGAGGGGCCAAGCCTCGCGAGGCAGACGACACCAAGACCTCCACATGGGGCGGCCTCCCCAGGCAGGCTCCCGAGGAGTGGAGATTTAGATGCAAGGTTCACCTCACGAGGTTCAGATGATGTGAGTCATGACGACCAAGGCCATGCGGATGCCAGTGGGCGCAATGTACTAGTTTCCTCTTTGGTGCTAAGGAGGCGAGCGCAGGTGCGGAGTCTTGAGGAATCAAGCAAGGGTTTCCATTCCGGTGCAACAAGACCAAGACCGCCAGGACGGCAGGACGGAGGTCATCGTCGGGCCCACGACAGTGTCACCGCCAGAGGCTTTTGCAGGCGAAGACTACTTTCGTCAGGATAGCGTGTACTAGTTGTCTCCCTTCAAAATTGGTTGTTGTGGGATCCCTTCCCGCCTTCATTTGGGAAGAGGACCAAGGCCACTATAAATAGGACCTAGCCACCACCATAGAGGGGGACGGATCATTTAGATCATCCTATCACCCAGCAGCTCATCGAGCACAAGAACACCTCTCCTCCTGAGGTTGTTCTCCACTGTACTAGTTCATCCTCAGCCCCTCAAGGCCAATCCACCACAAAGCAGGAGTAGGGTTCTACACCGCAAGGTGGCCAGAACCTGGGTAAACTGTTGTGCCTCTTATCCATTTGGTTTGTCGAGATGGGTCGTGGGATTAGCGAGCAGACAGACTGGGGACGACGAGTTCTTCGCACGCACCCCAGAGTTCAAACCTCTCAAGGGTCTGTGGAACCCGAAATCCGACACGGCCTAGGGAGGCCCCTTGTCGGTCCCCGGAATCTTGAATAGTAAGCCACCCACGGGCCTCTGGAGAACCCACGAGGGTCCAGCGCCTCCGGAGCGCCATCTGCATAGGCCTCTGGAGTCCCCAGGTGAGGGCTGGCCGTCATTAGCGCGCCGGGGCGTGACACCCGGCAAGGCTAGGAGGTGAGCGCTCCTGAGGCCGAGGGACCGATGGCTCACTCAAGATGTACGCGTGAGTAGGCCTGCTGGTAGGCCGGTTCAGGCGTATACACCGTGCCCAGCCCCCGCTCATGGGCCACGATAGAGGGAGCCACGGGCAGCTGCCGCACTTCCTAAAGACGAAACTCAAGAGAGGAAACACCGCTAGAAGAAGAAAGACCAAGAAACTCCCCCCTTTCTCGAACAAAAACGCAAGAACTGCAAGTTTCTTTCTAAGAAGTAGCAAATGGGTTACAAGAGCAAAGCAAAAGAACAGCCGCGTCCAGCACCTACACTAGTCTTCTAATCTTCCTGCCAGTGTGGAGCATGGGGCTTCCACTAGGCGTGAGCATAGTTGCTGATTGACCATGTTGTCTGCTAGCGCGGAGGATGGGGCCTCCACTTGGGCGTGGGTGTGAGCCTCCGTGAGGACCAGGGGCGGCAGTCAGGAGACTCCGGGGCATGTATAGACCCACTCATTATTACGTGAGAGTGTCAAGGGTAGAACCTCCGGAGGTGCTGGATGTTCCAAGCATTTTGGATGGGGACACCGTCCTGCGTCTCCAAGCGTACGACGCCAGGCCTGGAGACGCGGGAGACCCTGAACGGGCCATCCCACATGGGCGAGAGCTTATGACGGCCCTTACTAGAAAGGACCCTCCTCAGGACGAGGTCTCCCACCTCGAGGGTCCGAGAGCGGACACTGCGGCAGCAGTAATGCCGCAGCGCCTGCTGGTACCTCGTTGCACGGAGCAAGGCCTGGCGACGGGCTTCCTCCCCGAGCACGAGGTCTGCCCCCGCGAGGTGTCCCGATGCACCTCGTCAAATGCCAGGACCCGCGGGGAGCGATGCCTGACCTCATGAGGGAGGACCGCCTCGGCCCCATAGACGAGGAAGAATGGGGTCTCGCTAGTGGGCTTACTCGCAGTGGTGCGGATAGACCACAACATAGACTGAAGCTCACCAAGCCAACCCATGTCGCAGGCCTCGAGCTTCTTCTTGAAGCTCCTTGCCTTGAGGCCCCTCAAGACCTCCGTGTTGGCGCGCTCGGCCTAGCCATTTCTCCATGGGTGCGCCACCGAAGCGTAGCATGTCTGTGTTCCAAGGTTAGCACAATACGTCCTGAAGAGGTTTGCTCCTGAACTGGGAACCATTGTCAGTAATAATGCGATTGGGCACACCAAAATAACTCATGCGAAGCCCTTGATGAACTTGACGGCCGAGCCAGCGGGGATGGCACGCACGGGCTCCACCTCCGCCCACTTGGTGAACTTGTCAATGGCGACGTAGAGGTAGCGGTATCTACCGGCTGCTCTAGGGGAAGGTCCCAGGATATCCATCCCCCAGACTGCGAACGGCCATGAGAGTGGGATGGTCTGGAGACCTTGCACGGGATGGTGAATCTGCTTAGCATGGAATTGGCAGGCCTCGCAGGATCGCACTAGCTCGGTGGCGTCGCTGAGTGCTGTCGACCAGTACAAGCCGCTACAGAACACCTTGCCCACGAGGGTGTGCGAGGAGGAGTGGTCTTCGCAGTCCCTGCCGTGGATATCAGCCAGCAACTCGCACCATTGTTCTTTGGATATGCACCGCAGCAAGACATCATTGGGGCGTCGCCGGTACAGCTCGTCGTCCTGCAAGCAATAAGTAGTGGCCTGGCAGACCATGCGTTCTGCGTCCTCCTCCTTCTTTGGCAAGGTGCCGCGGAGTAGGTATGCCTTGAACTCCTCGGTCCAGCAGCCTGCCTGAGGTTCTAGCACTAGGAGTAAGCGGGCTCCTGAGGTCGGGCTGCAAGTCGGGGCTCCTGAGGCCGGGGCTGGCGGCAGCTCCTCCCTGAGCAACGATGAGCCCGCAGCCGAGGGGGCACCGACGACTTGTGGATCCTCTCCTAGAAGACGCCAGGCCTCTGGGGCTCGCGCCGAGATGCCCAATTGGCAATGTCATCTGCTTCCTTGTTCGCGCCCCGCGAGACGTGCTGCAATTCCAAGCCTAGGAAGCGCTTTTCAATTTTACGTACCTCTTCCAGGTAAGCCTCCATGTGCTCATCCTTCGGCTTGTACTCTTTGTTGGAGAAGTTGACAAGAAGTTGGGAATCACCCTTGATGGTGAGGCGCTTGATCCCCAGGGCGGTCGCGGCCCTGAGGCCAGCAATCAAGCCCTCGTACTCCTTGATGTTGTTGGAGATCTTCTAGCCGCGCTAGAAGCAAAGCTGCACAACATAGTAGAGCATATCTTCGATTGGTGAGATGAGCACGACTCCAACCCCGGCGCCCTACCGCGCAAAGGCATCGTCAAAGTGCATGACCCATCCGTCAGGTGCCTGGTCGCCGGGCGTGAGGGATTGGCCCTCGTCCAGTCCACTCTACCACGAAATCGGCCAGGGCCGCCCCCATGATGACCCTGGTCGTGCTGAACTCCAGCTGGAAGGCCTGTAGCTCGATGTTCCATTCTGCAACCCTCCCCACGGTGTTGGGGCTGTGCGATATCTTTTCCAGGGGATATGCCGATGCGACCTTGATGGGTGGCCTTGGAAATAGTGGCGTAGCTTCCTAGAGGCAACGAGGAGCGCAAGAAGGAGCTTCTACTGCATGGGGTAGCGTGCTCGTGCATCGCGCAGCACCATGCTGACGAAGTATACCGGATGCTCGTTGAGGGGCGAGGAGTCAAGGACATCTTTCTCCACAAGGGGGTGTGAGGGACTCGTGACGCTTGGAGGTCGATGAAGCAATGGAATCCTCACGAGCGTCGTCCTAGGACAGTGAAGGTTGCGCCGCTTCTCGCGTGCTGCCTTGCTTCGAGCCTACACCGGTGGGTCCCTCCCTGACCGCCACGAGCACCACACTGGTCGAGTGGGGAGTGACCGCCAAGTAAAGCACCAGTGGCTCACGCGGACGGGGTGCCACCATGATAGGCGAGATCGTGAGGTATCGCTTGAGGTCTTCGAAGGCCGCCTCATCTTCCGGGGTCCACTCGAACGGGCCCTTCTTCTTCACTAGCTTGAAGAAAGTGAGGGCGCGCTCGCCAATCTTGGAGATGAAGAGCCCCAAGGAGGTCACGGACCGCGCGAGCTTTTGCATCTTCTTGAGGGTCTGAGGCGGGCTCATCCGCTCTACTGCCTTGACCTTCTCGAGTTGGCCTCGATTCCTCTATGCGACACCAGGAAGCCCAACAGCTTGCCAGACGGGACCCCGAACACACACATCTCCGGATTGGGTTTTAGGTTTATGTTGCGCAGGTTAGTGAATGTTTCTTCCAGGTCTTTGATTAGGGTCCTTGCCTCCTGTGACTTCACTATGATGTCATCGACATATGCCTCTACATTCCTCACCCACTGTGGCCCGAGCGCGATGTGCATCAACAGCTGGAAAGTTGCACCAGTGTTCCGCAACCCGAAGGCATGCAAGTGTAGCAGTACACGCCGCATGGGGAGATAAAGGTTGACTTCTAGACTTTCTCTGTCGCCATCTTGACTTGGTGATATCCCGAGAAAGCATCCAAAAACCACAGCAGATCGCACTCGGCAGTGGAATCAACAATTTGGTCGATACGCGGGAGTGGGAATGGGTCCTGAGGGCAAGCTTTGTGAAGTCACCGACCATGCACTCCTTCCCGCCTTTCTTGGGGATGATCATAGGATTAGCCAACCAGTTTGGGTGTCGTACTTCCCGAATGACACCGGCATCTCGGAGCTTGGCGACCTCCTGGACGATGAACGCTTGCTTCTCTTATGCTTGATGTCGTGCTTTTTGCTTCGCCAGGCGTGCACCAGGACACACCATCAGGTGGTGCTCAATTACCTCCCTCGGGACACCAACCAAGTCTGACACTTCCCATGTGAATACGTCTTTGTTGGCCCTCAGGAAGCCAACCAGCGCCTCCTCCTGGTCCGGAGGAAGGCCCGCGCCAATGGTGAAGGTGGGGCCTGAGCCCTCGGTGTCGACATGCACCTGCTTCGTCTCGGCCCAGTCTTGAGAGAATAGCTACTTTTTATTTGTGGGCGCAGCCTCCTGAACCACCGCGGCGCCCACGGTGGCAGGGCACGAAGCGGTCGCGGCCCTGTAGACAAGCTTGAGAACTTGGACTGCGTCTTTCGTATCCCCGACCACCGACGCCGTTGCTGCCCGGCATCTTGACGACGTTGTAGCCCGGATGGGTCGTCGTCATGAACTTGGCGAGGGCTGGATACCCCAGGATCGCGTTGTATGGGAGGCCAATGCGGGCAACGTCGAAGTCGATGAGCTCGGTGTGGTAGTTGTCATGTGTGCTGAAGGTGACGGGAAGGTGTATCTGCCCCAGGGGAGTGGTCGGGCCCTTGACCACCCTCGAGAAAGGCCGGGTCGGGAGGAGCTAGTCGTATGGCACCTGAAGCAGGTCAAAGGCTTCCTCCGGAAGGACGTTCAGGTCGGCGCTTCCATCGATGAGGGTCTTGGTCACCGGAACGTTGCTGATGGTGGGCATGCACAACAGGGGGAGGGCACCCGCCGCGGTCGTGGCCTTGGGGTGGTCTCTGGAATCGAAGGTGGTGGCGGTTTCAGGCCCGACGCGGCCCTGCACAGCGCCGCGTTGCGGCCGGGCAGTACTTTGCCGACGGAGAAGCTGCTTGATGTGGCGGCCAGACGCAGGCGCCTGTGATCCGCCTATGATGCACGCGACCATGTGGGGCGCCGGAGTCCTGAAACATGTGACGAACTGGTCGCAAAGTTCTTCCCAGGAGGAGATCAAGGAGCGCGGTAGGCCATGGAGCCAGGACCGAGGAGCCATCGTGAGAGCCAGGGGAACCAGTTCGCCTTGGCCTTGTCGTCGCCCCTCGCAGCCTTGATGGCCTGCGCATATGACTGGAGGAAACCCTTTGGGGTTTGCAGCACCATGGTACCGTGGGGGCAATGCCGGCCAGAACTTCGCGGGCCACTGCACCCGTCGCAGATCGGGGTGAAAGCCGGGCAACCCGCGGCACTCCCATATGCCTCGAGTGGCCATGCCTGCAAGGTAGCGCCCGCCATGGGGGCAGCAAGGCAAGGATGAAGCACGATAGGTGGAGGAGCGGACTTCAACACGCCCCCTACCCGGCGTGCCAAATTTCGAATTTAGGGCTCCGCAGACCCAAGAAGGTTCGAACTCAGGGGCGTGTGTGAAGATTTCAACCTCTCAAACATTGAGCTCGTCGCCCCACAGCCTAGCCTAGCCGAATTCGCGTGAGAGAGGAATAAGATGAACACGGCAGTTTACCCAGGTTCGGGCCACCTTGCGGTGTAAAACGCTACTCCTCCTTTGTGGTGGATTGGCCTCACGAGGGGCTGACGATGAACTGGTACAATCGATGAACAGCCTCGTGGGGGATATGGTGGTGAGAGTGGAAAGGATCGAATCCCCTCTACGGTGGTGGCTAACCTATCTTTATAGTGGCCTTGGCCCTCTTCCCTTGAAACTTAGGCAGGAAGGGATTCCACAACGGCCAATTTGAAAGGAGACAAGAGGTACATCCTATCCTAACAAAAGGTGGTCTTGTCCTACAAAGCTTCAGGTCGTGATGCAGTGGTGGGCTCAGTGATGACATCCGTCCTACCGAGCTCATGGTCTTGGTCTTGTTGCACCGGAATGGAAACCTTTGGCAGATTCCTCGGGAACCCATGCCTGTCCTTGCCTCCTTAGCACCAAAGAGGAAATTGGCTCATCTGCGCCCGTTGGCGCCCGCCTGGCCTTGGTCGCCATGGCTTGCATCATCACAGCCTCGTGAGGCTGGGTACTTGCATAGGAATCTCCGCTCCTCGGGAGGCTGCCTGGGAAGGCCGCTCCCTCTAGAGGACTTGGTGTCGTTCGCCTCGTGAGACTGGGGGCCCTCGCGAGGGTTTGTCTTGGCGGTCTCGAAGACGGGCCATACCAGGCCGTCAAGGGAGCCACGCCGTGGGCCACAGGCAGGCAATTCTTGGTATCCTGGTTCCCAGAACGCTGACAATTTGCATTCTTCTGAATTTCCTCCATGATATGCTTATTTTCGGGCCACCAAGAACCCTTTCCTGCATTACTTTCACTTTGACGGGATATATCCCAATTGTAGGGTATATGTGTACGAGGAGTATTCTCCACTCCATAGTTATGAACCAAATTATGAAAATTGTTATGATGTAACCTATGGAGGGGCCTCCTAGGAGCAGGTCGCTCTGGTGCCCCAAGATTCCCATGATACAAAGATGTATTTGTGGCTTGATGATGACTCGAAGAGGTGGAGATGCCAGCAAGGGTGTCTCTCTCGGAGGCTGAGGGATGACCAGGGAGTCTCCTTCCTTAGCCTAGCTTCCTTCGCCCTCTTCAACTTTATTCTCCCTTGAGGTGTCCTCCTCTCCTGATGACCACTCATAATAGACCTTGTTATGTGGGTGTTTGCCCGGCGAGGATTGCAGGATCCGGTGCTTGGTGCGGAGTCTTCGTGGATCTGTCAAAAAACAGCATGAAATAAAAATAGAGGATATTGTCGCAATACAGTGGTCAAAACCTCCGGGAGAATATATAATGACTTTTTACCGTGCAAAACAAGTAATCTGGAAGAAAATGGAGTCCGGACGGCACACGAGGGCTCCACAAGCTCGGGAGGCGCGCCCAGGCAGGTAGGGCACGCCCCCAGGCTTGTCGCCTGCTCATGCGCTTTCTGTACTACTTATTACTTTCCTAATTTTTTAATATTCCAAAACAGAGTAAAATTGCTTTTATGGAACTTTTGGAGTCGGTTTACTTACCGTATCACATACCTATTCCTTTTTCAGGGTTCTAGAGCGTTCCGAAAAGTTTCCTTTATGTACTCCTCCGGTGTTATGGAATGAATAATATTACTCTCAATATTTATAGGCGTACCTGAGATATAATGCTTAATTCTTTCTCCACTCAGCACCCTCGGGTTGGTGCCTTCGGCGTTGTTGATCTTGATAGCACCGGACCGATAAACTTCTTCGATAATGTAAGGCCCTTCCCATTTGGAGAGAAGTTTTCCTGTAAAAAATCTTAGAAGAAAATTGTATAGCAAGACTTGGTCACCTACATTAAATTCCCTCTTTTGTATTATTTTGCCGTGCCATCTTTTAACCTTTTATTTAAACAATTTAGCATTTTTATAGGCTTGGGTTCTCCATTCATCAAGTGAGCTAATATCAAATAACCTCTTTTCACCGGCAAGTTTAAAATCATAGTTGAGCTCTTTAATTTCCCAATAAGCTTTATGTTCTAATTCAAGAGGTAAATGACATGCTTTTCCATAAACCATTTTATATGGAGACATAATCATAGGATTCTTATAATAGTTCTATAAGCCCATAGTGCATCGTCAAGTTTCGTAGACCAATTCTTCCTAGATCTGCTGACAGTCTTTTGCAAGATCAGCATTATTTCCCTATTACTTAATTCTACTTGACCACTAGACTGAGGATGATAAGGAGATGCAATTCTATGGTTAACATCATATTTAGCAAGAAGTTTGCGGAAAGCACCATTGTAGGATCGAAAGTATGTCAAGAGGGGGTGATTAGACTACTTGACCAAATAAAAATCTAGCCTTTTCCCAATTTTAAGTCTTAGCAGATTTTAGCAACTTAGCACAAATCAAGTAAACAACCTACACATGCAATTCTAAGAGTATAGCAGCGGAATGTAAAACAATTGCATATGAAGGTAAAGGGAGGAGTTTGGAGGGAGCAAACACAATGTAGACACGGAGATTTTTGGCGTGGTTCCGATAGGTGGTGCTATCGTACATCCACGTTGATGGAGACTTCAACCCATGAAGGGTAACGGTTGTGCGGGTCCACGGAGGGCTCCACCCACGAAGGGTCCACAAAGGAGCAACCTTGTCTATCCCACCATGGCCATCGCCCACGAAGGACTTGCCTCACTAGGGTAGATCTTCACGAAGTAGGCGATCTCCTTGCCTGTACAAAATCCTTGGTTCAACTCCACAATCTTGACGGAGGCTCCCAAGTAACACCTAACCAATCTAGGAGACACCACTCTCCAAAAGGTAATAGACGGTGTGTTGATGATGAACTCCTTGCTCTTGTGCTTCAAATGATAGTCTCCCCAACACTCAACTCTCTCTCATAGGATTGGATTTGGTAGAAAGATGATTTGAGTGGAAAGCAACTTGGGGAAGGCTAGAGATCAAGATTTATGGTTGGAATGGAATATCTTGACCTCAACACAAGTGTAAGTGGTTCTCTCTTAGAAAATGTATGTTGGAACTGTAGGCATATTCTGATGGCTCTCTCTCTGAATGAAGAGTGGGTGGAGGGGTATATATAGCCTCCACACAAAATCTAACGGTTACACACTGATACGTCTCCAACATATCTATAATTTTTTATTGTTCCATGCTATTATATTATCAACCTTGGATGTTTTATATGCATTTATATGTTATTTCATATGATTTTTGGGACTAACCTAATAACCTAGAGCCCAGTGCCAGTTTCTGTTTTTTCCTTGTTTTAGAGTATCACAGAAAAGGAAAATAAAACGGAGTCCAATTGACCTGAAACTTCACGGAACTTATTTTTGGACCAGAAGAAGCCCATGGAGTATCGGAGTTGGACCAGGAGAGTCCCGGGCTGCCCATGAGGGTGGGGGCGCGCCCACCCCCCCTGGTCAGGATGGAAATGGGCCGGGTCGCTGACCCGGCCCGAAAAGTCGAGGCCAATGGGCCGTGTGGATCGGCCTCGAACCATAGTTGGGTCAGTGGAGCCGGCACCGACTGACCCAATGGGTCAGCAGGGTCGACCCACCTCCAAGGCGTGAGTTAGCAGCTAGTTACTCGGGCATGTGTTTTGTTGCAGTGGAGTCGTTAGTTAGTGCCTGCGTGCGTAGCTAGCTAATTCCTTTGAATGTCTAACGTGCATGCATGTAGGATCTGCTGGCAGGCCCGCGTCCTGCATGCGGACATGGCCGGGCCGGGCGGATCACAGTGCGCGCAGCAGGCGCGTGTGAGCACAGCCTTGCATATGCATGCACCCGTAGCTGCAACATATCCGATTGCCTTTTTATTTAATTGACATATCTGATTTATTTATATAAATAGTAAAAACTGACATATCTGATTATCTGTGATACAAGATAAGAAGCAGAATTTGGGCCGACCCAAGATACCCATTGGGCCAGCAAGGCCAATGGATTTTTGAAAATGGGTCGACCTGTGGCCTCATAAATTGGCCTTGAGACCATGAGGGCCAGGTCCAAGGCCAGGGTCGGGTCGGCCCGTTCCCATCCTGACCCCCTGGGCGCGCCCCCTGCCTCGTGGACAGCCCGGAGGTCCATCGACGTACTTCTTCCACCCATATATACCCATATACCCTAAAAACTTCGGGAAGCACAATAGATCGGGAGTTCCGCTGCCAGAAGCCTCCGTAGCCACCGAAAACCAATCTAGACCTATTCCGGCACCTTGCCGGAGGGGGAATCCCTCTCCGGTGGCTATCTTCATCATCCCGGTGCTCACAATGATGAGGAGGGAGTAGTTCTCCCTCGGGGCTGAGGGTATGTACCAGTAGCTATGTGTTTGATCTCTCTCTCTCTCATGTTCTTGAGGTGGTACGATCTTGATGTATCGCGATCTTTGTTATTATAGTTGGATCTTATGATGTTTCTCCCCCTCTACTCTCTTGTAATGGATTGAGTTTTCCCTTTGAAGTTATCTTATTAGATTGAGTCTTTAAGGATTTGAGAACACTTGATGTATGTCTTGCATGGGATACCTGTGGTGACAATGGGGTATTCTATGATCCACTTGATGTATGTTTTGGTGATCAACTTGCGGGTTCCGTGACCTTGGGAATCTATGCATAGGGGTTGGCACACGTTTTCGTCTTGACTCTCCGGTAGAAACTTTGGGGCACTCTTTGAGGTTCTATGTGTTGGTTGAATAGATGAATCTGAGATTGTGTGATGCATATCGTATAATCATACCCACGGATACTTGAGGTGACATTGGAGTATTTAGGTGACATTAGGGTTTTGGTTGATTTGTGTCTTAAGGTGTTATTCTAGTACGAACTCTAGGTCTGTTTGTGACACTTATAAGAATAGCCCAATGGATTGATTGGAAAGAATAAATTTGAGGTGGTTTCGTACCCTACCATAATCTCTTCGTTTGTTCTCCGTTATTAGTGACTTTGGAGTGACTCTTTGTTGTATGTTAAGGGATAGTTATGTGATCCAATTATGTTATTATTGTTGAGAGAACTTGCACTAGTGAAAGTATGAACCGTAGGCCTTGTTTCCTAGCATTGCAATACCGTTTATGCTCACTTTTATCATTAGTTACCTTGTTGTTTTTATAATTTCAGATTACAAAAACCTTTATCTACCATCCATATACCACTTGTATCACCATCTCTTCGCCGAGCTAGTGCACATATACAATTTACCATTGTATTGGGTGTGTTGGGGACACAAGAGACTCTTTGTTATTTGGTTGCAGGGTTGCTTGAGAGAGACCATCTTCATCCTACGCCTCCTATGGATTGATAAACCTTAGGTCATCCACTTGAGGGAAATTTGCTACTGTCCTACAAACCTCTACACTTGGGGACCCAACAACGTCTACAAGAAGAAGGTTGTGTAGTAGACATCAAGCTCTTTTCTGGAGCAGTTGCCGAGGAGGTTAGCGCTTGAAGGTATATCTTTAAATCTTGCAATCGAATCTTTTTGTTTCTTGTTTTAGCACTAGTTTAGTTTATAAAAGAAAACTACAAAAAAATGGAATTAAGTTTGGCTCATACGCTTCATCTTTTTAATATCTTTCGTGAGTATGATGGAAAGGAAAATAGTGCCAAAGTGTTAGAAGAAGAATGCATTAAAATGTTTGGCACTAAATCTTTGAATGATGAGAATGATTGCAATGTTGTTAGTATGAACTCCTTGAATATCCATAGTACTAATGATGATTGCACTAGTTATGATGAAAATGTCTCCTATAAACATGTCAATTTTTGTGCAGTGCATTGGGTTTGCAAGTACACACCAAATAGGGAATATAGATATTGCAAGAGGCATAAGCATTTACAAACTAAATGGTTGCAAGAAAGGCTAGATGTTTGTGCTGAAAATTTAAATTTTCTTGGCCATACTTGTGAACTTTGCAATGAACGTGGTCATTTAACCATCCGATGCAAATTGTTTCATGATTTAATTGTTTCCAAAAATTGTGATGACTTGATTTCTCTTGCACATCATAATGAACTTAGTTTGCTTATGGGTTATGAAGAAATGAAACGTATAACTAACTATCTTCCAGTATTTGCCCATGATAAACTTCTTGGCTTTGATCTAGAGGAAATTTATATGTATTGTGCGGTGAATTGTATTGGAAATACTTATATCGCCAACTACATAAAGAAAAGAAAACAAATAGAAGATGAAGAGAATACTAATGAAAGTGAAGAGACTTCCCAATACCCTCCTATTATTTCTTATGATGAATCAGGTAACGAGGAGGAGCCTCCTATTCAACCAATCTCATTAATAAGGAGCTCCAAAAAGAGGATTGAACCCACACATGATGTGGTGAAGAAGAAGAAAAGAAAAAGGAAGAGAGGTAAAAAGATATCTCTCCCAAATAGTGATGCTCCTATTACTGGTTTGCCTCATGAAAATATAATTGTGGAAGATAATGATATTTCTTATGATCTTGAAAATCTTTTTGGCACTTGCTTGAAAAAATATGATAATTGATATACTATTGGTGCTATCCATACTATTAATGATGAGAGTGATTATGCTTATGATATGAAAAGGCCCAAGCTTGGGGATGCTATGTTTTATGAAGATGATGTTTTGGAGAATATATTTGCTGCAATTAATGTTTGTCCCAAGCTTGGGGAAGCTATGTTTAATGAAGATGATATTTTTAGTCTCCCAAGTTTTGATATGCAAATTTATAATGATGATAGCATGCCTCCTACTTATGATGATTATATTGATGAAAGTGGGTTTGGAAGAGTGTCAACTTTAGGAAGTAATGATCCCACTAGTTTGGAAGATGTTGAATCTTATTATGATAATTATGAAAGTGGATTTGAAGAGGTCATGACTTTATTTAGTGATGATTCCACTATCTTGGAAGAGGTTTCAATCGATTATGACGAGAACAAAGTTGCTACTTATGATAATTATTGTGATGATACATATGCTATAAAAAGTAGTGATGATTATATTTATAAAACTTATCATGATTATGATTACCCTTTTTCTGAACATTACTCTTTTAATGTGGAAACAATTTACAGTATTCGAGTTTCTTATGATACTTCCACTATTCCGAATGAGAAGAATCTTGCTTATGTGGAGAGTAGTAAATTTTGTATGCTTGTAGATCATGAAAAGAATGCTTTAGGTGCTGGTTATATTGTTGAATTAATTCATGATTCTACTGAAAATTATTATGAGGGAGGAATATATGCTTGTAGGAATTGCAATAATATCAAGTTTCCTCTCTATGTGCTTAAAGTTTTGAAGTTATACTTGTTTTGCCTTCCTATGCTAGTTGATTATTGTTCCCATAAGTTGTTTGCTCACAAAATCCCTATGAATATGAAGTGGATTAGACTTAAATGTGCTAGTCATATCCTTCATGATGCTCTCTTTATGTTTCAATTCTTATCTTTTATGTGAGCATCATTGAAATCATCATGCCTACCTAGGGGCGTTAAACGATAGCGCTTGTTGGGAGGCAACCCAATTTTATTTTTATTCCTTGATTTTTGCTACTTTTTAGTAATAAATAATTCATCTAGACTCTGTTATGATTGAGTTTTTATGTTTAGTTAGTGTTTGTGCCAAGTAGAACCTTTGGGAAGACTTGGGGAAAGTCTTTGCGATCATGCTGTAAAAACAGAAACTTTAGCGCTCACGAGATTTGCTGCCATTTTTTATTGGAGAGCGATATTTAGTTAATTATTTTTTAAGATGATTAATAGATAAATTCTTCAAGTCCAGAAATTTACTTAAGAATTTTTGTGGTTCCAGAAGTATACTTTTGATCCATATTACTACAGACTGTTCTGTTTTTGACAGATTCTGTTTTCTATGTGTTGTTTGCTTATTTTGATGAATCTACGAGTAGTACCGGAGGGTATGAACCATAGATAAGTTGGAATACAGTAGATATTACACCAATATGAATTTAGAATGAGTTCACAACAGTACCTAAGTGGTGATTTATTTTCTTATACTAACGGAGCTTACGAGTTTTCTGTTAAGTTTTGTGTTGTGAAGTTTTCAAGTTTTGGGTAAAGATTCGATGGACTATGGAATAAGGAGTGGCAATAGCCTAAGCTTGGGGATGCCCAAGGCACCCCAAGGTAATATTCAAGGACAACCAAGAGCCTAAGCTTGGGGATGCCCCGGAAGGCATCCCCTCTTTCGTCTTCGTTCATCGGTAACTTTACTTGGAGCTATATTTTTATTCGCCACATGATATGTGTTTTGCTTGGAGCGTCATTTTATTTTCTTTTGTTTTGCTTGCTGTTTGAATAAAATACCAAGATCTGAAATTATTAAATGTTAGAGAGTCTTCATATAGTTGCATAATTATTTGACTACTCATTGATCTTCACTTATATCTTTCGGAGTAGTTGTTGTTGCTCTAGTGCTTCACTTATATCCTTTTAGAGCACGGTGGTGGTTTTATTTTATAGAAGTTAATGAACTCTCATGCCTCACTTATATCATTTTGAGAGTCTTTAGAACAGCATGGTAGTTTGCTTTGGTTATGAAACTAGTCCTAATATGATGGGCATCCAAGAGGGATATAATAAAAACTTTCATATAAAGTGCATTGAAAACAATGAGAAGTTTGATACTTGATGATTGTTTTGAGATGTAAAGATGGTGATATTAGAGTCATGCTAGTGAGTAGTTGTGAATTTGAGAAATACTTGTGTTGAAGTTTATGATTCCCGTAGCATGCATGTATGGTGAACCGTTATGTTAAGAAGTCGGAGCATGATGTATTTATTGATTGTCTTCCTTATGAGTGGCGGTCGGGGACGAGCGATGGTCTTTCCCTACCAATCTATCCCCCTAGGAGCATGCGTGTAGTACTTTGTTTCGATAACTAATAGATTTTTGCAATAAGTATGTGAGTTCTTTATGACTAATGTTGAGTCCATGGATTATACGCACTCTCACCCTTCCACCATTGCTAGCCTCTCTAATACCGCGCACCTTTCGCCGGTATCATAAACCCACCATATACCTTCCTCAAAACAACCACCATACCTACCTATCATGGCATTTCCATAGCCATTCCAAGATATATTGCCATGCAACTTTGCACCGTTCCGTTTATTATGACACGCTCCATCATTGTCATATTGCTTTGCATGATCATGTAGTTGACATTTTAGTTGTGGCAAAGCCACCGTTCATAATTCTTTCATACATGTCACTCATGAGTCATTGCACATCCCGGTACACCGCCAGAGGCATTCATATAGAGTAATACTTTGTTCTAGTATCGAGTTGTAATCATTGAGTTGTAAATAAATAGAAGTGTGATGATCATCATTAATAGAGCATTGTCCCCAAAAAAAGAAAAAAAAGAAAGGCCAAAAAAAGAGAAAGGTCAAATAAAAAAGAAAGGCCAAATAAAAAAAGAAAGGCCAAATAAAAAAATAAAAATAAAAGGGACAATGCTACTATCCTTTTTTCCACACTTGTGCTTCAAAGTAGCACCATGATCTTCATGATAGAGAGTCTCTTGTTTTGTCACTTTCATATACTAGTGGGAAATTTTCATTATAGAACTTGGCTTGTATATTCCAACAATGGGCCTCCTCAAGTGCCCTAGGTATTCGTGAGCAAGCAAGTTGGATGCACACCCACTTAGTTTCTTTTGTTGAGCTTTCGTACATTTATAGCTCTAGTGCATCTGTTGCATGGAAATCCCTACTCACTCACATTGATATCTATCGATGGGCATCTCCATAGCCCGTTGATATGCCTAGTTGGTGTGAGACTATCTTCTCCCTTTTTGTCTTCTCCACAACCACCATTCTATTCCACCTATAGTGCTATGTCCATGGCTCACGCTCATATAATGCGTGAAGATTGAAAAAGTTTGAGAACATCAAAAGTATGAAACAATTGCTTGGCTTGTCATCGGGGTTGTGCATGATTTAAATACGTTGTGTGGTGAAGATGGAGCATAGCCAGACTATATGGTTTTGTAGGGATAGCTTTCTTTGGCCATGTTATTTTGAGAAGACATGATTACTTTGTTAGTATGCTTGAAGTATTATTATTTTCATGTCAATATTAAACTTTCGTCTTGAATATTATGGATCTGAATATTCTTGCCAAAATAAAGAAAATTACATGGATAAATATGTTAGGTAGCATTCCACATCAAAAATTATGTTTTTATCATTTACCTACTCCAGGGCGAGCAGGAATTAAGCTTGGGGATGCTGATACGTCTCCAATGTATCTATAATTTTTGATTGTTCCATGCTATTATATTATCAACCTTGGATGTTTTATATGCTATTTTATATGATTTTTGGGACTAGCCTATTAACCTAGAGCCCAGTGCCAGTTTCTGTTTTTTCCTTGTTTTAGAGTATTGCAGAAAAGGAAAATCAAACGGAGTCCAATTGACCTGAAACTTCACGAAACTTATTTTTGGACCAAAAGAAGCCCGCGGAGTATTGGAGTTGGACCAGGAGAGTCCCGGGCTGCCCACGAGGGTGGGAGCGCGCCCACCCCCCTGGGCGTGCCCCCTGCCTCATGGACAGCCCAGAGGTCCACCGACATACTTCTTCCTCCCATATATACCCTAAAAACTTTGGGGAGCACAATAGATCGGGAGTTCCGACGCCAGAAGCCTCCGTAGCCACCGAAAACCAGTCTAGACCCATTCTGACACCTTGCAGAGGGGGAATCCCTCTCCGGTGGTCATATTCATCATCCCGGTGCTCTCCATGACGAGGACGGAGTAGTTCTCCCTCGGGGCTGAGGGTATGTACCAGTAGCTATGTGTTTGATCTCTCTCTCTCTCGTGTTCTTGAGGTGGTACGATTTTGATGTATCGCGATCTTTGCTATTATAGTTGGATCTTATGATGTTTCTCCCCCTCTACTCTCTTGTAATGGATTGAGTTTTCCCTTTGAAGTTATCTTATCGGATTGAGTCTTTAAGGATTTGAGAACACTTGATGTATGTCTTGCGTGGGATACCTGTGGTGACAATGGGGTATTCTATGATCCACTTGATGTATGTTTTGATGATCAACTTGCGGGTTCCGTGACCTTGGGAATCTATGCATAGGGGTTGGCACAAGTTTTCGTCTTGACTCTCCGGTAGAAACTTTGGGGCACTCTTTGAGGTTCTATGTGTTGGTTGAATAGATGAATCTGAGATTGTGTCATGCATATCGTATAATCATACCCACGGATACTTGAGGTGACATTGGAGTATCTAGGTGACATTAGGGTTTTGGTTGATTTGTGTCTTAAGGTGTTATTCTAGTACGAACTCTAGGGCTGTTTGTGACACTTATAGGAATAGCCCAACGGATTGATTGGAAAGAATAACTTTGAGGTGGTTTCGTACCCTACCATAATATCTTCGTTCGTTCTCCGCTATTAGTGACTTTGGAGTGACTCTTTGTTGCATGTTGAGGGATAGTTATGTGATCCAATTATGTTATTATTGTTGAGAGGACTTACACTAGTGAAAGTATGAGCCCTAGGCCTTGTTTCCACACATTGCAATACCGTTTACGCTCACTTTTATCACTTGCTACCTTGCTGTTTTTATTATTTCAGATTACAAATACCTTTATCTACTATCCATATACCACTTGTTTTACCATCTCTTCGCCGAACTAGTGCACCTATACAATTTACCATTGTATTGGGTGTGTTGGGGACACAAGAGACTCTTTTTTATTTGGTTGCAGGGTTGCTTGAGAGAGACCATCTTCATCCTACGCCTCCTACGGATTGATAAACCTTAGGTCATCCACTTGAGGGAAATTTGTTACTGTCCTACAAACCTCTGCACTTGGAGGCCCAACAACGTCTATAAGAAGAAGGTTGTGTAGTAGACATCACACACGAATCACCAAACTCGGTGGGACCGAAGTATAAAACTCGGTCAGACCGATTTAGTTCAAAATGTGAATGTTAGGATTTTCGGTGGGACCGACATGTCAACTCGGTGGGACCGATTCCATTAGGGTTAGGGCATAATGTAATCTCGATGAGACCGATTAAACAAACTCAGTGGGACCAATTTTGGTAATAGGCAAACAGAGAGTTGGTCAGGCAAACTCGGTGGGATCGATTCGCTCATCTCGGTTAGACCGAAACGTTACGAAGGGGAAACAGAGAGTTTGCATTGCAATCTCGGTGGGACCGATTGCTCATCTCGGTTAGACCGAAACGTTACGAAGGGAAACAGAGAGTTTGCAATCCCATCTCGGTGAGACCGAGATCCCTATTGGTGAGACCGAAGTGACTAGGGTTTCTCGCAGTGGCTATGTCAAGTGAACTCGGTGGCACCGGATAGAAGATTTCGGTGGGGCCAAGTTTGACTTTTGGTTTGGGACATATGTGGATATGAGAAAGTACTTGAGGGTTTTTGGAGCATATCACTAAGCATTTTGAGCAAGTAACTCATTAGGCAACACCCCATCCCCTTTTAATAGTATTGGCTTTTCCTATGCACTCAATGTGATCTTGGATCACTAAAAGTAAAATGTAGAGTCTTGTGCTTTGAGCTTGAGCCAATATTTTGTCCTTAGCATTTTGAGGGGTCCGCTTTCTAATCCATGCCATGCCAATCATTGAGCTTTCCTGAAATATTTATCTTTAAATAGCATTAGCCCAATGAGCTATATGTTGCTAGGGATTACCAAAACCACCTAGGGATAGTTGCACTATCAACCATGAATGAAGTGTGAACCACTATCTGTCATTAAATATCTAGGGACTCCAAACCTCGGGAAAATAACTTCTTTAAGCATTTTAATAGAAGTGTTGTGATCAGCACTACTAGTTGGAATAGCTTCTACCCTCTTAGTAACGTTATCAACAGCAACTAAAATATGAGTATACCCATTGGAGGAAGGAAAATGTCCCATATAATCAAATCCCCAAATGTCAAATGGTTCAATAACAAGTGAATAGTTCATAGACATTTCTTAACGTCTACCAACATTACCAATTCTTTGACATTCATCGCAAGATAGAACAAACTTACATGCATCTTTGGAAATGGTAGGCCAATAAAAACCAGATTGTAATACCTTGCGTGCAGTTCTGTCTCCCGCATGGTGTCCTCTGTAAGCCTCGGAGTGACACTTCCATATGATTTGTTCTTATTCATGCTCAGGTATACAGCGTCTAATAATACCATCTACTCCTTTTTACAGATGCGGGTCATCCCCAAAGTAATGTCTTAAATTAAAGAAAAACGTTTTCTTTTGTTGGTATGCGAAACTAGGTGGTATATATTTAGCAACAATGTAATTGTCATAGTCTGCATACCAAGGAGTATTACGGGAAGCATTTATAATAGCTAATTGTTCATCGGGAAAACTATCATTAATAGGCAGTGGGTCATCAAGACCATTTTCCATCCTAGACAGATTATCAGGTACGGGATTCTCAGCTCCTTTTCTATCAATGATATGCAACTCAAATTCTTGTAACAATAGCACCCACCTAATTAACCTAGGTTTCGCATCTTTATTTTCCATGAGATATTTATAGCAGCATGATCAGTGTGCATAGTTACCTTAGAATCAACAATGCAAGATCTGAACTTATCACATGCAAATACAACTGCTAAGAATTCTTTCTCAGTGGTAGCATAATTTCTTTGAGCATTGTCCAAGGTTTTACTAGCATAATGAATAATATTGAATTCATTATCAACTCTTTGTCCGAGAACCACACCAACAACATAATCACTAACATCACACATAATTTCAAAGGGTAAGTTCCAATCAGGTGGTCAAACAATAGGTGTAGAGATTAAGGCTTCCTTAAGTATTTCAAAGGCTTCTACACAATCATCGTCAAAAATGAATGGAACATCTTTTTGCAAGAGATTAGTAAGAGGCCTAGAAATTTTAGATAAGTCTTTAATAAATCTCCTATAGAAACTAGCACAACTGATGTCTACTACACAACCTTCTTCTTGTAGACGTTGTTGGGCCTCCAAGTGCAGAGGTTTGTAGGACAATAGCAAATTTCCCTCAAGTGGATGACCTAAGGTTTATCAATCCGTAGGAGGCGTAGGATGAAGATGGTCTCTCTCAAGCAACCCTGCAACCAAATAACAAAGAGTCTCTTGTGTCCCCAACACACCCAATACAATGGTAAATTGTATAGTTGCACTAGTTCGGCGAAGAGATGGTAAAACAAGTGGTATATGGATAGTAGAAAAAGGTATTTGTAATCTGAAATAATAAAAACAGCAAGGTAGCAAGTGATAAAAGTGGGCATAAATGGTATTGCAATGTGTGGAAACAAGGCCTAGGTTCATACTTTCACTAGTGTAAGTCCTCTCAACAATAATAACATAATTGGATCACATAACTATCCCTCAACATGCAACAAAGAGTCACTCCAAAGTCACTAATAGCGGAGAACGAGTGAAGAGATTATGGTAGGGTACGAAACCACCTCAAAGTTATTCTTTCCAATCAATCCGTTGGGCTATTCCTATAAGTGTCACAAACAGCCCTAGAGTTCGTACTAGAATAACACCTTAAGATACAAATTAACCAAAACCCTAATGTCACCTAGATACTCCAATGTCACCTCAAGTATCCGTGGGCATGATTATACGATATGCATCACACAATCTCAATTCATCTATTCAACCAACACATAGAACCTCAAAGAGTGCCCCAAAGTTTCTACCGGAGAATCACGACGAAAACGTGTGCCAACCCCTATGCATAGGTTCATGGGCGGAACCCGCAAGTTGGTCACCAAAACATACATCAAGTGGCACGTGGTATCCCATTGTCACCACAGATATCCACGGCAAGACATACATCAAGTGTTCTCAAATCTTTAAAGACTCAATCCGATAAGATTACTTCAAAGGGGAAACTCAATTCATTACAAGAGAGAAGAGGGGGAGGAGAAACATAAGATCCAACTATAATAGCAAAGCTCGCGATACATCAAGATCGTATCACCTCAAGAACACGAGAGAGAGAGAGAGAGAGAGATCAAACACATAGCTACTGGTACATACCCTCAGCCCCGAGGGAGAACTACTCCCTCCTCGTCATGGAGAGCACCGGGATGATGAAGATGGCCACCGGAGAAAGATTGCCCCCTCCGGCAGGGTGCCGGAACGGGTCTAGATTGGTTTTCGGTGGCTACGGAGGCTTCTGGCGGTGAAACTCCGGATCTATTGTCCGTTCTGGAAGTTTTAGGTCACGTAGGTATATATGGGTGCAGGAGGTACGTCGGTGGAGCTACGGGGGCCCCACGAGGCAGGGGGCGCGCCTTAGGGGGGTGGGTGCGCCCCCCACCCTCGTGAGCACCTCCCATATCTTCTGACGTGGGTTCCAAGTCCATCAGGTGGGTTTCCTTCCAAAAATAACTTCTCTAGTTGATTTCGTTCTATTTCGCCTCCGTCTAATATTCCTTTTCTTCAAAACACTGAAATAGGCATAAAACAGCAAATCTGGGTTGGGCCTCCGGTTAATAGGTTAGTCCCAAGAATAATATAAAAGTGGATAATAAAGCCCAATATTTCCTAAACCAGTAGATAATATAGCATGGAGCAATCAAAAATTATAGATACGTTGGAGACGTATCAAGCATCCCCAAGCTTAATTCCTGCTCGTCCTCGAGTAGGTAAATGATAAAAAAGATAATTTTTGATGTGGAATGCTAGTTGGCATAATTTCAATGTAATTCTTCTTAATTGTGGCATGAATATTCAGATCCATAAGATTCAAGACAAAAGTTCATATTGACATAAAAATAATAATACTTCAAGCATACTAACAAAGCGATCATGTCTTCTCAAAATAACATGGCCAAAGAAAGCTATCCCTACAAAATCATGTAGTCTGGCTATGCTCCATCTTCACCACACAACATATTTAAATCATGCACAACCCCGATGACAAGCCAAGCAATTGTTTCATACTTTTGATGTTCTCAAACTTTTTCAATCTTCACGCAATACATGAGCGTGAGCCATGGATATAGCACTATAGGTGGAATAGAGTGGTGGTTGTGGAGAAGACAAAAAGGGAGAAGATAGTCTCACATCGACTAGGCGTATCAACGGGCTATGGAGATGCCCATCAATAGATATCAATGTGAGTGAGTAGGGATTACCATGCAACGGATGCACTAGAGCTATAAGTATATGAAAGCTCAAAAAGAAACTAAGTGGGTGTGCATCCAACTCGCTTGCTCACGAAGACCTAGGGCAATTTGAGGAAGCCCATGATTGGAATATACAAGCCAAGTTCTATAATGAAAGATTCCCACTAGTATATGAAAGTGACAACATAAGAGACTCTCTGTCATGAAGATCATGGTGCTACTTTGAAGCACAAGTGTGGTAAAAGGATAGTAGCATTGTCCCCCCCCCCTTCTTTTTTTTATTTGGCCTTTCTTTTTTTTATTTGGCCTCTATTTTTTTATTTGGCCTTTATTTTTCTTTTTTTATGGCCTTTCTCTTTTTTTTCCTTTTTTTGGGACAATGCTCTATTGAATGATGATCATCACACTTCTATTTATTTACAACTCAATGATGCAACTCGATACTAGAACAAAGTATGACTCTATATGAATGCCTCCGGTGGTGTACCGGGATATGCAACGATGCATGAGTGACATGTATGAAAGAATTATGAACGGTGGCTTTGCCACAAATACGATGTCAACTACATGATCATGCAAAGCAATATGACAATGATGAAGTGTGTCATAATAAACGGAATGGTGGAAAGTTGCATGGCAATATATCTTGGAATGGCTATGGAAATGCCATAATAGGTAGGTATGGTGGCTGTTTTGAGGAAGGTATATGGTAGGTGTATGATACCGGCGAAAGGTGCGCGGTATTAGAGAGGCTAGCAAAGGTGGAAGGGTGAGAGTGCGTATAATCCATGGACTCAACATTAGTCATAAAGAACTCACATACTTATTGCAAAAATCTATTAGTTATCGAAACAAAGTACTACGCGCATGCTCCTAGGGGGATAAATTGGTAGGAAAAGACCATCGCTCGTCCCCGACCGCCACTCATAAGGAAGGCAATCAACAAATAAATCATGCTCCGACTTCATCACATAACGGTTCACCATACGTGCATGCTACGGGAATCACAAACTTCAACACAAGTATTTCTCAAATTCACAACTACTCAACTAGCATGACTCTAATATCACCATCTCCATATCTCAAAACAATTATCAAGTATCAAACTTCTCATAGTATTCAACACACTCATAAGAGAATTTTATTATTCTTGAATACCTAGCATATTAGGATTTTAAGCAAATTACCATGCTATTTAAGACTCTCAAAATAATCTAAGTGAAGCATGAGAGTTCATCTATTTCTTCAAAATAAAACTACCACCATGCTCTAAAAGGTATAAGTGAAGCACTAGAGCAAATGACAAACTACTCCGAAAGATTTAAGTGAAGATCAATGAGAATAATTATGCAAATATGTGAAGACTCTCTTACATTTAATAATTTCAGATCTTGGTATTCTATTCAAACAGCAAGCAAAGCAAAATAAAATGACATTCTAAGAATAGCAAACATCATGTGAAGAAGTAAAAACTTAGGATCAACCGATACTAACCGATAGTTGTTGAAGAAGAAAGGTGGGATGCCAACCGGGGCATCCCCAAGCTTAGACGCTTTAGACTTCTTGAAATATTATCTTGGGGTGCCTTGGGCATCCCCAAGCTTCAGCTTTTGTGTCTCCTTAATTCCTCTCATATCACGGTCTCCCTAAATCTCAAAAGCTTCATCCACGCAAAACTCAACAAGGACTCGTGAGATAAGTTAGTATAAACCATTGCCAAAACCATATCATACTCTACTGTAGAAAATCACTAAAATTATTATTCAACATTGCATACTAAATTCCTCTGCATATTTAATAGTCCTATCCTCAAATAGAATCATTAAAGAAGCAAACATATGCAAACAATGCAAACATAACAGCAATCTGCCTAAACAGGATAGTCTGTAAAGAATGCTGCAACATCCATACTTCCCTAGCTCCAAAAATTATGAAAGAAAATTCTCACTGTAGTAAATTTATCAGAGCTTAATATGCAAAAGGTTTCAACATTTTATCACATTCTTACTTTTCTAGGGAATTATTGCAACAGCGGTAAACTTTCTGTTTTCAAACAGCAACATGTGGACTTCTAAAATAGGCATAGTAAAGGCTATCAATGCCACTTTTATTGAAATAAAAAATGCAGAACATAGTTCTAAATAACATCAAGCAAATCCTAACAAAATAAATTGACGCTCCAAGCAAAACACATCATGTGGTAAATAAAAATATAGCTCCAAGTAAAGTTACCGATGAATGAAGACGAAAGAGGGGATGCCTTCCGGGGCATCCCCAAGCTTAGGCGCTTGGCTATCCTTGAATATTACCTTGGGGTGCCTCGGGAATCCCCAAGCTTAGGCTCTTGCTACTCCTTATTCCATAGTCCATCGAATCCTTACCCAAAACTTGAAAATTTCACAACACAAAACTTAACAGAAAACTCGTTAGCTCCGTTAGTATAAGAAAATAAATCACCACTTCAAGGAACTGTAATGAACTCATTCTTTATTTATATTGGTTTTAAACCTACTGTATTCCAACTTCTATATGGTTTATAAACTATTTTACTAGCCATAGATTCATCAATATAATTAAACAACACATGAAAAACAGAATCTGTCAAAAACAGAACAGTCTGTACTAATCTGGATCAAACGTATAATTCTTGAACTCATAAAATTCTAAAATAAATTTCTGGACCTCAGGAATTTATCTATTAATCTAAAAAAGAATTAACTAAATATCACTCTCCAAATAAAAATGGCAGCAATTCTCATGAGCGCTAAAGTTTCTGTTTTTTACAGCATGATCATAAAGACTTCCCCCAAGTCTTCCCAAAGGTTCTACTTGGCACAAACACTAACTAAAAGCATAAAAACCACATCTAAACAGAGGCTAGATGAATTATTTATTACTAAACAGGAAAAAAAATCAAGGAATAAAAATAAAGTTGGGTTGCCTCCCAACAAGCGCTATCGTTTAACACCCCTAGCTAGGCATGATGATTTCAATGATGCTCATATAAAGGATAAGAATTGGAACATAAAGAGAGCATCATGAATAATATGACTAACACATTTAAGTCTAACCCTCTTCCTATGCATAGGGATTTTGTGAGCAAACAACTTATGGGAATAATAATCAACTAGCATAGGAGGGCAAAAACAAGCATAGCTTCAAAACTTGAAGCACATAGAGAGGAAACTTAATATTATTGCAATTCCTACAAGCATATATTCCTCACTCATAATAATTTTCAGTAGCATCATGAATGAACTCAACAATATAACCAGCACCTAAATAATTCTTTTCATGATCTACTTGCATAGAAAATTTACTACTCTCCACATAAGCAAATTTCTTCTCATTCGGAATAGTGGGAGTATCATAAGAGACTTGAATGCTATAAATTGTTTCCTCGTTAAAGGAGTAATGTTCAGAGAAGGGGTAATCATAACCATGACAAGTTTTATAAATATAATCACTACTTTTATAGCATAAGTATCATCACAATAATCATCATAAGTAGGAGGCATGCTATCATCATTATAAACTTGCATATCAAAACTTGGGAGACTAAAAATATCATCTTCATTAATCATAACTTCCCCAAGATTGGGACAAACATTAATTGCAGCAAATATATTCTCAAATATGTCATCCTCATCAAACATAGCTTCCCCAAGCTTGGGCCGTTTCATATCATAAGCATAATCACTCTAATCATTAATAGTATGGATAGCACCAATAGTATAGCAATTATCATATTCTTCCAATCAAGTGCCAAAAAGATTTTCAAGATCATAAGAAGTATCATTATCTTCCACAATTATATTTTCATGAGGCACAATAGTAATAGGAGCAGAATTATTTGGGAGAGATATCTTTTTACCTCTCTTACTTTTTCTTTTCTTCTTCTTCACCACATCATGTGTGGGTTCAATCCTCTTTTTGGAGCTCCTTATTAATGAGATTTGTTGAATAGGAGGCTTTTCCTCGTTACCTGATTCATCATAAGAAATAATGGGAGGGTATTGGGAAGTCTCTTCCCTTTCATTAGTATTCTCTTCATCCTCTATTTGTTTTCTTTTCTTTATGTAATTGGCAATATAAGGATTTTCAATGCAATTCACCGCACAATACATATAAATCTTCTCTAGATCAAAATGAAGAACTCTATCAAGATTAAATTTTGGAATACCCTCAGTTATACGTTTCATTTCTTCATAACCCAAAAGAAGGCTAATCTCTTTATGATGCTCAAGGGTAATCAAATTATCACAATGTTTGGACATGACTTGATCATGAAACAAACAGCATTGGAGCTTTAAATGGCCATGTTCATTGCAAAGTTCACAAGGCGTGCGAAAAATATTGAATTTTTCAGCACAATCATCAAGACTTTGTTGCAACAATTTAGTTTCTAAGTACTTATGCCTCTTGCAATATCTATCTTCCCTATTTGGTGTGTACTTATAAACCCAGTCTACTCCACAAAAATTGACATGTTTATAGGAGGCATTTTCATCATAACTAGTGCAATCATCATTATCATCATGGATATTCAAAGAATTCGTACTAAGAACATTGCAATCATGCTCATCATTCAAATATTTAGTGCCCAACATTTTATAGATTTCTTCTTCTAGCACTTGAGCACAATTATCCTTTCCATCATACTCACGAAAGATATTAAAAAGGTGAAGCGTATGAGACAAACTCAATTCCATTTTTTATAGCTTTCTTTTATAAACTAAACTAGTGATAAAACAAGAAACTAAAAGACTCGATTGCAAGATCTAAAGATATACCTTCAAGCACTCACCTCCCCGACAACGGCGCCAGAAAAGAGTCTTGATGTCTACTACACAACCTTCTTATTGTAGACGTTGTTGGGCCTCCAAGTGCAGAGGTTTGTAGGACAGTAGCAAATTTCCCTCAAGTGGATGACCTAAGGTTTATCAATCCGTAGGAGGCGTAGGATGAAGATGGTCTCTCTCAAGCAACCCTGCAACCAAATAAAAAAGTCTCTTGTGTCCCCAACACACCCAATACAATGGTAAATTGTATAGGTGCACTAGTTCGACGAAGAGATGGTAAAACAAGTGGTATATGGATAGTAGATAAAGGTATTTGTAATCTGAAATAATAAAAACCGCAAGGTAGCAAGTGATAAAAGTGAGCGTAAACGGTATTGCAATGTGTGGAAACAAGGCCTAGGGTTCATACTTTCACTAGTGTAAGTCCTCTCAACAATAATAACATAATTGGATCACATAACTATCCCTCAACATGCAACAAAGAGTCACTCCAAAGTCACTAATAGCGGAGAACGAACGAAGAGATTATGGTAGGGTACGAAACCACCTCAAAGTTATTCTTTCCAATCAATCTGTTGGGCTATTCCTATAAGTGTCACAAACAGCCCTAGAGTTCGTACTAGAATAACACCTTAAGATACAAATCAACCAAAACCCTAATGTCACCTAGATACTCCAATGTCACCTCAAGTATCCATGGGCATGATTATACGATATGCATCACACAATCTCAATTCATCTATTCAACCAACACATAGAACCTCAAAGAGTGCCCCAAATTTTCTACCGGAGAATCACGACGAAAATGTGTGCCAACCCCTATGCATAGGTTCATGGGCGGAACCCGCAAGTTGGTCACCAAAACATACATCAAGTGGCACATGGTATCCCATTATCACCATAGATATCCACGGCAAGACATACATCAAGTGTTCTCAAATCTTTAAAGACTCAATCCGATAAGATTACTTCAAAGGGGAAACTCAATTCATTACAAGAGAGAAGAGGGGGAGGAGAAACATAAGATCCAACTATAATAGCAAAGCTCGCGATACATCAAGATCGTATCACCTCAAGAACACAAGAGAGAGAGATCAAAGACATAGCTACTGGTACATACCCTCAGCCCCGAGGGAGAATTACTCCCTCCTCGTCATGGAGAGCACCGGGATGATGAAGATGGCCACCGGAGAAGGATTGCCCCCTCCGGCAGAGTGCCGGAACGGGTTTAGATTGGTTTTCGGTGGCTACGGAGGCTTCTGGTGGTGGAACTCCCGATCTATTGTCCGTTCTGGAAGTTTTAGGTCACGTAGGTATATATGGGTGCAGGAGGTACGTCGGTGGAGCTACAGGGGCCCCACGAGGTAGGGGGCGCGCCCTAGGGGGGTGGGCGCGCCCCCCCACCCTCGTCAGCACCTCCCGTATCTTCTGACGTGGGGTCCAAGTCCATCAGGTGGGTTTCCTTCCAAAAATAACTTCTCTAGTTGATTTCATTCCGTTTCGACTCCGTCTGATATTCTTTTTCTTCAAAACACTGAAATAGGCATAAAACAGCAAATCTGGGCTGGGCCTCCGGTTAATAGGTTAGTCCCGAAAATAATATAAAAGTGGATAATAAAGCCCAATATTGCCTAAAACGGTAGATAATATAGCATGGAGCAATCAAAAATTATAGATACGTTGGAGACGTATCAACAACCAAGGAAACTTCTTATACCTTTGATATCTTTAGGACAAGGCGTTTTCTCAGTTGCATCAACTTTAGCTTTATCAACTGCAATACCTCTTCTAGAAATTTTATGCCCCAAGACAATACCTTCATTCACCATAGAGTGGCACTTCTCCCAATTGAAGACAAGATTAGTTTCTTCACATCTCTGCAAAACTCAATCAAGGTTGCTTAAGCAATCATCAAAAGAAATTCCGTAAATAGAAAAATCTTCCATGAAAACATCAACAATCTTTTCACAAAAGTCGGAGAATATAGTGGTCATACATCTTTGAAAGGTAGCAGGTGCATTGCATAAACCAAATGGCATACGTCTATAAGTAAAAGTACCAAAAGGGCATGTAAAAGTGGTTTTTTCTTGATCCTCTTGTGGCACAAGTATTTGGAAAAAACCAGAGTGTCCATCTAGAAAACAAAAATGTGTATGTTTTGATAATATTTCTAGCATTTGATCAATGAATGGTAAGGGGTAATGATCCTTCCTAGTAGCTTTGTTTAGTTTTCTTAAATCAATTACCATCCTATAACCTGTTATAATACTTTGTGGGATAAGTTCATTTTTATCATTGGGGACAAAAGTAATACCTCCCTTCTTAGGAACACAATGAACAGGAGTTGCCCATCTACTATCGGCTATAGGATAGATTATACCTGCTTCTAAGAGCTTTAATATTTCATTTCTTACCACTTATTTCATCTTAGGATTTAATCGTCGCTAGTTATCAACAACTGGCTTAGCATTAGGCTCCATTTTAATCTTGTGCTGACATAGAGTGGGACTAATGCCCCTAAGATCATCAAGAGTATATCCAATAGAGGCACGATGCTTTCTCAGGGTTCTCAACAATCTCTTTTCTTCATGCTCTGAAAGGTTAGCACTAATAATAATTGGATATATCTTCTTTTCATCAAGGTAAGCATATTGCAATGTATCAGGCAATTGTTTAAGCTCAAACACGGGGTCACTCTTGGGTGGAATAGGATCTCCAAGAGTCTCAACAGGCAAATTGTGTTTCAAAATAGGTATTTGTTTGAAGAATATCTCATCTATTTCATTTCTTTCATTCATATGCATATCATTTTCATGGTCTAGAAAATATTGTTCTAACGGATCAGTAGGAGGCACGCGATAGAAGAAAGACCAATAATTTCATCCTTACTAGGCAATTCTTTATCACTAGGTTGTTCATGAAATTTGGAGAAATTAAACTCATGAGACACATCACCAAAATTAACACGGACAGTTTCCTTAGCACAATCAATCTTAGCATTAACCATATTCAGGAAAGGTCTACCAAATATAATGGGGCAAAAATCATCTTGTGGGGAAGCAAGAAGTAGAAAATCGGTAGGGTATTTAATTTTCCCACACAAGTCTTAAACATCTCTAACAATCCCAAGTGGTGAAATAGTATCTCTATTCGCAATTTTAATAGTGACATCAATATCTTCTATCTCAGCAGGTGCAATATCATTCATAATTTCTTGATATAGGGTAAATGGGATAGCACAAACACTCGCACCCAAATCACATAAGCCATGATAATAATGATCTCATATTTTAACAGAGACAACATGCATGCCAACAATAGGTCTACTTTTATCTCTAGGATCAGGGTTAGCAATTCTAGCAGCTTCATCACATAGATAAATAACATGTCCATCAATATTATCAACCAAGAGATCTTTTACCATAGCAACATTAGGTTCAACTTTAAATTGTTCAGAGGGTGTAGGTGTTCTTATATAACTTATGTTGACCACAGTTGAAACCCTAGCATGTTCTTTTATATTACACGAAAATGGGGTTTCTCAATATAAGCAGTAGGAATAACTGGATTAACACTATAAGTAATAATTTCTTCCTTAGCTTTAGTAGGTTCTTCTAATTTTTCTTCAATAGGGGTGATACTTAAACCACTTCTCCTTGGGGAGATCAACATGAGTAGCAAATGATTCACAGAAAGAAGCTACTATTTCAGAGTCAAGTCCATACTTAGTGCTAAATTTATGAAAACCACCGGTATCCATAAAGGATTTAACACAATCAAACTCAAGCTTTATAACCTGACTCTTTACCTTGTCGAGTTCCCAATCTTCAGAGTTGCATTTAATTCTTTCCAAAAGATCCCATCTGAATTAGATAGTATTCTTCATAAAAGAACCAGTACAAGAAGTATCGAGCATGGATTGATCATCACGAGAAAGTCGAGCATAAAAATTCTGCATAATAATTTCTATTGAGAGCTCATGATTGGGGCATGAATACATCATTGACTTAAGCCTCCCTCAAGCTTGAGCGATACTTTCTCCATCACGAGGCCAAATATTTATATATATATATAATTCTGATCACGATGAACCAGATGTATAGGATAAAACTTCTGATGAAATTCCAATTTCAATCGGCTCCAGTCCCATGTTCCAATATCATCACATAGCTATACCATGTCAATGTTTTCCCCCAAAAGACAAGGTAAAACCTTTTTCTTGACTCCATCTTTGGATAAACCTGCAAGCTTAAGCAATCCACAAATTTCATCCACACATATCAGGTGCATATCAGGATGCGTCGTTCCATCTCCTGCCTGAGGATTAGCTAGTAGTTTCTCTATCATATCCTAAGGAATATCATAATAAATATTTTCAGTAGGTGCAGTAGGTTGAGGGACAACTCTTTGTGCTCCTGGACAAGGTGAAGATACCCCGAACAAGCCCCTCAAAGGGTTACTTTCCATAGTGGCAAGTGACAATAAATTTCAGCACTTAATATAAATGTTTCCTTACCAAGTTCCACTCACCAAAGGCGCCTTCACTCCCTGGAAACGGCACAAGAAAAGAGTCTTAATGACCCACAAGTATAGGAGATCAATCATAGTCCTTTCGATAAGTAAGAGTGTCGAACCCAATGAGGATCAGAAGGAAATGACAAGCAGTTTTCAGCAAGGTATTCTCTACAAGCACTGAAATTATCGGTAACAAATAGTTTGGTAGCATGGTAATTCGTAATGAGTAATAAGTAACAAGTTAACAAAGGTGCAGCAAGGTGGCCCAATCCTTTTTATAGCAAAGGACAAGCCTGGACGAACTCTTATATAAATCAAAGCACTCCCAATGACACATGGGAATTATCATCAAGTTAGTTTTCATCATGCTCATATGATTCACGTTCACTACTTTGATAATTTGATATGTGGGTGGACCGATGCTTGGATGTTGTCCTTACTTGGACAAGCCTCCCACTTATGATTAACCCCTCTCACGAGCATCCGCAACTACAAAAGAAGAATTAAATCTAACCATGGCATCAAACATCTAGATCCAAATCAACCCCTTATGATGTTGGGGAACGCAGTAATTTCAAAAATTTCCTACGCACACGCAAGATCATGGTGATGCATAGCAACGAGAGGGGAGAGTGTTGTCCACGTACCCTCGTAGACCGAAAGCGGAAGCGTTAGCACAACGCAGTTGATGTAGTCGTACGTCTTCACAGCCCGACCGATCAAGCACCGAAACTACGGCACCTCCGAGTTCTAGCACACGTTCAGCTCGATGATGATCCCCGGACTCCGATCCAGCAAAGTGTCGGGGAAGAGTTCCATCAGCATGACGGCGTGGTGACGATCTTGATGTTCTACCGTTGCAGGGCTTCGCCTAAGCACCGCCACAATATTATCGAGGATTATGGTGGAGGGGGGCACCGCACACAGCTAAGAGAACGATCACGAAGATCAACTTGTGTGTCTATGGGGTGCCCCCTGGCCACGTATATAAAGGAGTGGAGGAGGGGAGGGGCCGGCCCTCTCTATGGCGCGCCCTAGGGGAGTCCTACTCCCACCGGGAGTAGGATTCCCCCTTTCCTAGTAGAACTAGGAGCCCTTCCAAGTACTAGGAGTAGGAGGGAAGGAAAGGGAAGGGAAAAGGAGAAGGAAGGAAGGGGGCGCCCCCCTTCCCTAGTCCAATTCGGACCAGACCAAGGGGAGGGGTGCGGCCACCCTTGAGGCCCTTTTCCTTCTTTCCCGTATGGCCCAATAAGGCCCAATACGTATTCCCGTAACTCTCCGGTACTTCAAAAAATACCCGAATCACTCGGAACCTTTCCGATGTCCGAATATAGTCGTCCAATATATCGATCTTTATGTCTCGACCATTTCGAGACTCCTCGTCATGTCCCCGATCTCATCCGGGACTCTGAACTCCTTCGGTACATCAAAACTCATAAACTCATAATATAATTTTCATCGAAACCTTAAGCATGCGGACCCTACGGGTTCGAGAACAATGTAGACATGACTGAGACACGTCTCCGGTCAATAACCAATAGCGGAACCTGGATGCTCATATTGGCTCCCACATATTCTACGAAGATCTTTATCGGTCAGACCGCATAACAACATACGTTGTTCCCTTTGTCATCGGTATGTTACTTGCCCGAGATTCGATCGTCGGTATCTCAATACCTAGTTCAATATCGTTACCGGCAAGTCTCTTTACTCGTTCTGTAATACATCATCTTGCAACTAACTCATTAGTTGCAATGCTTGCAAGGCTTTAGGTGATGTGCATTACCGAGAGGGCCCAGAGATACCTCTCCGACAATCGGAGTGACAAATCCTAATCTCGAAATACGCCAACCCAACAAGTACCTTCGGAGACACCTGTAGAGCACCTTTATAATCACCCAGTTACGTTGTGACGTTTGGTGGCACACAAAGTGTTCCTCCGGTAAACGGGAGTTGCATAATCTCATAGTCATAGGAACATGTATAAGTCATGAAGAAAGCAATAGCAACAAACTAAACGATCAAGTGCTATGCTAACAGAATGGGTCAAGTCAATCACATCATTCTCCTAATGATGTGACCCCGTTAATCAAATGACAACTCATGTCTATGGTTAGGAAACATAACCATCTTTGATCAACGAGCTAGTCAAGTAGAGGCATACTAGTGACACTCTGTTTGTCTATGTATTTACACATGTATTATGTTTCCGGTTAATTCAATTCTAGCATGAATAATAAACATTTATCATGATATAAGGAAATAAGTAATAGCTTTATTATTGCCTCTAGGGCATATTTCCTTCAGTCTCCCACTTGCACTAGAGTCAATAATCTAGTTCACATCGCCATGTGATTTAACATCAATATTTCACATCACCATGTGATTAACACCCATAGTTCACATAGACATGTGACCAACACCCAAAGGGTTTACTAGAGTCAATAATCTAGTTCACATCGCTATGTGATTAACACCCAAAGAGTACTGAGGTATGATCATGTTTTGCTTGTGAGAGAAGTTTAGTCAACGGGTCTGCCACATTCAGATCCGTAAGTATTTTGCAAATTTCTATGTCAACAATGCTCTGCATGGAGCTATTCTAGCTAATTGCTCCCACTTTCAATATGTATCCAGATTGAGACTTAGAGTCATCTGGATCAGTGTCAAAACTTGCATCGACGTAACCCTTTACAACGAACCTTTTGTCACCTCCATAATCGAGAAACATATCCTTATTCCACTAAGGATAATTTTGACCAATGTCCAGTGATCTACTCCTAGATCACTATTGTACTCCCTTACCAAACTCAGGGCAGGGTATACAATAGGTCTGGTACACAACATGGCATACTTTATAGAACCTATGGCTAAGGCATAGGGAATGACTTTCATTCTCTCTCTATCTTCTGTCGTGGTCGGGTTTTGAGTCTTACCCAACTTCACACCTTGTAACATAGGCAAGAACTTCTTCTTTGACTGTTCCATTTTGAACTACTTCAAAATCTTGTCAAGGTATGTACTCATTGAAAAACTTATCAAGCATCTTGATCTATCTCTATAGATCTTGATGCTCAATATGTAAGCAGCTTCACCGAGGTCTTTCTTTGAAAAACTCCTTTCAAATATTCCTTTATGCTTTGCAGAATAATTCTACATTATCTCCGATCAACAATATGTCTTTCACATATACTTATCAGAAATGTTGTAGTGCTCCCACTCACTTTCTTGTAAATACAGGCTTCACCGCAAGTCTGTATAAAACTATATGCTTGATCAACTTATCAAAGCGTATATTCCAACTCTGAGATGCTTGCACCAGTCCATAGATGGATCACTGGAGCTTGCATATTTTGTTAGTACCTTTAGGATTGACAAAACCTTCTGGTTGCATCATATATAACTCTTCTTTAATAAATCCATTAAGGAATGCAGTTTTGTTTATCCATTTGCCAGATTTCATAAAATGCGGCAATTGCTAACATGATTCGGACAGACTTAAGCATAGATACGAGTGAGAAACTCTCATCGTAGTCAACACCATGAACTTGTCGAAAACCTTTTTGCGACAATTCTAGCTTTGTAGATAGTAACACTACTATCAGCGTCTGTCTTCCTCTTGAAGATCCATTTAATCTCAATGGCTCACCGATCATTGGGCAAGTCAATCAAAGTCCATACTTTGTTCTCATACATGGATCTCATCTCAGATTTCATGGCCTCAAGCCATTTCGCGGAATCTGGGCTCATCATCGCTTCCTCATAGTTCGTAGGCTCGTCATGGTCAAGTAACATGACCTCAAGAATAGGATTACCGTACCACTCTGGAGCGGATCTCACTCTGGTTTACCTACGAGGTTCGGTAGCAACTTGATCTAAAGTTACATGATCATCATCATTAGCTTCCTCACTAATCGGTGTAGTAGTCATAGGAACAGATTTTTGTGATGAACTACTTTCCAATAAGGGAGCAGGTACAGTTACCTCATCAAGTTCTACTTTCCTCCCACTCACTTCTTTCGAGAGAAACTCCTTTTCTAGAAAGGATCCATTCAAAGCAACGAATATATTGCCTTCGGATGTGTGATAGAAGGTGTACCCAATATTTTCTTTTGGGTATCCTATGAAGACACACTTCTCCGATTTGGGTTTGAGCTTATCAGGTTGAAACTTTTTCACATAAGCATTGCAACCTCAAACTTTAAGAAACGACAGCTTAGGTTTCTTGCCAAATCATAGTTCATACGGTGTCGTCTCAATAGATTTAGATGGTGCCCTATTTAATGTGAATGTAGCTGTCTCTAATGCATAACCCCAAAACGATAGTGGTAAATCGGTAAGAGACATCATAGATCACACCATATCTAATAAAGTACGATTACGACGTTCGGACACACCATTACACTGTGGTGTTCCAGGTGGCGTGAGTAGTAAAACTATTTCACATTGTTTTAACTGAAGGCCAAACTCGTAACTCAAATATTTTCCTTCTGCGATCATATCGTAGAAACTTTTATTTTTGTTACGATGATTCTCCACTTCACTCTGAAATTCTTCGAACTTTTCAAATGTTTTAGACTTGTGTTTAATCAAGTAGATATACTCATATCTGCTCAAATCATCTATGAAGATCAGAAAATAATGATACCTGCCGCGAGCCTTAATATTCATTGGACCACATATATCAGTATGTATGATTTCCAACAAATCTGTTGCTTGCTCCATTGTTCCGGAGAACGGAGTCTTAGTCATCTTGCCCATGAGGCATGGTTCGCAAGCATCAACTGATTCATAATCAAGTGATTCCAAAAGCCCATCAACATGGATTTTCTTCATGCGCTTTACACCAATATGACCTAAACGGCAGTGCCACAAATAAGTTGCACTATCATTATTAACTTTGCATCTTTTGGTTTCAATATTATGAATATGTGTATCACTACGATCGAGATCCAATGAACCATTTTCATTGGATGTGTAACCATATAAGGTTTTATTCATGTAAACAGAACAACAATTTATTCTCTTACTTAAATGAATAACCATATTGCAATAAACATGATCAAATCATATTCATGCTCAACACAAACACCAAATAACACTTATTTAGGTTCAACACTAATCCCGAAAGTATAGGGAGTGTGCGATGATGATCATATCAATCTTAGAACCACTTCCAACACACATCGTCACTTCACCCTTAACTAGTCTCTGTTCATTCTGCAACTCCTGTTTCAAGTTACTACTCTTAGCAACTGAACCAGTATCAAATATCGAGGGGTTGCTACGAACACTAGTAAAATACACATCAATAATCTGTATATCAAATATACCTTTGTTCACTTTGCCATCCTTCTTATCCGCCAAATACTTGGGGTAGTTCCGCTTCCAATGACCAGTCCCTTTGCAGTAGAAGCACTCAGTTTCAGACTTAGGTCCAGACTTGGGTTTTTCACTTGAACAGCAACTTGCTTGCCGTTCTTCTTGAATTTCCCCTTCTTCCCTTTGCCCTTTTCTTGAAACTAGTGGTCTTGTCTACCATCAACACTTGATATTTTTCTTGATTTCTACCTTCGTAGATTTCAGCATTACGAAGAGCTTGGGAATCGTTTCCGTTATCCCTTGCATACCATAGTTCATCACGAAGTTCTACTAACTTGGTGATGGTGACTAGAGAATTTTGTCAATCACTATCTTATCGGGAAGATTAACTCCCACTTGATTCAAGCAATTGTAGTACCCAGACAATCTGAACACATGCTCACTGCTTGAGTTATTCTCCTCCATCTTTTAGCTATAGAACTTGTTGGAGACTTCATATCTCTCAACTCGGGTTTTTACTTGAAATATTAACTTCAACTCCTGGAACATCTCATATGGTCCATGACGTTCAAAACGTCTTTGAAGTCCCGATTCTAAGCTGTTAAGCATGGTGCACTAAACTATCGAGTAGTCATCATATTGAGCTAGCCAAACGTTCATAATGTTTGTATCTGCTCCTGCAATAGGTCTGTCACCTAGCGGTGCATCAAGGACATAATTCTTCTGTGCAGCAATGAGGATAATCCTCAGATCACGGATCCAATCCGCATCATTGCTACTAACATTTTTCAACATAATTTTTCTCTAGGAACACAATTAACTGGGAGCAATATCGCGAGCTATTGATCTACAACATAGATATGCTAATACTACCAGGACTAAGTTCATGATAAATTAAAGTTCAATTAATCATATTACTTAAGAACTCCCACTTAGATAGACATCCCTCTAATATTCTAAGTGATCACGTGATCCATATCAACTAAACCATGTCCGATCATCACGTGAGATGGAGTAGTTTCAATGGTGAACATCACTATGTTGATCATATCTACTATATGATTCACGCTCGACCTTTCGGTCTCCGTGTTCCGAGGCCATATCTGTTATATGCTAGGCTCGTCAAGTTTAACCTGAGTATTCCGCGTGTGCAACTATTTTGCACCCGTTGTATTTGAACGTAGAGCCTATCACACCGATCATCACGTGGTGTCTTAGCACGAAGAACTTTCGCAATGGTGCATACTCAGGGAGAACACTTATACCTTGATAATTTAGTGAGAGATTATCTTATAAAGCTACCGCCGAACTAAGCAAAATAAGATGTATAAAAGATAAACATCACATGCAATCATAATATGTGACATGATATGGCCATCATCATCTTGTGCCTTTGATCTCCATCTCCAAAGCATCGTCATGATCTCCATCGTCACCGGCATGACACCATGATCTCCATCATCTTGATCTATATCAATGTGTCGTCACATGGTCGTCTTGCCAACTATTGCTCTTGCAACTATTGCTATCGCATAGTGATAATTGTAAAGCAATTATTTGGCGCTTGCATCTTATGCAATAAAGAGACAACCATAAGGCTTCTGCCAGTTGCCGATAACTTCAACAAAACATGATCATCTTATACAACAACTTATATCTCATCACGTCTTGACCATATCACATCACAACATGCCCTGCAAAAACAAGTTAGACGTCCTCTACTTTGTTGTTGCAAGTTTTACGTGGCTGCTACGGGCTGAGCAAGAACCGTTCTTACCTACGCATCAAAACCACAACGATAGTTTGTCAAGTTGGTGTTGTTTTAACCTTCGCAAGGACCGGGCGTAGCCACACTCGGTTCAACTAAAGTTGGAGAAACTGACACCTGCCAGCCACCTGTGTGCAAAGCACGTCGGTAGAACCAGTCTCGCGTAAGCGTACGCGTAATGTCGGTTTGGGCCGCTTCATCCAACAATACCGCCGAACCAAAGTATGACATGCTGGTAAGCAGTATGACTTATATCACCCACAACTCACTTGTGTTATACTCGTGCATATGACATCTACGCATAAAACCTAGGCTCTGATACCACTGTGGGGGAACGCAGTAATTTCAAAAATTTCCTACGCACACGCAAGATCATGGTGATGCATAGCAACGAGAGGGGAGAGTGTTGTCCACATACCCTTGTAGACCGAAAGCGGAAGCGTTAGCACAACGCGATTGATGTAGTCGTACGTCTTCACGGCCCGACCGATCAAGCACCGAAACTACGGCACCTCCGAGTTCTAGCACACGTTCAGCTCGATGACGATCCCCGGACTCCGATCCAGCAAAGTGTCGGGGAAGAGTTCCGTCAGCACGACGGCGTGGTGACGATCTTGATGTTCTACCGTTGCAGGGCTTCGCCTAAGCACCGCTACAATATTATCGAGGATTATGGTGGAGGGGGGCACCGCACACGGCTAAGAGAACGATCACGAAGATCAACTTGTGTGTCTATGGGGTGCCCCCTGGCCACGTATATAAAGGAGTGGAGGAGGGGAGGGGCCGGCCCTCTCTATGGCGCGCCCTAGGGGAGTCCTACTCCCACCGGGAGTAGGATTCCCCCTTTCCTAGTAGAACTAGGAGCCCTTCCAAGTACTAGGAGTAGGAGGGAAGGAAAGGGAAGGGAAAAGGAGAAGGAAGGAAGGGGGCGCCCCCCTTCCCTAGTCCAATTCGGACCAGACCAAGGGGAGGGGTGCGGCCACCCTTGAGGCCCTTTTCCTTCTTCACCGTATGGCCCAATAAGGCCCAATACGTATTCCCGTAACTCTCCGGTACTCTAAAAAATACCCGAATCACTCGGAACCTTTCCGATGTCCGAATATAGTCGTCCAATATATCGATCTTTACGTCTCGACCATTTCGAGACTCCTCATCATGTCCCCGATCTTATCCGGGACTCCGAACTCCTTCGGTACATCAAAACTCATAAACTCATAATATAACTGTCATCGAAACCTTAAGCGTGCGGACCCTACGGGTTCAAGAACAATGTAGACATGACCGAGACACGTCTCCGGTCAATAACCAATAGCGGAACCTGGATGCTCATATTGGCTCCCACATATTCTACGAAGATCTTTATCGGTCAGACCGCATAACAACATACGTTGTTCCCTTTGTCATCGGTATGTTACTTGCCCGAGATTCGATCGTCGGTATCTCAATACCTAGTTCAATCTCGTTACCGGCAAGTCTCTTTACTCGTTCTGTAATACATCATCTCGCAACTAACTCATTAGTTGCAATGCTTGCAAGGCTTTAGGTGATGTGCATTACCGAGAGGGCCCAGAGATACCTCTCCGACAATCGGAGTGACAAATCCTAATATCGAAATACGCCAACCCAACAAGTACCTTCAGAGACACCTGTAGAGCACCTTTATAATCACCCAGTTACGTTGTGACGTTTGGTGGCACACAAAGTGTTCCTCCGGTAAACGGGAGTTGCATAATCTCATAGTCATAGGAACATGTATAAGTCATGAAGAAAGCAATAGCAACAAACTAAACAATCAAGTGCTATGCTAATGGAATGGGTCAAGTCAATCACATCATTCTCCTAATGATGTGATCCCGTTAATCAAATGACAACTCATGTCTATGGTTAGGAAACATAACCATCTTTGATCAACGAGCTAGTCAAGTAGAGGCATACTAGTGACACTCTGTTTGTCTATGTATTCACACATGTATTATGTTTCTGGTTAATACAATTCTAGCATGAATAATAAACATTTATCATGATATAAGGAAATAAATAATAGCTTTATTATTTCCTCTAGGGCATATTTCCTTCATATGAAGCAACGGATAAACTAGGGTTTAAGCTTATGTCACTCTAGCAATCCATCATCTATACTTGCTACTTCCCAATGCCTTCCCCTAGGTTCAGATCATGGTGAAGTGTCATGTAGTCGACGTTCACATAACACCATAGAGGAAAGACAACATACATCTCATCAAAATATCAAACGAATACCAAATTCACATGATTACTTATAACAAGACTTCTCCCATGTCCTCAGGAACAAAAGTAACTACTGACAAAGCATGTTCACATTCATGATCAGAGGTGTATTGAATATCATTAAGGATCTGAACATATGACCTTCCACCAAATAAACCAATTAGCATCAACTACAACGAGTAATCAACACTACTAGCAACCCACAGGTACCAATCTGAGGTTTTGACACGAAGATGGAATACAAGAGATGAACTAAGGTTTGAGATGAGATGGTGCGGGTGAAGATGTTGATGAAGATTGGTCCTCCCATGATGAGAGGATCATTGGTGATGACGACAGCTTTGATTTCCCCCTTCCGAAGGGAAGTTCCCCTGGCGAATTGCTCCACCACAGGCCTGGATTGCTTCTGCCCAGGTTCTGCCTCGAGGCGGCAAAGCTTCATCCCAAAAGTCTTCTCTCTATTTTCTTCGAGGTTAAAGCACTTCATATAGCATAAGATGGGCACCGAAAGCTAGCCAGGGGGCCCACAAGCTCAGGGGGCGCCCTGGGGGTAAGGCGCGCCCCCAGGCTTGTGGCCACCTGGTGGGTCCACTCCTGGCATTTCTTTGGCCAATATTTTTATATATTCCAAAATAATTCTCCATGAAGTTTCAGGACATTTTGGAGTTGTGTAGAATAGGGATCTAAGATTTGCTTCTTGCCGGTCCAGAATTCCAGTTGCCGACATTCTCCCTCTTCATGTGAATATTGCAAATAAGAGAGAAAGGGCATGAGAATTGCATCATAAAGTGTAATAATAGTCCATAATGCAATAAATATCAACATAAAACATGATGCAAAATGGACATATCATTGAGCCCCATGGTGGAACCCTCGGAACCTTCTAGAAACTTCCCAGTACAATACCAAAAAAACCGAACTTTTTTCCGGATCCCAAAATATGAATTCCCATATATAAATCTTTACCTCCGGACCATTTCGGAGATCCTCGTGATATCCAGGATCCCATCCAGTACTCCAAACAACCTTCGGACTTTCCGGTATTAATATCTCATTACTACCCTAACACTATCGAACGTTAAGCGTGTGACCCTACGGGTTTGGAACATGTAGACATGACTGAGACTCCTCTCTGGTCAATAACCAATAGTGGGACCTGGATGCCCATATTGGTTCCTACATATTCAATGAAGATCTTTATCGGTTGAACCACGATGTTGAGGATTCAGTTTACCCCATATGCAATTCCCTTTGTTCGGCGATATGTTACTTGCCCGAGATTCGATCGTCGGTATCTCCATACCTAGTTCAATCTCGTTACCGGCAAGTATCTTTACTCATTCTGTAATACAAGATCCCATGAATAAACTCATTAGGCACATGAATCTTCTTATGATGTTGTATTACCGAGAGGGCCCAGAGATATCTCTCTGTCACATGGAGTGACAAATCCCAGTCTCGATCCACGCAACCCAACAGACACCTTTGGAGATACCTGTAGAGCACCTTTATGATCATCTAGTCACGACCTAATGTTTGGTAGTTCACAAGGCATTCCTACGGTATCCGGGAGTGGCATGATCTCATGGTCTAAGAACTGATACTTGACATGAAGAAAGTTGTAGCAAGAAACTAAATGATCTGATGCTAAGCTTACGGTTGGGTCTATCCATCACATCATTCTCCTAATGATGTGATCCCATTATCAAATGACAACTCATGTCCATGGTTAGGAAACCTTAACTATCTTCGATCAACGAGCTAGTCTAGTAGAGGCTTACTAGGGACACAGTGTAGTTTATGTATTCACACATGTATTTAAGTTTCCGGTCAATACAATTCTAGCATGAATAATAAACATTTATCATGAACAGGAAATATGATAATAACCAATTTATTATTGCCTCTAGGGCATATTTCCAATAGTCTCCCACTTGTACTAGAGTCAATAATTTGCATTACATCATAATGAATCTAACACCCATGGAATCTTGGTGTTGATCATATTTTGCTTGTGGAAGAGGTTGAGTCAACGGGTCTGCCACATTCAGATCTGTATGTACTTTTCAAAGTTCTATGTCTCCATCCTTAATGTAATTATGAATGGAGTTGAAGCGGTGCTTGATGTGCTTGGTCTTCTTGTGAAACCTGGGCTCCTTGGCTATGGCAATTGCACCAGTGTTGTCACCAAAGATAGTCATTGGATCTAATGCACTAGGAACAACTCCTAGATCGGATATGAACTCCTTCATCCAGACTCCTTCATTCGCCGCTTCCGAAGCAGCTATATATTCCACTTCACATGTAGGTCCTGCTACGACGCTCTGCTTGGAACTGCACCAAGGACTGCTCCACCATTCAAAATAAATATGTATCCGGTTTGTGACTTTGAGTCATCCCGATCCGTGTCAAATCTAGCATCAATGTGACCCTTTACAACGAGCTCTTTGTCACCTCCATAAACGAGAAACATGTCCTTAGTCCTCTTGAGGTACTTGAGGTTATTTTAGACCGTTGTTAAGTGATCCACTCCTGGATTACTTTGGTACCTCCCTGCCAGACTTATGGAAAGGCACACATCAAGTCTGATACAAAGCATGGCATGCCCAATATGTAAGCAGCTTCACCTAGGTCTTTCATTGAAAACTCTTGTTCAAATAACGTTTTATGCTTTCCAGAAATTCTATATCATTTCCAATCAATAATATGGCATCCATATATAGTATTAGAAATGCTATAGAGCTCCCACTCACTTTCTTGTAAATACAAGCTTCTCCGTAAGTTTGTATAAAACCAAAAGCCTTGATCACCTAATCAAAGCGTAAATTCCAACTCCGAGATGCTTGCACCAGTCCATAGATGGATCGCTGGAGCTTGCATACCTTGTTAGCATCCTTAGGATCAATAAAACCTTCTGGTTGCATCATCTAAAACTCTTCCTTAAGGAACCCGTTAAGGAACGCTGTTTTGACGTCCATCTGCCAGATTTCATAGTCGTAATATGCGGCAATTGCTAACATAATTCTAACAGACTTAAGCATCACTACGGGTGAGAAAGTCTCATCATAGTCAACTACTTGAATTTGTTGAAAACCCTTTGCAACAAGTCGAGCTTTATAGACGGTGACATTACCATCCGCGTATGTCTTCTTCTTAAAGATCCATTTGTTCTCAATGGCCTGCCGGTCATCGGCAGGTCCACCAAAGTCCATATACTTTGTCGTCATACATGGATCCTATCTCAGATTTCATGGCCTCAATCCATTTGTCGAAATCCGGGCTCATCATTGCTTCTTCATAGTGTGCATGTTCGCCCTTGTCTAACAACATTACTTCCACGACAGGATTACCGTACCACTCTGGTGCGGAGCGTGTCCTGGTCGACCTACGAAGTTCGGTAGTAACTTGATCTAAAGTTTCATGATCATCAACATTAGCTTCCTCTCTTGTTGGTGTAGGCATCACGAGAACTGCTTTCTGTGATGTGCTACTCTCCAATTTGAGAGAAGGTACGATTACCTCATCAAGTTCCACTATCCTCTCACTCACTTCTTTCAAGAGAAACTCCTCTAGAAAGGACCAATTCTTAGCAACAAAAATCTTGCCCTCAGATCTGTGATAGAAGGTATACCAATGGTTTCTTTAGGGTATCCTATGAAGACGCACTTCTCTGCTTTGGGTTTGATCTTATCAGGCTGAAGCCTCTTGACATAAGTGTCGCATCCCCAAACTTTAAGAAATGATAGCTTAGGTTTCTTGCCAAACCATAAATCATACGATGCCGTTTCAACGGATTTAGACAGTGCCCTATTTAAAATGATAGTGACAAATCGGCAAGAGACATCATAGAACGCACCATATCCAATAAAGTACGATTACGACATTCGGACACACCATTATGTTGTGGTGTTCTAGGTGGCGTGAGTTGTGAAATAATTCCACATTGTCTTAAATGCATACCAAACTCGTAACTCAAATATTCACCTCCACGATCAGATCATAGAAACTTTATTTTCTTGTTACGATGATTCTCCACTTCACTCTGAAATTCCTTGAACTTTCAAATGTTTCAGACTTGTGTTTGATTAAGTAAATATACCCATATCTACTCAAATCATCTGTGAAGGTAAGAAATAATGATATCCACCACGTTCTTCAACACACATCGGATCGCATACATCAGTATGCATTATTTCCAACAAGTCACTAGCCCGCTCCATCAATCCGGAAAATGGGGTTTTAGTCATCTTGCCCATGAAGCATGGTTCAGATGTCCCAAGTGATTCCAAAAGTCCATCAGCATGGAGTTTCTTCATGCGCTTTACACCAATATGACCTAAGAAGCAGTGCCACAAGTATGTGGTACTATCATCATTAACTTTGCATCTTTTGGCATCAATATTATGAACATGTGTATCATTACAATCGAGTTTCAACAAGAATAAACCATTTAGAAGGGGTGCATGACCATAAAAGCTAGTATCCATATAAATAGAATAACCATTATTCTCCGACTTAAATGAATAACCGTCTCACAATAAACAAGATCCGCATATAATGTTCATGCTCAACGCAGTCACCAAATAACAACTATTTAGGTTCATAACTAATCCCGAAGGTAAACGTAGAGGGAGCGTGTGATGTCTAGACTCGTGTTGGGCCTCCAAGCGCGGAGTTTTGTAGGACAGTAGCAAATTTCCCTCAAGTGGATGACCTAAGGTTTATCAATCTGTGGGAGGCGTAGGATGAAGATGGTCTCTCTCAAATAACCCTGCAACCAAATAACAAAGAGTGTCTTGTGTCCCCAACACACTAAATACAATGGTAAATTGTATAGGTGCACTAGTTCAGCGAAGAGATGGTGATACAAGTGTAGTAATGATAGTAGATATTGATTTTTGTAATAGGAACAATAAAAAACAACAAGGTAGCAAGTAACAAAAGTGAGCACAAACGGTATTGTAATGCTTGAAAATGAGGCCTGGGGTTCATACTTTCACTAGTGCAATCTCTCAACAATGCTAATATAATTGGATCATATAACCATCCCTCAACGTGCGATGAAGAATCACTCCAAAGTTCTTCTCTAACGAAGAACATAAGATGAAATTGTTTGTAGGGTATGAAACCACCTCTAAGTTGTCCTTTCCGGTCGATCTGTCAAGCTATCCCTATAAGTGTCACAAACAGCCCAAGAGTTCGTACTAAAATAACATCATATGATACACATCAACCAACTCTAATGTCACCTAGATACTCCAATGTCATCACGAGTATCCGTGAGTTGATTATACGATATGCATCAAACAATTTCAAATTCATAATACTCAATCCAACACAAAGAACTTCAAAGAGTGCCCCAAGATTTCTACCGGAGAAACAAGGAAAAAAACGTGCATCAACCCCTATTCATAGATTACCCCAATGTAACCTCAGGGATCAGTGAGTTGAGTGCCAAGACATACATCAAGTGCTCTCAAATCTAAGAAAGTATTCAATCCGATGAAAAGTAAAATCTCAAAGGTAGAACTCAATTCATCACAACAAGATACAGAGAGGAAAACACCATATGATCCAACTATATTAACAAATCTCGTGATACATCAAGATCGTGCCAAATCAAGAACATGAGAGAGAGAGAGAGATTAAACACATAGATACTAGTGCAAACCCTCATCCCCGAGGGTGGACTACTCCCTCCTCATCATGATGGCCGCCGAGAGGATGAAGATGGCCTCCGGTGATGATTTCCCCCTCCGGCAGGGTGCCAGAACATCTAGATTGGTTTTCCGTGGCTATAGAGGCTTGCGGCGGTGGAACTTCTGATCTAGGGTTATTTTGGGGGGTTTCTGTATTTATAGGATTTTTTGGTGTCGGTCTCACGTCCAGATGGGCTTCGAGGTGCCCACTACCAGGCCACCACTTTGGCCCCTGGTGCACCCTGGTGGTTAGTGGCCACCTCGTGGCTCTTCTGGCCCTCCAACAAAGCTTCGGGGGTCTCTTTTGTTCCAAAAAAATCATCAAAAAGTTTTAGCTCATTTGGAGAACTTTTATTTCTGCACAAAAAACAACACCACGGTAGTTCTGCTAAAAACAGCGTCAGTCCGGGTTAGTTCCATTCAAATCATACCAAAACCATATAAAATTGTTGTAAACATGGCATGAATATTTCATAAATTATAGATATGTTGGAGACATATCAGCGTGCCAACGGCAATCACATCAACCTTGGAACCATTTTCGACGCGCATCGTCACCTCGTCCTTAGCTAGTCTTTGTTTATTCTGCAGTTCCTATTTTGAGTTACAAATATTAGCAACCGAACTAGTATCAAATACCCAGGCGCTACTATGAGCACTAGTAAGGTACACATCAATAACATGTATATCAAATATACCTTTGTTGATGTTGCCAGCCTTCTTATCTGCCAAGTACTTGGGGCAGTTCCGCTTCCAGTGGCCTTTCCCCTTGCAATAGAAGCACCTAGTCTCGGGTTTCGGTCCATCCTTGGGTTTCTTCGTGGGAGCGGAAACTGCCTTGCCATTCTTCTTGAAGTTCCCTTTCTTTCCCTTGCCCTTCTTGAAACTGGTAGTCTTATTGGCCATCAACACTTGATGTTCTTTCTTGATTTCTACTTCCGCGGCCTTAAGCATCGCAAAGAGCTCAGGGATCATTTTCTCCATCTCTTGCATATTATAGTTCATCACAAAGCCCTTGTAGCTTGGTGTCAATGATTGGAGAACTCTGTCAATCGCTACTTCATCCGGAAGATTAACTCCCAACTGATTCAATCGGTTGTAGTACCCAGACATTCTGAGTACATGCTCACTAATGGAGTTGTTATCCTCCATCTTGTAGCTAAAGAACTTGTCGGAGGTGTATACCTCTCAACCCGGGCATGAGCTTGAAATACCAATTTCAGCTCCTGGAACATCTCATATGCTCCGTGGTGCTCAAAACGTCTTTCGAGCCCCGGTTCTAAGCCGTAAAGCATGGCGCACTGAACTTCGTGTAGTCATCACTTCTAGTCTGCTAGACGTTCATAGCGTCCAGATTAGGAGGTGCGGGTGGCACACCTAGCTGTGTTTCGAGGACATAAGCCTTCTGTGCAGCAGTGAGGATGATCCTCAAATTATGGACCTAGTCTGCATAGTTGCTTCCATCATCTTTCAACTTAGCTTTCTGTAGGAACACATTAAAATTCAGGGGAGCTATAGCGCGAGCCATTGATCTACAACATAATTTGCAAAGACATTAAGACTATGTTCATGATAATTGGTTCAGTTAATCAAATTACTAGTGAACTCCCACTTAAATCAACATCCCTCAAGTTGTCTAAGTGTTTACATGATCCAAATCAACTACCCATGTCCGATCATCACGTGAGATGGGGTCATCATCAATGGTGAACATCTCCATGTTGATCATATCTACTATATGACTCATGTTCGAACTTTTGGTCCTCCATGTCCCGAGGCCATGTCTGTACATGCTAGGCTCGTCAAGTTTAACCCAAGTATTTTGCATGTGTAAAACTGGCTTACACCCGTTGTATGTGAACATAGAGTCTATCACACCTGACCATCACAAGGTGCTTCAAAATGATGAACTTTTGCAACGATGCATACTTAGGGAGAATACTTTTATCTTGAAGTTTAGTGAAGGGGCCCTCTTATAATGCTACCATCGTCCTAAGAAAAATAAGATGCATAAAAGGATAAACATCACATGCAATCAATATGTGACATGATATGGTCATTATCATCTTGTGCTTTTGATCTCCATCTCCAAAGCACCGGCATGATCTCCAACATCACTAGCATGACACAATGATCTCCATAATCGTGTCGTCACATGGTTGTCTCGCCAATTATTGCTTCTACAACTATTGCTAACGCATAGCGATAAAGTAAATCAATTACATGGCGTTTAATAATTGACACACAGGTCATACAATAAATTAAAGACAACCCTATGGCTCCTGCTTGTTGCCGTACTCATTGACATGCAAGTCGTGAACTTATTACAAAACAAGATCATCTCATACATCAACATATATCACATCACGTTTTGACCATACCACATCACAACATTTCCTGCAAAAACAAGTTAGACGTCCTCTACTTTGTTGTTGCAATTTTTACGTGGCTGATAGGGAAAACTATAAGAACCGTTCTTATCTATGAAAAACCACAACGGTGATATAGAAGTTGCCTTTTAAACTTCTACAAGGACCACCGTTGTCAAATCAGATTCAACTAAGATGGGAGAGACAGACACCCGCAAAGCCACTTTTATGCAATACAAGTTGCATGTTAGTCAATGGAACCGGTCTCTTGTACGTGAACAAGTAATGTTGGTCCGAGCCGCTTCATCCCACAATACCGCTGAATCCAAATAAGACAAAGGAAGTAAGAAATTTTAACATCAATACCCACAACAACTTTGTGTTCTACTCGTGCATATACATCTACGCATAGACCTAGCTCATGATACCACTTATGGGGAACGAAGCATGAAAATAAAAAAAATCCTAATATCTAATCTAGGAGATGTATAGCAACGAGAGGGGAGTGTGTCTACATACCCTTGTTGACCAAAAGCGTTAGCGTCGTAACGTGGTTGATGTAGTCGTACTCTTCACGATCCAATCGCGATCCAATCCGATCTAGTGTCGAACGGACGGAATCTCCGAGATTAGCACACGTCCAGCTCGATGGCGTCCTCTCCTTCTTGATCCAGCAAGCGAGACACAGGAGGTAGATGAGATCGGAACCAGCACGGCGGTATGGTGTTGGTGGCGGCAGCGGAATTTCGGCAGGGCTTCGCCAAGCGCGTACCGGAGGAACGTGGAAGGGGTTGGGAGAGGCAATGGGCAAGGGTGAAGGGGTGGCTGCCCCCATGCGCCTCCCCCTCTATATATAGGCTAGGGGGCAGGGGAGGGCGTCCAAAAACCTCCTAGGGCCGGCCACATGGGAGAAATCCCTTTAAAATTGGAGATAACATCTTATCTGTAGATTCAACCCTTTAAATTTAGAGATAAGACCTTATCTCTAGATTTAAACAACATGTGCCTTGGGAAATGGTGCAGCCAGATCATGTGGGTTGTAACCCCACCCCTCGGCCCATGTGGGCCCTTCTTGGATCATTGGGCCCCGTGGTGGAACCCTCGGAACCTTCTAGAACCTTCCTGGTACAATACCAAAAAAACCAAACTTTTTCCGGAACCCAAAATATGACTTCCCATATATAAATCTTTACCTCATGACCATTCTGGAGCTCCTCGTGATATCCCGGATCCCATCCGGGACTCTGTACAACCTTCGAACTTTCTGCTATTAATATCTCATTACTACCCTAGCACTATCGAACGTTAAGCGTGCGACCCTACAGGTTTGGAACATGCAGACATGACCGAGACTCCTCTCCGGTCAATAACCAATAGAGGGACCTAGATGCTCATATTGGTTCCTACATATTCAACGAAGACCTTTATCGGTTGAACCGATGTTGAGGATTCAGTTAATCCCGTATGCAATTCCCTTTATCCGGTGATATGTTACTTTCCCGGGATTCGAGCGTCAGTATCTCCATACCTAGTTCAATCTCGTTACCGGCAAGTCTCTTTACTCATTCCATAATACAAGATCCCGTGACTAAACTCATTAGGCACATGAAGCTTCTTATGATGTTGTATTACCGAGAGGGGCCATAGATATCTCTCCATCACATAGAGTGACAAATCCCAGTCTCGATCCATGCAACCCAACAGACACCTTCGTAGATACCTATAGAGCACCTTTATGATCACCCAGTTACGAAGTGACGTTTGATAGCTCATAAGGCATTCCTCCGGTATCTGGGAGTGGCATGATCTCGTGGTCTAAGGAACTGATACTTGACATGAAGAAAGTTGTAGCAAATAACTAAATGATCTGATGCTAAGCTTACGGTAGGGTCCATCCATCACATCATTCTCCTAATGATGTGATCCCGTTATCAAATGACAACTCATGTCCATGGTTAGGAAACCTTAACCATCTTTGATCAATGAGCTAGCCTAGTAGAGGCTTACTAGGGACACGGTGTAGTTTATGTATTCACACATGTATCTAAGTTTCCAGTCAATACAATTCTAACATGAATAATAAAAATTTATCATGAACGGGAAATGTGATAATAACCAATTTATTATTGCCTCTAGGGCATATTTCCAACAATGGGCCCCACGAGGCTCCACTGGCCCTAATCTCAAGCCTATAAATTCCTTTTCCCCGAGAAAAATAGTAAGAGAAGAAGTTTCATCGCGTGGTACGATACGGAGCCGCCGCCACCTCTTGTTCTTCATCAGGAGGGTTGATCTGGAATCCGTTCAGGGCTCCGGAGAGGGAGATTCGTCGCCATCATCATCACCAACCCTTCTTCATCACCGATTTCATGATGCTCACCATCGGGAGTGATTAATTCCTTCGTAGGCTTGTTGGACGGTGATTGAGTTGGATGAGATTTGTCATGTAATCGGGTCAATTTGTTAGGGCTTGATCCCTTGTATCCACTATGTTATGAGATTGATATTGCTATGACTTTGCTATGCTTAATGCTTGTCACTAGAGCCCGAGTGCCATGATTTCTGATCTGAACCCTCTATATTTTCATGAATATATTTGAGTTATTGATCCTATCTTGCAATGGGAGAAAGCATTTCAATCTTTTTCATCAAAAAAAATTACAAAGGCCATGGTAGATGTAGTTGGCCTCGAGTATTTGAGATCACCCCATGCTTAGGACACGACAAGGCTTTTTTAGATGAACAAAGCTCGTGGGCTTCCAGATATGCTTGGCTCCATTGATTGCATGCACTGAAAGTGGAATAACTGCTCTGCAACATGGCATGGAGAGTTCAAAGGACACAAGAAGAATGCCACCATCATTCTTGAGGCTGTGGTCGATCAGAAGACATGGATTTGACATGCATATTTTGGGATGTCTGGATCTTGCAATAACATGAATGTGCTCCACCGATCACCTCTCTTTGCTAAGTTAGCCAATGAAGAACCACCACCAGTGAACTTCCAAGCAAATGGATGTACGTATTCAATACTCTCTTCAAGCCAATTGCAAGCCCCCAAGGTAAGAAAAGAACTCTACTTTCATAATGCTCAAGCGGCGGCTAGGACAGATGCACGGAGGGCTTTTGGGATTTTGAAATCCTAATTTGCTATTGTGTGAGGACCATTTAGGTTTTGGAATCAAGGGAACCTTTGATACATCATTACAGCTAGCATGACAACATGATCACTAAGAACAAGCATGGATAAAATTTGGATTACACCTTCTATCACCTCATTGGAAAACCAGTGCAACCAACCAGAAGGCAAGACCGAATTCAATGCTTTATTTAGGTGTACCATGACATTAGAGAGTCTGAAACGTATCATGATCTTCAAAAAGATGTCATGTTGTAGGCATGGCATGGGCAACAACGTCCTAGTTCCATCTCTATGCTTTTTGTATTGTGGATGAACTTTATTGTATTGTGCGCTAAACTTTATTGTATTTGTGTTGCATTTGATGTTGTGAATTTGATGAATTGTGTAATAATTTGTTGTCATGGATTGATGAAATTATTGTTATTTTTGTTTTGGGTTGATTCGAGACAAGCTTAATATTATTTGAATATTTGGTTGCAATATCTATGCATTTATGATGCGGCTGGGGCAGCTGTTGGAGCACTAATGCACTATTTTAAGACATCTATTGGAGATACGTTTTTTGGTGCCCTATTGCTCTAAGCCCATTTTGGTGCCCTAAAACAGAGCACCTATTAGAGATGCTCTGATCGGAGGCCCATTGAGCTTTCAGACCAGCTGCCGAACTTTACAAGTACCAAAATTAACACAATGGATCAGCGAAACCATGTCCAAAAATGCTGAGCTTTCTGTTCCACTGCTAGTAGCTACGGTACATGTCACAAAAGTTTAATTAATCCCCTTAAAACGTGCACTTAACCCATTGTGTGTATCTTATGAGTTCGTTGAATCAGTGACAGCAGCAGCAACATCGATTTCTTTATCCTTTTCATTCGCTGGATCAGTGGCAGCAGGAGCAACATCGTCTTCTTTATCCTTTTCATTCGCTGGATCAGTGGCAGCAGCAACAACATCATTAACCTTTCCATTCGCTGCATCAGTGGCAGCAGCAACATCATTTTCCTTATCCTTCTCATTCTTCTTTACCTTTACGGGGAAATCTTCCTCCTGCTGACGGTGCCACCGGAAATTCGAGGCTTCAATCCAGCGGGGGTGGACCAGGATCTTGTTGTTATTAACTGCCCAACGGGCCTTATCTGTGCCAACATCCACAGCGACAACATGGGTGATCGTGGAATCAACGTCTGCGGAGCAAATGGCTCCCAGCTGCTCGGCCATCTTCCAGATAAACTGATCCTGTGGGCGAGAACTGGATGGGAACACCCGACTGAAGACTAATTTGCAGCCTTGCAGTACTTCCTGCCGTACCCTCTTGATTACCTACAGAACGGGGTATGTAAGCACACATGAAACAGCAAGTGACTGCGGAAATGTATGAAGCACTATAGGCTACACTATAAAGGATGTAGTTAGTGACCTCTAGTTCATAGTGATTCAGAACTTATCTACAATTCTACATAACTGAATTTGCATGTTTTTTTCCGTTATCGTTTCCATCACCACTGGATCATACATCCATCAAAAGTAGCTTTACAAGTAAGAATTGGATAGGGTTGCCCACATTCCACGAAATGGCGATGGCAAAAAGTGCAGTGCTAAGCAACATCGATGACGGCCAAGCCACTATAAAGGATGTAGTTAGTGACCTCTAGTTCATAGTGATTCAGAACTTATCTACAATTCTACATAACTGAATTTGCATGTTTTTTTCCGTTATCGTTTCCATCACCACTGGATCATACATCCATCAAAAGTAGCTTTACAAGTAAGAATTGGATAGGGTTGCCCACATTCCACGAAATGGCGATGGCAAAAAGTGCAGTGCTAAGCAACATCGATGACGGCCAAGCCACTCAAGCAAGGTGCATAAAATACAAATAACTTCTGTTGGCCTACGCATAAAATACACATAACTTCCAGCTTAAGTCTGGAAGCGTACCTGTCTTACATCCCGTGAAGAAAGAGCAGTTTCAACAGCCTACAAAAGTGCAGGACAATTGATTAGGTAAAAACATCAGTGCTTACTAGAGTCAAGTTTATGCACAGCAGCGGAAAGGCAGCAGGACAATAATTTGTGGTAAAAACATGTACTTAAGTAACCAACCGAGTCAAAGAAAATCGTGTGTATACGCTTCAGAACATCTAAGATAGTAGCCAAAGCACCATCACTCCCCCTTTCATCTTGCATGAACTCTGACAGAGATTTGACGCTAAAACCAAACTGGCGACAGCTTGAAGCAAAGTAATGATATCTCTCCATCAGAATTAGGTTTTCTTTATGCTTCTGCCAGACCTGAAACAAATATTACCATTCAGGCTAGACACATTGTGCTGATACAAACGGGTGATGGACAAATCTACTAGAACAGGAAACATCAAAACCACAGGGGTTAAGAAAAAAAAGCAGCGCCTTGGACATTGAAGCATTATCACTGCCCAGAAAGGCATAGTGACTAAAAGTATAAAACCCAATAACATACCTTGAGCAATAAACTCATGTCCAATGATAAGTACTAAAAACAGTGTCATAAGTGTGTGCCAAACATGCTGACCAAAGAAAAGCACTTACATACTCGGTATCATCAAGAATCACGGCAACACTTTCAGCTCCAAGAACCATATCAAGACCTTTCTGGTGTCGCTGTGTGCAGTCAGAGTTTGAAATCACTTTGGAATTAAAATAGACATTACGAGGGTCAAGAAGCTTTGCTATTTCAATTGCATAAGCCTTGTCGCCCATGGTATATATATACATCTCAAACATATTGCTTGCTTCTTTTAGAAATTTACGGACAAAGGGTCTCAACTTTGTAAGCATCTGCATTCCTTCTAATGTGAACAAGCTTCCATTTGGATCGTCTGCATAGGGCATGTTAGTGGTTAACTGTAGAAGTCCGGATACACTAGGTGGAAGAAAATAACTGTGTACAACAGAAGTCTGCATACAGTAGAACCAGTATTACAAGACTGCTACTTCCATCATATAAAAGCTTTGGCAAGTTTGGCAAAAATAGTGTGGCAAACTATGGCAAAGTTAAATCTACCCTTTTGCAATGGCCTTCGAAACTGGGTTAGCAGAGTTACAAGACGATATCGGGAACATGTTTCGATTGCAAAGGGCAGAGGGGCAGGTGTAAAATCGCCATTCAAGTTTCTGTTTGGTTTGTCCCAGCCAAAGCATACAGGCTCTGAAATTTGTTTGGGGTTTGAAGTTTTCTTATTGCATACCAAACAGATTACAGGGACTAGACTTATATAATAGCCACCCTTATGCAATCAGGCTGGACAGCAGACTGACTCTCCTAGTACAACTCGGTTACATATGACTTACTAAGGGACACAATGCCAAATCTGTTTAGGACTCTGCCTATGATACTAGGGACTCTGAATAGGATACTACGACACGGCTGCTGCTGGTATCTTGCCAAGCTTAATGCTGATATACCTTCCCTAATGCGTCCACAACGCTTTTGCTCACAAAATTATGCTAACTCCAGAAACCAGCAATATATAATATATACTCCCTCCGTTCCAAATTACTTGTCGTGGTTTTAGTTCAAATTTGAAACGGAGGGAGTACTTGCTTTGGCCATTTTTCTGCAAATACTACAACTAGTTTGGAACATGGATGTTGGTTTTTGCAAACTTAAACTGTGGTGAAAGTAGTTGAAAGTCTATTATCATTTCCCTATGGAGTTTAAATAATTTCAAATATATTAAAGGTCAAGAGAGAAATTGACGGATTCAGTTATATATTGTGGACCAGAGGTAGTGCCACACTGTGTACAGAAATAGCTAAAAGTTCTTAAAACTTAAATAAAAATAAATACAACTTACCTTTTGATGCAGCAGTCTGAATTCCCAGGTTATTTTCAGCAGCAGAAATATCATGGAGTTTTGTCGAGTTGATAAGTGTATGGTCCAAGTCTAAAATAAGTATCAGTTTTCTTTCACGCAGCAAATTCTTCAAATCAGATCCACGCAATCTGTCAATTTCTGTTGTACCTAGCCTCAAACCCTGCATATAAATAGCCCCAGTATTCAGAAAAACATATGTAAGGCATTGTGCAAGCACAACTGGAAACAGAAAAAACAAATCAAATATCTGATGATGTAGTGGAGATACAATGCTAATATTAGAAAATGGGTCCTATGAGAAGGTAAATTCAGTAAGGGAACTCTGTTACACCTCTCATGTTAGTGAGAAGAGAAGGTCACACGTCTATGTACCTTGTGGACATAACCAAAAGCAACCCCTGGAACATCTTCCTCGTCTTGTCTTTTCCCACACCTAAAGCAAAGTCCACCAAAATATCCAGGATGTGGAGGACATATCTTGATTTGAGCATCTTCAGATGAACCTGCCACAACATATATCCAATAATTCACATATCTGCCACACTTGTGAATGTCAATGATTCAATTTATGATCTATTGAGCTGAAGCAAAGAAAACTTCGAAAAGACTGCTTTTAAACATACTGCACTCCTAAGCAACTGGATAAATTGAAAGTGGGTCAACATACATGACATAGATAATTATTTGTGTTTCATACATATCATAGATATGAACATACATCTACGAATAAGGATAGCCAGATTCCGCTATTAACCTGAATGGCAATGTGCATCTTTTATGATCCAAATGAAGGAAATAACTTGAGTCTTCAGAACTATCAAAAACTAGTGCACAACAATGTCCCCTTAGCTGCTAAATTACTATGCAGAACCTTGAGCTGCTAATGGTTAATGCATTGAAAAATGAGACTAACAAGCATACCAATGGAATCTTCGTCAGGCCTTATTGCAGTTTCTCGATCTTGGTATTGCACCTTCACTTTACGCCTTTTGGCACTGCATTTTTCATGGGGTCAGCAGTCAGATACTTCAGATCTGTAGTACAGAATCTACAAACAAATCGTGATCTTTCTCAACACAGCATTATCTGATATTCTTCCCTCATGTTCCCTCTTTTAACCAAGTAGTATTACGATGCTTCATCAACAACTACACTCTCTCACTGCCCCAAAAAAGTCACTGCATCTAAACTATTTCATGCAGTGGTTTCACGAAGGGATGATTTTTTTTATATTGCCAGTTATCTCCATATTGCTGTGCCTGGTCGATGATGTAACTATTCTGCTGTGAATCGATGATGTAACACATTCTGGATGGATATAGAAGAGAACAGCAAATGATGGCGACTAAACCAACCTTGCTTCCGCACCCCAACATGCAAATGGAGTGCCTGTGACTGATCGGTCAATCCTAAGCTTCAGCAATTCAGCAGCTTATATAAGCCACAAAACATTCTAACATGGTTTGTCCTAGCTTAAGCTTAACGTGAGAATGAAGCTAGGCTTAACAGCTTATAAGACTATAAAAACAAATTGGCATACCACAGCAGAATAGGGTAACTTCCCATTTTCCATGTGAACTGTAAGGCACAGAGTAATCTAACTGAATCTGTTAAAAAAGTCGGAGGTTACCAGATCTCTGAGACTACCATCGATCCGACAGAGCGGAACGACCAGAAAAAGAAGTGGAGTTAGAAAGCCGTATGATAGGTGGTAACTATAATGATCAAATTCACATTCTCAAATAAGCGGAATACTTTTAAACATAATCAAGTGAAGCACTCACTGCTAACTTGCTAAGTAAACAAACGGTTTTAACACCAACAAACCCTAGATAAGAAAAATCTCCTGTCCCGTCAAATGTTGCACGCACATACAGGAATCCACCTGTCACTACATTGCAAGCAAAACAGAAACCTCACCCCCCCAAGCATCTATCTCACCGAATCTACCGCGCCACTCGGATAAAACAGGACCAAACCTGCTAATGACTACACTGAAGCTGCACATTCAACACTAGAACCGTGGAATACATGCTTCTGACCGCACAGCCAAAGCAACTAAGCCCAACAATCATATTCGCGATGGGGATTACAAATCACTTGCCTGCTCTGCTCCACGGTTTCTACATCGGCCACCACGTCTTCGTCGTCATCCTCTTCGTCGTCGCTGCTTGTGGGTGATGTGGAGGGGTCGCCCACAGAGGCGGAGTCGACGGCAGAGGCGAGATCCAGCTCCGCGTCTAGGAGCGCAGCGAAATCGTCGCTGCCGCTCGACGACGACGGGGACGGCGACGGCGATTCGGCTGCTAGACTCATAGATGACGACGCCGAAACGGCAGCGAACAACTCACGGATGGACCGATCGGCAGCGGAAACACGCCTAGTGCGAGCTAGGGTTCTGGATGAGGTCGGGGCAGCAGGACGGAGACGGCGGCGGTGGGAAAGGATGGCGGCAGCGACCCCAGCGATGGCAGGGAAGGAACGGGAGAAGGTAGGGAGAAAGGAGATGAGACGGCAATGGTAACAACGCAGGCTGGGGAGGGAGGGGGGACGGCGGGGAGAAGCGGGGCGGCGGCGCGTGACCGAGGCGACGGCAGCGTTGTGACACCGGGTGTGGTTAATGTGCCCATAACACACACCCCCACACACATTTGTCTATTTTTCAAAAACTGTCTATTTTCCATTTCAAATTTGTTTCTCTAGTTTCTTGAAACTATTTTTCATAAATACAAATTGTCTTCCAACCCAGTCAACAATGCTTAAGGTAGTCAACAAAAATCCAACTCAGGCAACAACTCAATTCAGTCAATGAACATTCATTCAAAATGTCATTGTCAACAAATCAACGGAGAAGGAAAAAATGACCTAAATCAACATAGAAGACAAGAAGCAAATAAACCCAAGTTTAGAAGAGGTCCAACTAGCCAAAAACTCATTCATGGATTGACGAAAATGAGTGTGGACGTCTGGCATTTGGCCGGTCTCTATGAACTCGTTGACCTAACTTTATCATCATATCCCTCTTACTTACCATCAATATGTGTAGTTTTGATCATTTGTCAAAGCATACTCTCCTACTATAAGGACCCAGGAGCATGTCACATATTGAGGGCCAGTTTGGATGTGTCCACGCTGCTAGACGCCTGGCTTAGACCTCTTCTGAAAACTGTCTCACACTTATTTGGATGGAGTCCTGAAAGTTTTAGACATGTCCTGGCCTGGATCGCTCAGGCGTGAAAATTAGCCTGCCAGGCGTCCCTCGTTCGGTCGCCTGAACCGCGGGCAACAATAGCCTGGCACTAATCCTTCTACTTATACATGGTTGTGGGATGGTCTGCAGCATCGTGTTTTTAGTCCTTATAAATAACCCGTCAGGCCAGGCATAATCCAAACAAGTCCCTCTCCAGGCTGCCTCATCAGTCTAAAAAAATCTTAAAATCCCACGCACATACTAGGCAGTACTTTCGTCCAGGCATGTGACCCAGGGCAGCGTCTAAACTAGCTCTCACACACTCTTGAATGTCCAACAACTCCTAATGAGAGCCTAGAGAGTTCTCGAATCAAGACAAATGAATCTAATATGGCTCGGACTGACATCGAGGGAGAGGAATCTGGGAAGGATGGCAAGTTAGTCGTGAACGACTCGGGACTGCGACCCCCCCCCCCCCACACACACACAGAGACACACCCAAAAAAGAAACAACGACAACAACAACATCTAAAAATCACAACTATACCCATGTCATTTACAAGTTGCGAGATCAATGTGTGCAAGCTAAAGATAAATAAGGTGCCACATGGTCTAACCCGAGTTGATGTAGGTTATGTTAGTGTTGAATATGTGTTACTGATATTTTATCGGATAACTGGCTTCAACTTACTTTGCGGAGCATTTTTCTTTATCCTACAAGAATTGACAACTTCGTAACACTACAAAATTCTAAACATCATAAAAGTAGGGAGTTTGCGTTAGGAACATGTTATTATAGGCGAGGTCAATTGGGGAATTTAAGTGACAACCTTTGAATTTATTGGATCTTTGAGTTGAGCCAAGAAGTTTGTGGATCAAACTTGAAAATTTCAAAGTTGGATTAGTTCTTAAATGAGCTAAATATTTATAAAAATATGTATTTTTTTGTAGAAAGGAGACAACTATTAATTAAATGTTTTGTTATGTTTGCCAAGAACATGAACGCCCCTTGGATAGTCATTTACAAATTCATGTTATGAAGAACGTAACTCGAGGAAAATCCAATTAGATTTTTTTGCATCATGTTATGAAATCCCGATTCAATGATTTTGTGCAACAATGCAGGAAAAAGTCTGATGCTTCCATAACTTATGTGCTACAATGTTCTCATCTCACAAAACTCAAAATTTAAATTTTCCGTTTTTTTATATTTGTGGATGTTCACAAGATATGTGCCTATCATCCCTAAAATTTCAAAACCAAAAAAAGACATGGAGAAAAAAAAAGGCAAATACATACTCCCTCCGTCCTTCAAAAAATGTATTTTCAACTTTGTTGGAGGGTCAAATATTTTAAAGTTTGACTGAGTTTGTGTAAAAATATATCAATGTTTGTGAAAACCAAATAGGTATATAATGAAAATATATTCTATCATGAATCTAATGCTACTAATTTGATAGCATAAATGTTGGTGTATTATTGTATAAATATGGTTAAATATAAAAAAGTTTGACTTTTCAACAAAGTTGAAAATACACCCTTTTAATAAAGGAGGAGTATGTGAATAGTGTCATTTGGCTTTTGTTTTTGATAACACTATTTATGTTGGATTTGTCTTTTATTTCGAATTTTGGTATAATGTTCAGGGATTATGGACACATATCTTGTGAATGTCCGCAAAAAAAATTGAACGCTTTTAAAACTTATAAATTTGAGCTTTTATGAGAAGGGAGCATGGTGCCACGGCCACCTAAACTATGGAAGCACCAAAATATCCGATCCACCACCACGGCACCACCGCAAGCACCGCCCCAGCGGCAACGCCTGCGCCCTCTCCCCTCTCGCTCTCTCTAAACCCCAGGTACCGCGGCGCGGCGAACGCCGGCGAGATGGCAGGAGCCCTCGCGCGACCGCGCAACGCTAGCGACGACCGCATCAACGAGCTACCGGAAGTGCTCCTCTCGGACATCCTCTCCCGCCTCGGTACCGCAGAGGCGGCCCGCACCGTCGTCCTCTCCACGCGCCTCCGCGACGCGTGGCTCGCGACCCCCCTCCGCCTCGACGACCTGGAGCTCCCTGTCCCCGCACGCGGCAAGGTCCCCTCGATCGAGCCCTGGACGGCGCGCGCCGACGTCGTCACCCGCGCCCTAGCTTCCCACCCCGGCCCCGTCGCGCTCTTCCGCCTCTCCCGGACCTCCTTCCGCGGCCGCGTCCCCGCCGCCGAGGCCTGGTTCCGGCAGCTCGCCGCCAAGCGGGCCCGCGAGGTCTCCCTCTGCTTCTCGCCCGAGTGGTGCCACGACGCGCTCGCCGACCCCCTTCTCGGCTGCCCAACCCTCCAGGTCCTCGCCCTCGGCAAGTGCCACCTCTCCGACGCCGGGGCCTCAGCCGCCGCCGCCGCCGCCCTCACCGAGCTCACCCTGTCGGAAACCTGCATTTCCGAGGCTGCTCTTCAGAGCGTACTCTCCGGCTGCCCCGGGCTGCGCAGCCTCGTGCTCAAGCACGTCCACGGCCTTCAGCGCATCCGCGTCTCTTCTTGCCGCAGTCTCGTTCTGCTCGGTGTGTGGCACTACAAGCAGCTCGACGAGATCACCGTGGAGGATGCCCCTTGTCTGGAGCGCCTTCTCGGCAATATGCGTCTGAATGCAGCCATTACCGTCACTGGTGCGCCAAAGCTTACTGCTTTTGGCTATGCCGTGGTCAGCATCCCGCATTTGTTCCACGGCGAGCGTGCGCCGCAGGTATTTTGCGTATTTCTGTTACCGTCAGCAGGTATCTTGAGTAGAGCAATTTCAGCAAAGTGACTCGATGGGATTTTTCGCTCATACACCGCAGGGCGTCAACAAGGGTCTGCGTGCCCCGATCCATAGCGTGAAGATCCTGGCTATCAGTGTGAAGTTCTCAAGCAAGAAGGACATGGAGAAGGTGATGAGCTTACTCGAGAGCTTTCCCTGCTTGGAGACTTTGCATTTCCAGGTAATTTCCACAACTTGAGCTGTTCCATTGCTTTGTTTCTTGTTCACTAGCTGTCAAATTTAGTTGATCAGACCTTCCACTAATTCATCATTTTGTGCAGTCCTCGGATTACAGGTCAGGTGCAGACAAGGATTACACCACTGTCTCTGACTACAACCAGAAGCGTTATCCCATCAGGTGTGTTGCGAGATATCTCAAGAGCGTTATACTGGAATGCGAACAACACAACCCTGGCATGCTTGAATTTGCATGTTTTCTCCTTGCTAGAGCACATGTGCTGCAGTTCATGAGGATTCAGTCCGAGATGTGCGACGTTGCAAAATGGGTTACGGAGCAACAAAATCTGCTCAGCCAAAGCAACATGGCCTCCTTGGAAGCCGAGGTCGTGTTTGAGGGTATGAAACAACGGAAGGACTTCACCATAGAAGGTGTGAATGCTCTATCCGACCCCTTTGACGGTGGCATCAACATCTTGGGGCACTAAACGAACTCTGAATGTTTACTTGTTGAGGTTTCACTCAAGATAATCGCCATCCATGATGCGCCGGCTGGCCTTTTGGTTATGTTCAGTTGAGTTCTGACTCTAGATTCCAGACTCATTTTGGCCGGAATTTAAGGTTTCATGTTGAAAAAGTTTACTATTAATGAGGTGGCTAGTGTCTCTTGTCTTATGGAGTATTTAGTTAATTTTCTGCATGTGGAGTTGTAGACTTCGATTTAGGTTGAGTTGAATGGTTTGACTGTGAAGATTGTTGCGTGTGACGCTGCTGGCAGGAGTTCTTGTGGTATGATAGTTCTGAAAATAATCGCCATCCCTGATGCGCTGGCTGGCCTTTTGGTTATGTTCAGTTGATTTCAGACTCTAGATTCTAGACTACGATTTGGGCGAAATTTTGAGGTTTCATGTTGCAGAAGTTTACTACTTATGAGGTGACTAGTTTCGCTTGTCTCATCTTTAGTTAAAGTTAATTTTCTGAATGTGGAGTTGTAGTCATTGATTTAGGCTGAGTGTAATGGTTTCACTGTGAAGATTGTTGCATGTGAATACCTGAAACTTATTTTGTACTACCTCTGTAACGAAATACAAATGTCTTGTATTTAGTTACGGAGGTAGTAGTTGAAATTTATTTTTGTGCTTTCCTTGTCATTTTGCCTGATACTTTAACCTTATCAGCGTCAAGCTTGTAAGCTATAGGACAATATTACAATCTTTACCACTGAGATTTTGTAAAAGCATCTCCTTTTGGTTTAGTTCCTACCTGTAATAGGTACCTTACATTATTTGTACTGTTATCATCCATCGACCCCTTTGATATTTTTGGCTCTACCATTTTTTGAGTTTCTCACACAAGAATGATTTTAGTCAAGGCTATGCATCTGCATGCTCCCAATCTAGATGGACTTTGTGCATACATTGCTTATCACACTCTGGAATTTCCTTGAACACTGGTCATGCTTCTTGTGGTTTTCCTTGTGCTTCTTTCCTGATAATGCATGTTGATAGTTGAACTAAATTATTTTGACACTCTTCTGGCCCTGCTTGGAATTGGATTGAGTGATTTTTGTGTGCTCTCCAAATACCGGAAACACACAGAAAAGATACTCCCAACCCAAGCAGAGCTTAAGTGTTTTTACAACAAACAAGTGCCTCAGCCTGTGCATAAGTCATCCAGCCTCCCTGTGGCAACTTTTCCTTAATGTTCTTGCAATCATAATGATTCTGTGGCGGTAATGCTAATGCAGAGAAGAAGGTGTTGTTTTCGACTAATTTAGACGTGCCTATCGGAAACGTTCATAATTCTGCAGAAGCTAAGCAATGTGTCGCCATGCTCTGCGCAATGACTTTTTTTTGGGTGCACAATGACTGATGATTGATCTTACACGGGATTCAAAATGCAGTCCCTATCCCTTAGTAAGGGCTATTTGATTCACATGATGGTAAAAATACAGGAACAAGAAAAACATAGGATTGGAATGTCATGGCCATGTCAATCCTATATGATTTTGGATTGTTTGATTGCATTACAGGAAAACAAATGATTCTTTCAAAGAGATTTGAGCGGAAGCTAGAAATCGTATGGGAACTAGTACCAAGAAATCCTTAGGGTTGAGTATCAATGTTATTATGAAAACATAAGATAGCGTAGAATTTATTCCATCTTGCCTTTTACTCCAAGACGACCTTGTACTTCTGTATATGCGCCCACGAGGCTCAAGCAATACAACAACTATTTCACCAAATCTCTCTCTCTCCCTTCTAATATGGTATCAATTTCCGGGTTCTAAACCCTAGCCGCCGCTGCTTTCGCACCCGCGTGCCGCCTCCGGGGCGGTCGGCCTCCATGACCGCCGCCGGGGCTGCGCCGTCGTACCTAGGGTTCATCTGCCGGTCGTGTTGACCGGCTGCCCTAGAGAGTCCTTTTCCCGAGCCTTGCTCTGGGTTTTTTTTCGCTCTCTCGCCGGTCGTTTTGATCGGCATTTGTTTGGTTTTTCGATCTATACTTGATCGGTTTGTCTCGCCCACCATCGTCGTCGACCCCCGTGCGCCTCTACTCTGACACCGGCGCGACCGGCCGACCTCTTCACCGGCCCGGCGGCCTCGCGCGACAGGCGGCCTGATAACCCACAAGTATAGGGGATCGCAACAGTTTTCGAGGGTAGAGTATTCAACCCAAATTTATTGATTCGATACAAGGGGAGCCAAAGAATATTCTTAAGTATTAGCAGCTGAGTTGTTAATTCAACCACATCTGCAAAACTTAATATCTGCAGCAAAGTATTTAGTAGCAAAGTAATATGATAGTAGTGGTAACAGTGGCAAAAGTAATGATAGCAGTTTTGTAGCAAGCGTAACAGTGGCAACGGAAAAGTAACTAAGCAAAGATCAATATGTGAAAAGCTCGTAGGCAACGATCAGTGATGAATAATTATGCCGGGTGCGGTTCATCATGTAACAGTCATAACATAGGGTGACACAGAACTAGCTCCAATTCATCAATGTAATGTAGGCATGTATTCCGTATATAGTCATACGTGCTTATGGAAAAGAACTTGCATGACATCTTTTGTCCTACCCTCCCGTGGCAGTGGGGTCTTATTGGAAACTAAGGGATATTAAGGCCTCCTTTTAATAGAGAACCGGAACAAAGCATTAGCACATAGTGAATACATGAACTCCTCAAACTATGGTCATCACCGGGAGTGGTCCCGATTATTGTCACTTCGGGGTTGCCGGATCATAACACATAGTAGGTCACTATAGACTTGCAAGATAGGATCAAGAACTCACATATATTAATGAAAACATAATAGGTTCAGATCTGAAATCATGGCACTCGGGCCCTAGTGACAAGCATTAAGCATAGCAAAGTCATAGCAACATCACTCTCAGAACATAATGGATACTAGGGATCAAACCCTAACAAAACTAACTCAATTACATGATAAATCTCATCCAACCCATCACCGTCCAGCAAACATGCGATGGAATTACTCACGTACGGCGATGAGCATCATGAAATTGGTGATGGGGGAAGGTTGATGATGACGATGGCGATGGATTCCCCTCTCCGAAGCCCCGAACGGACTCCAGATCAGCCCTCCCGAGAGAGATTAGGGCTTGGTGGTGGCTCCGTATCGTGAAACACGATGAATCCTTATCCCTGATTTTTTTCTCCCCGAACGTGAATATATGGAGTTGGAGTTGAGGTCGATGGAGCACCATGGGGGCCACGAGGCAGAGGGGCGCGTCCAGGGGGGTAGGCACGCCCCCACCCTCATGGACAGGGTGTGGGCCCCTGGCCTTGATTCTTTCGCCACTATTTTTTATATATTCTAAAAATATTCTCCATTGATTTTCAGGTCATTCCAATAACTTTTATTTCTGCACAAAAATAATACCATGGCAATTCTGCTGAAAATAGTGTCAGTCCGGGTTAGTTCCATTCAAATCATGCAAGTTAGAGTCCAAAACAAGGGCGAAAGTGTTTGGAAAAGTAGATACGTTGGAGATGTATCAACTTCTCCAAGCTTAAACCTTTGCTTGTCCTCAAGCAATTCAGTTGACAAACTGAAAGTGATAAAGAAAAACTTTTACAAACTCTGTTTGCTCTTGTTGTTGTAAATATGTAAAGCCAACATTCAAGTTTTCAGCAAAGATTACGAACTAACCATATCCACAATAACACTTAGGTATCATGTTTACTCGTATCAATGACATAATCAACTAGCGAGCAATAATAGTAAATCTCGGATGACAACACTTTCTCAAACAATCATAAATATGACATAATAAGATGGTATCTCGCTAGCCCTTTCTGAGACCGCAAAACAAAAATGCAAAGCATCCCTAAAGATCAAGGGCCGACTGGAAATTGTAATTCATCGTAAAAGAGATCTAGTCAAGTCATACTCAACGTAAACTAACAATAATACATGCAAATGACAGCGGTGCCCTCCAACTGGTGCTTTTTAATAAGAGGGTGATGACTCAACATAAAAGTAAATAGATAAGCCCTTCGCAGAGGGAAGCCGTGATTTGTAGAGGTGCCAGAGTTTGGTTTTTGAAATAGAGATGAATAATATTTTGAGTGGTATACTTTCATTGTCAACATAACAATCGAGAGATCTCGATATCTTCCATGCTACACACATTATAGGCGGTTCCCAAGCAGAATGGTAAAATTTATACTCCCCACCACCAACAAGCATCAATCCATGGCTTGCCCGGAACAACGGGTGCCTCCAACTAACAACAATCCTGGCGGAATTTTATTTGCAATTATTTTGATTTGATTTGAGCATATGACTGGGCATCCCAGTGACCAGCCATTTTCTCATGAGTGAGGAGTGGAGTCCACTCCTATTGAGAATAACCCGCCTAGCATGGAAGATACATACAACCCTAGTTGATACATGAGCTATTTGAGCATACAAAACAGAATTTCATTTGAAGGTTTAGAGTTTGGCACATACAAATTTACTTGGAATGGCAGGTAGATACCGCATATAGGAAGGTATGGTGGACTCATATGGAATAACTTTAGGGTTTATGGAATTGGATGCACAAGCAGTATTCCCGCTTAGTACAAGTGAAGGCTAGAAAGAGACTGGGAAGCGACCAGCTAGAGAGTGACAACAGTCATGAACATGCATTAAAATTAATCAACACTGAATGCAAGCATGAGTAGGATATAATTCACCATGAACATAAATACCGTGGAGGCTATGTTGATTTGTTTCAACTACATGCGTAAACATGTGCCAAGTCAAGCCACTCGAATTGTTCAAAGGAGGATACCACCCTATCATACCACATCACAACCATTTTAATAGCATGTTGGCACGCAAGGTAAACCATTATAAACTCCTAGCAAATTAAGCATGGCATGAGCAACTATAATCTCTAATTGTCATTGCAAACATGTTTTATTCATAATAGGCTGAATCAGGAATGATGCACTAATCATATTTACAAAAAAAAGGTCGAGTTCATACCAACTTCTCTCATCTCAATCAGTCCATCATATATCATTATTATTGCCTTTCACTTGCACAACCGAATAGTGTGGATAATAATAATAGTGCACGTGCATTGGACTAAGCTGGAATTTGCAAGCATTCGATTCAAGGAAGAAGACAAGGTAATATGGGCTCTTTGTTAGATCAACAATAATGCATATGGGAGCTACTTCAACATTTTCATCATGGTCTTCTCCTCTCGACCCCCAAAGAAAAGAAAAGAAACAAAACTATTTACACGGGAAAGCTCCCAACAAGCAAAAGAAGAACGAGATATCTTTTTGGGTTTTCTTTTTAATTACTACTACTACAAGCATGGAAAGTAAACTAGCTAAAAGCTACAACTAATTTTTTATTTGTTTTTTCTTAAGGGTTTTCAGACACACAAGAAGAATGCCAGAAAAAGAAATTAAACTAGCATGGATGATACAATGAAAAAGTATGAGTACCGACAACTGGCATGAGTGTGTGAACATGAATATAATGTCGGCGAGAAATACGTACTCCCCCAAGTTTAGGCTTTTGGCCTAAGTTGGTCTATGCCCACGGATCAAAGTTGCCTTCTCCGGTGTACTGAGGAGGGTCCTCGGGTTGCCACTGGTTGGCGATCTCCTCCGGATCCCACTGATAAACAGACTGACGGTGAGGATCAGATAGTGGTTCCAGCTCTGGAGCTAATGTCAGGCTCTGGTATGCCTGAACGGGCTCGAGAAAACAAGGTATGTGCCTAAAAATATGTTGAACAAAGAGGGAGCAGGCAAGGTAATAATCTCAAAGTAATTCTTACCAAATATCAGTCTATAGTTAAGCATCTTCTTATTATTGTTAACAATAAAATCATGTGCTACCATGCTCTTATAATCTAGAAAAACATGAGGCAGCAACTTTTTCTCTTTCTCATAATGTCCAATAGGTATATTAAAGTGTGAAGCAAGGCGCGAGGCAAAGATGCCTCCCAAGACGGGATCCTTTGTACGGTTCAGATTTAACCGTTTAGCAACAATAGCGCCTAAACTAAAAGTGGTATCATGAAACAAAGCATGGCACAAAATAACAATATCAGGGGCACTAAGATTTTCACAGTTCCCGCGACCAATTAAGCATCTACTAGCAAATATTGCGAAGTAACGTAGAATAGGAAAATGTATGCTAGTAATTCTTGCATGGGAAACCTTCCTTGTTTCCCCTACATCAATCATATCAATGAATCCTTCCACATCATTATGATGTGGTTCCTCTATGCTGCCCTCAAAGGGTATCCTACAAACCCGGCAAAAATCATAAAGTGACATCTCCTTATGCTCATCATATAAATAAAATTCCGCCGAAGGTGACGATCTCCTAGCATGGAAATGAAAATTTTGCACAAAAATATTGGTGAGCAGGATATACTATTCACGCTGGTCGTGGAGGAAGTCGGTAAGGCCTGCATTCTCAGCCAAATAATAAAAATCTTCATAAATCTTGGCTTCTCTCAAGAACTCATCACAAGGCCATTCACATGGCCGAACCTTCGCAGTACGAGGGAGATTATACTTGGGCTTCTTATTCTCTTCACTTTGCTTATCCTTCGAGCTTCGACTCGATGAGCCCCTAAAAAATCTCTTCATCTTTTTCTGAAAATTTCTGAAATTTTTAGTAACTTAAAATAAAAGTGAACCAAACTCAACAAGATTGATAGCAACTACTCCTACAAGTGTCTAGAGGCTATATCATGCATTAAAACTACTTTTGACCACATAAATTTGACATGCAAGCTCAAGAACAGGGTCACCTAAGCAACAAAAAATTGCAATAAATAAAGCACTAGAACAAAAACTAATTGGACCATTGGAGGAGTCACATATCGAAGAACGATCCCTAAAGTAGTTTTGTGAATGGAGCTTTGAGCAAGGAGATCGAAAATGGATGCAAGATGAGCTAGAAACGGGTTTGAGCTGGTGGATGATTTTTTTTTCTGGAGGAAGACGAAGTGTGTGGGTGCAAGAATAAGTGGAGGGGACCCACGTGGGGTCCACGAGGCAGGAGGGCGCGCCCTCCACCCTCGTGGGCACATGGTGGGACCCCCTGGTGTGTTCTTAGTGCCAATAATTCTTAAATATTCTGGAAAAATCATATTAAATTTTTAGGGCATTTGGAGAACTTTTATTTTCGGGATATTTTTTATTGCAAGGATAATTCAGAAAACAGACAGGAAATACTATTTTTACTTTATTTAATATAAATAACAGAAAGTAAAAAGAGGGTACAGAAGGTTGTGTTTTCTAACTTCATCCATCTCATACTCATCAAAAGGAATCCACTAACAAGGTTGATCAAGTCTTGTTAACAAACTCATTCTGATTCGCATGAAACCGGAGAAATTTCGAATAACACTAGGTTACCTCAACGGGGATATGCACGTCCCCAACAATAAGGATATCATATTTCTTCTTGACAGTAGGAAGAGGACATTCAAAACCTCCAATAATAATTGTTGAAAATTTTCCAATAGAATTGATACTGTGGACTTGAGGTTGTTTCCTCGGAAAGTGTACTATATACTCATTACCATTAACATGAAAAGTGACATTGCCTTTGTTGCAATCAATAACAACCCCTGTAGTATTCAAAAAGGGTCTTCCAAAGATAATAGACATACTATCGTCCTCGGGAATATCAAGAATAAGAAAGTCCATTAAAATAGTAACGTTTACAACCACAACAGGCACATCCTCACAAATACCGATAGGTATAGCAATTGATTTATCAGCCATTTGCAAAGATATTTCAGTAGGTGTCAACTTATTTAAATCAAGTCTACGATATAAAGAGAGAGGCATAGCACTAAAACCGGCTCCAAGATCACATAAAGCAGTTTTAACATAGTTTTTTTTAATGGAGCATGGTATAGTTGGTACTCCTGGATCTCCTAGTTTCTTAGATATTCCACCCTTAAAAGTATAATTAGCAAGCATGGTGGAAATTTCAGCTTCCGGTATCTTTCTTTTATTAGTAACAATATCCTTCATGTACTTAGCATAAGGATTCATTTTAAGCATATCAGTCAAACGCATATGCAAAAAGATCGGTCTAATCATTTCAGCAAAGCGCTCAAAATCCTCATATCCTTTTTCTTGTATGGTTTAGGAGGAAAAGGCATGGGTTTCTGAATCCAAGGTTCTCTTTCTTTACCGTGCTTCCTAGCAATAAAGTCTCTCTTATCATAACGTTGATTCTTTGATTGTGGGTTATCAAGATCAACAACAGGTTCAATCTCTGCATCTTTATCATTGCTAGGTTGAGCATCAACATGAACATCATCATTAACATTATCACTAGGTTCATGTTCATTACCAGATTGTGTTTCAGCATCAGAAATAGAAATATTATTGGGATTCTCAGATGTGTCTACAACAGGTTCACTAGAAGCATGCAAAGTCCTATCATTTTTCTTTTTCTTTCTTTTAGAAGGACTAGGTGCATCAACATTAGTTCTCTGAGAATCTTGCTCAATTCTCTTAGGGTGACCCTCAGGATACAAAGGTTCCTGAGTCATTTTACCCCCTCTAGTCATAACTCTAACAACATTATCATTTTTTATTTAATTCATTGAGCAAATCATTTGAGCCTTAAGTACTTGTTCTACTTGAGTGATAACCATAGAAGCATGTTTACTAATAAGTTTAAGTTCACCTTTAACTCTAGACATATAATCACTCAAATGTTCAATCATATAAGCATTACGTTTCAATTGTCTACCAACATAAGCATTGAAGTTTTCTTGTTTAACAATAAAATTATCAAACTCATCTAAGCATTGACTAGTAGACTTATAACGAAGAATATCACCTTCATCAAATCTATAGAGAGAATTTACCTTTGCTACCCGTGTCGGGTTATCAAGACCATGTATTTCTTCAATAGGTGGTAAATTCTTAACATCTTCAGCTTTAATACCTTTTTCTTTCATAGATTTCTTTGCCTCTTGCATATCTTCAGGACTGAGAAATAGAATACCCCTTTTCTTCGGAGTTGGATTAGGAGTTGGTTCATGAAGTGTCCAATCATTTTCATTGCTCAATATATTATTTAATAGCAATTCAGCTTGATCAACAGTTCTTTCCCTGAAAACACAACCAACACAACTATCCAGGTGGTCTCTAATACGTCTCCGTCGTATCTATAATTTTTGATTGTTCCATGCCAATATTCTACAACTTTCATATACTTTTGGCAACTTTTTATACTATTTTTGGGACTAACATATTGATCCAGTGCCCAGTGCCAGTTCTTGTTTGTTGCATGTTTTTTGTTTCGCAGAATATCCATATCAAATGGAGTTCAAACAGGATAAAAACTAACGGAGATTTTTTTTGGAATATATATGATTTTTGGGAAGAAAAATCCACGCGAGACGATGCCCGAGGGGGCCACGAGGCAGGGGCGCGCCCAAGGGGGCAGGCGTGCCCCTGACCCTCGTGGCCATCCCGTAAGGCGGTTGGTGCCCTTCTTTCGCCGCAAGAAAGCAAATATCCGGATAGAGATCATGTTAAAATTTCAGCCCAATCGGAGTTACGGATCTCCGGGAATATAAGAAACGGTGAAAGGGTAGAATCTGAGAACGCAGAAACAGAGAGAGACAAAGAGACAAATCCAATCTCGGAGGGGATCTCGCCCCTCCCATGCCATGGAGGCCATGGACCAGAGGGGGAACCCTTCTCCCATCTAGGGAGGAGGTCAAGGAAGAAGAAGAAGGAGGAGGGGAGCTCTCCCCCTCGCTTCCGGTGGCACCGGAGTGCCACCGGGGGCCATCATCATCACCGCAATCTTCACCAACAACTTCACCGCCATCACCACCAACTCTTCCCCCCTCTATGCAGCGGTGTAACATCTCTCTTACCCGCTATAATCTCTACTTAAACATGGTGCTCAACGCTATATATTATTTCCCAATGATGTATGGCTATCCTATGATGTTTGAGTAGATCCGTTTTGTCCTAGGGGTTATTTGATGATCGTGATTGGTTTGAGTTGCATGTTTTATTATTGGTGCTATCCTATGGTGCTCTCCGTGTCGCGCAAGCGTGAGGGATTCCCGCTGTAGGGTGTAGCAATATGTTCATGATTCGCTTATAGTGGGTTGCGTGAGTGACTGAAACACAAATCCGAGTAAGGGGGTTGTTGCGTATGGGATAAAGAGGACTTGATGCTTTAATGCTATGGTTGGGTTTTACCTTAATGATCTTTAGTAGTTGCGGATGCTTGCTAGAGTTCCAATCATAAGCGCATATGATCCAAGTAGAGAAAGTATGTTAGCTTATGCCTCTCCCTCATATAAAATTGCAATAATGATTACCGGTCTAGTTATCGATTGCCTGGGGACAAATAACTTTCTCGTAACAAAAAGCTCTTTACTAAAACTAACTTAGTTGTATCTTTACCTAAACAGCCCCTACTTTTTATTTCTAGCTCTTTATATTCTTGCAAACCTATCCAACAACACCTACAAAGTACTTCTAGTTTCATCTTTGTTCTAGGTAAAGTGAACATCAAGCGTGCGTAGAATTGTATCGGTGGTTGATAGAACTTGAGGGAATATTTGTTCTGCCTTTAGCTCCTCGTTGGGTTCGACACTCTTACTTACCTAAAACTGTTGCGATCCCCTATACTTGTAGGTTATCAAGACCTTTTTCTGGCGCCGTTGCCGGGGAGTGATACGTCTCCGTCGTATCTACTTTTCCAAACACTTTTGACCTTGTTTTGGACTCTAACTTGTATGATTTGAATGGAACTAACCCGGATTGACGCTGTTTTCAGCAGAATTACCATGGTGTTGTTTTATGTGTAGAAAACAAATATTCTCGGAATGACCTGAAACTCCACGGAACATCTTAGAAAAAGAAATAAAAAATCCTCGCCAAAGATGAAGACCGGGGGGCCCACACCCTTCTCACGAGGGTGGGGGCGCGCCCCCTACCTCGTGGGCTCCCTGTTGCGTCTCCGACTCCAACTCCACCTCCATATATTGAGTTTCGATGATAAAAAAATCAGGGAGAAGAAATCATCGCGTTTTACGATACGGAGCCGCCGCCAAGTCCTAAAACCTCTCGGGAGGGCTGATCTAGAGTCCGTTCGGGGCTCCGGGGAGGGGGATTCATCACCGTCGTCGTCATCAACCAGCCTTCATCACCAATTTCATGATGCTCACCGCTGTGCGTGAGTAATTCCATCGTAGGCTTGCTGGACGGTGATGGGTTGGATGAGATTTATCATGTAATCGAGTTAGTTTTGTTAGGGTTTGATCCCTAGTATCCATTATGTTCTGAGAGTGATGTTGCTATGACTTTGCTATGCTTAATGCTTGTCACTAGGGCCCGAGTGCCATGATTTCAGATCTGAACCTATTATGTTTTCATTAATATATGTGAGTTCTTGATCCTATCTTGCAAGTCTATAGTTACCTACTATGTGTTATGATCCGGCAACCCCGAAGTGACAATAATCGGGACCACTCCCGGTGATGACCATAGTTTGAGGAGTTCATGTATTCACTATGTGCTAATGCTTTGTTCCGGTTCTCTATTAAAAGGAGGCCTTAATATCCCTTAGTTTCCAATAAGACCCCACTGCCACGGGAGGGTAGGACAAAAGATGTCATGCAAGTTCTTTTCCATAAGCACGTATGACTATATACGGAATACATGCCTACATTACATTGATGAATTGGAGCTAGTTCTGTGTCACCCTATGTTATGACTGTTACATGATGAACCGCACCCGGCATAATTATCCACCACTGATCCGGTGCCTACAAGTTTTCCATATACTAGTTCTCGCTTATTTACTTTTCTGCTGCTACTGTTACAATCACTACAAAATACCAAAAACATTACTTTTGCTGTCTTTACTTTTGTTGCCGCTACTACCACTATCATATTACTTTGCTACTAAACACTTTGCTGCAGATACTAAGTTTCCAGGTGTGGTTGAATTGACAACTCAACTGCTAATACTTGAGAATATTCTTTGGCTCCCCTTGTGTCGAATCAATAAATTTGGGTTGAATACTCTACCCTCGAAAGCTGTTGCGATCCCCTATACTTGTGGGTTATCAAGACTAATTTCTGGCGCCGTTGCCGGGGAGCATAGCTCTATTCTTTGAGTCACTTGGGATTTATATCTGCTAGACACTATGAAGAACTTGAGAGATCCAAAAACCAAGATCTATCCCTCAACTACGAGGGGAGGTAAGGAACTACCATCTAGCTCTGCACTTGATTCACCTTCTGTTATGAGTAAGTTAGCGACACCTACATCTGCTTCTGCTATTCGTTCTGATATGTCGCATGTTATTGATGATGCCACTTCTGCTATGCATGATACTTATGATGAAACTGCTTCTATGCCTGATACTACTGTGCCCCTTAATGAATTTCTTGATGAACAAATTGCTAGGGCTAGAGAAAAAGAAATTATCGAATCTGAATATGATGATGATAGTGATGATGAAAATATGCCTGTTATTCCTGAGGGTTATCTTTTTGATATGGAATCTTCTGCCGCTATTTTTGCTTGCAAAGATAGATATGAGCTTAAGAGGTTATTAATTAAATGGAACAAAGAATCACTTAGAGATAAAATGAGACCTGACCCTGCTTTTGCTACTTCACCTATATGTGTTCCTGATAAAGATTATGAATTCTCTATTGATCCTGATATAATTACTTTGGTTGAATCTGGTCCGTTTTATGGCTATGAATCTGAAACTGTTGTGGTACATCTTACTAAATTAAATGATATAGCTGCCCTGTTCACTAATGATGAGAGATCGCGTTACTTCTATATACTCAAAATATTTCCGTTCTCATTAAAGGGTGATGCTAAGATATGGTTTAATTCTCTTGATCTTGGTTGTGTGCGTAGTCCCCAGGATATGATTTATTACTTTTCTGCTAAATATTTCCCTGCTCATAAGAAACAAGCTGCTTTGAGGGAAATATACAACTTCGTGCAAATTAAAGAAGAGAGTCTCCCACAAGATTGGGGGAGGCTTCTCAAGTTACTTAATGCTTTGCCTGATCATCCTCTTAAGAAATCTGAAATACTTGATATCTTTTATAATGGACTAACCGATGCGTCAGGAGATTACCTGGATAGTTGTGCTGGTTCTCTTTTCAGGGAAAGAACACCGGATGAAGCTGAAATTCTATTGAATAATATGTTGACAAATGAAAATAATTGGGCACCTCCTAAACCAGCTCCTGAGCCATCTCCTGCTCCAATTACTGAGCCTATTCCTAAACCAACTCCGAAGAAGAGAGGTGTTCTATTTCTCAGTCCCGAAGATATGCAAGAGGTAAAGAAATCTATGAAAGAAAAAGGTATTAAATCTGAAGACGTTAAGAATTTACCTCCTATCAAAGAAATACATGGTCTTAATATACCACCCATTGAAGAAACATATGATCTCAATTATTTATTCACTGAAGAACCTCCTGATCTCGATATCCCGACACAGGTAGTAAAGGTAAATTCTCTCTATAGATATGATAAAGCTGAAGTCCCTCCTACTAAAATTGCTAGTCAATGCTTGGATGAGTTTGATAACTTTATGTATAAGCAAGACGACTTCAATGCTTATTTTGGTAGACAATTAAAAGAAAATGCTTATATGATTAGACGCTTGGGTGATTATATGGCTGATATTAAAGGTGAACTTAAACTTGTTAGCAAACATGCTTCTATGGTTACCACTCAAGTAGAACAAGTACTTAAGGCTCAAAAAGAAGTGCTTAATGAAATGAATAGTAAGAAAAATGACTATGCTGTTAGAGTGGCTACTAGAACTGGTAGAATGACTCAGGAACCTTTGTATCCTGAAGGCCACCCTAAGAGAATCGAGCAAGATTCTCAAAGAAATAATATTGATGTTCCTAGTTCTTCTAAAAAGAAGAAGAAGAAAAATGATAGAACTATGCAAAATTCTAGTGAACCTATTGCTGAACCACCTGATAATCCAAATGATATTTCTATGTCTGATGCTGAAACACAATCTGGTAATGAACATGAACCTAGTAAAAATATTAATGATGATGTTCATGATGATGCTCAACCTAGTAATGATAATGATGTAGAGATTGAACCTGCTGTTGATCTTGATAACCCACAATCAAAGAATCAACGTTATGATAAAAGAGACTTTGTTGCTAGGAAACATGGTAAAGAAAGGGAACCTTGGGTTCAGAAACCCATGCCTTTTCCTCCAAAACCATCCAAGAAAAAGGATGCTGAGGATTTTGAGTGCTTTGCTGAAATGATTAGGCCTATCTTTTTGCGTATGCGATTAACTGATGTGCTCAAAACAAATCCCTATGCTAAATATATGAAGGATATCATTACTAATAAAAGAAAGATACCGGAAGCTGAGATTTCCACCATGCTTGCTAATTATACTTTTAAGGGTGGAATACCAAAGAAACTCGGAGACCCCGGAGTACCTACTATACCTTGCTCCATTAAAAGAAATTATATTAAAACTGCTTTATGTGATCTTGGAGCGGGTGTTAGTGTTATGCCTCTCTCTTTATATCGTAGACTTGACTTGAATAAGTTGACACCTACTGAAATATCTTTGCAAATGGCTGATAAATCAACTGCTATACCTGTCGGTATTTGTGAGGATGTGCCTGTTGTGGTTGCGAACGTTACTATTTTAACGGACTTTGTTATACTTGATATTCCCGAGGATGATAGTATGTCTATTATTCTTGAAAGACCTTTTCTTAATACTACAGGGGCTGTTATTGATTGCAACAAAGGCAATGTCACTTTTCATGTTAATGGTAATGAGCATACGGTACATTTTCCGAGGAAACAACCTCAAGTTCATAGTATCAACTCTATTGGAAAAATTCCATCGATTATATTTGGAGGTTTTGAATTTCCTCTTCCTACTGTCAAGAAGAAATATGATATTCTTATTATTGGGGATGTGCATATCCCCGTTGAGGTAACTTAGTGTTATTCGAAATTTCTCCGGTTTCATGATTATCGGAATGAGTTTGTTAACAAGACTTGACCAACCTTGTTAGTGGATTCTTTTTGATGAGCATGAGATGGATGAAACTAGAAGCACAAAATCTTCTGTACCCTCTCTATACTTTCTGTTATTTATATTAAATAAAATAAAAATAGTATTTTGTGTCTGTTTCCTGACTTACCTGTGCAATATAAAAATATCCCAAAAATAGAAGTCCTTAGAATGCCATGCCAATTTAATATGATTTTTTCGGGAATATTTGAGGATTTACTGTGAAAAAATTACCGCGGGAGGATCTGCCACCTGGCCACGAGGGTGGTGGGCGCCCCCCCCTATAGGGCGCGCCCCTGCCTCGTGGGCCCACGGTGGCCCTCCTCCACTTATCCCAGCACCCGTCTTGTTCCTCTATCTCACACAAACCCGAAAAACCAACTCAAGCACGAGTTCCAGCCACTTTTGCTATGATTTTTGATCTCCTTGCTCAAAGCACCACTCTCAAAACTGCTTGGGGAGATTGTTCCTTGGTATGTGACTCCTCCATTGGTCCAATTAGTTTTTTTCTAGTGCTTTATTCTTTGCAAATTTGTGCTGCATAGGTGACCATGTTCTTGAGCTTGCATGTCAAATTTATATGGTTCTAAGTAGTTCTAATGCTTGATATAGGCTCTAGGCACTTGTAGGAGTAGTTGCTATCAGTTTTATTGAAGTTGGTTTACTTTTGTTTGAAGTTACTAAAAATTTCAGATTTTTTGAGAGAAAAACAATATGTTTAGGAAGATGTTCCAAGGTGGTTCCTCTAAGAAGCAAGGACCCAGGATTGCTATGCGCGATGCTGATGAGGATCCACCAAGAGACGCTCCAGTACGGCCTTGCGAATGGCCGTCGGAAAATTTTATGGAACGGGCGGGAATTAAAGAAGAATTCAAAGCATATTTGTGCAATGCCGGTCTTCAGGATTTTGAGGCTAACAAATGCCCCCAGTATCATGATCTCACAAGTTCATTTGTGAGGAGGTTTGAGTATTCATCTTCGCGTAATTCTCCTTCAGTCATGTTTGATCTTTATGACAAATCTTATACCATGGATCTAGAGGATTTCACTTCTGCTTGCGAACTTCCATCATGGGACAGTATTAGGGATCCCCCTAAATCTGAATTTAGAAACTTTCTTGCTAGTATAACCGTGGGGGAATCTAGAGACATAACGCAGGCTACCATAGGGAGCATTCACTTTCTTGCTATACATTATTTTGCTCTCTTCATCGGTACATGCATAAATGCTAAGGATGAAGCATGTCACATGTGTGTCCCTGATCTTAGAATTCTTAGGAGTGTTGTGTTAGGAGACCAATCTTATCATATGGGAGCCATTGTAGCTCGTAGGTTGCATCATAATAGACATAATGGAGATTTCTTTGGAGGAATTTATGCAACCCACTTAGCTCATTTTCTTGAAATAGACATTCGTGAGGGTGATATGGAGTTGCCTCCTGCATATTTAGATTATAACTCTATGGCTTCGCACCAGTTTGTCGAGAGGCCTGAATCACCTCTCTTATATCGCTTAATTTTTGATAAACGACGTGTTTTCCGTATTACTCTCCTAGCTCTTGCCTTCTTTGATTCACAGACAAAAGGAAGATATGTTATTATCAGAGAGGAGGCAGAAGAGTACGAGAGGAGAGCGGAGGCAGCCCAACTCCATGCTGCAGCTCAGCAGGCGATAACCGCTGCACATCAATATGATCCCAACTATCCTTCCTCATCACAGTACGACCCCAACAACTATTATCATGCATATCCGCCAGGCCAGCCGTGGCCATAGACCAACTTAGGCCAAAAGCCTAAGCTTGGGGGAGTACGTATTTCTCACCGACATTACATTTATGTTCACACACACTCATTGCTAGATGTCGGTGCTCATACTTTTTCACTGTAATATCCATGCTAGTTTATTTTCCTTTTCCTGCTTTCTTCTTGTGTGTTTGTTAAACCTTAAGAAAAAACCAAAAAAACTAGTAGTAGTTTATTTTTCTGCTGTAGTAGTAATAATTAAAAAGAAAACCCCAAAATATTTCCCGTTCTTCTTTTGCTTGTTGGGAGCTTTCCCGCGTAAATAGTTTTATTTCTTTTCTTTTCTTTGGGGGTTAGTAGGAGAAGACCATAATTAAATTGTTGAAGTGGCTCTTATATGCATTATTGTTGATTTAACCCAGAGCCCATATTGCCTTGTCTTCTCCTGTTTATTGAATGCTCGCAGATTCCAGCTTAGTCCAATGCACGTGCACTCTTATTATTATTCACACCGTTCGGTCGTGCAAGTGAAAGGCAATTATGATGATATATGATGGACTAACTGAGATGAGAAAAGCTGGTATGAACTCGACCTCTTTTGTTTTTGTAAATATGATGAGTCCCTCGTTCTTGATTCAGCTTATTATGAATAAACATGTTTGCAATGACAATTAGAGATCATAGTTGCTTGTGCCATGCTTGATTAGCTATGAGTTATAATGATTTACCTTGTATGCCAACATGCTATTGAGATGATTATGATGTGGTATGATGGGGTGGTATCCTCCTTTGAATGATTTAAGTGACTTGACTTGGCACATGTTCACGCATGTAGTTGAAACAAAATCAACATAGCCTTCGCGATATTTATGTTCATGGTGGATTATATCCTACTCATGCTTGCACCCAATGTTTATTAATTTTAATGCATGTACATGGCTGTTGTCACTCTCTAGTTGGTCGCTTCCCAGTCTTTTGCTAGCCTTCACTTGTACTAAGCGGGAATACTGCTTGTGCATCCAATCCCTTAAACCCCAAAGTTATTCCAGATGAGTTCACCATACCTTCCTATATGCGGTATCTACCTGCCGTTCCAAGTAAATTTGTATGTGCCAAACTCTAAACCTTCAAATAAACATTCTGTTTTGTATGCTCGAATAGCTCATGTATCAACAAAGGTTGTCCTTATCTTCCATGTTAGGCGGGTTATTCTCAAGAGGAGTGGACTCCGCTCCTCACTCATGAGAAAATGGCTGGTGACCGGGATGCCCAGTCCCATGCTTTATGCAAACTGAATCAAAATTAATTGCAAACAAAACTCCCCCTGGGACCTGATGTATGTTGGAGGCACTCGCTGTTTTGAGCAAGCCATGGATTGATGCTTGTTGGTGGAGGGGGAGTATAAACTTTACCATTCTGTTTGGGAACCGCCTATAATGTGTTTAGCATGGAAGATATCTCCATCTCTTAGTTGTTACGTTGACAATGAAAGTATACCGCTCAAAATACAATTTATCTCTAATTCAAAACTGAGCTCTGGCACCTCTACAAATCCCTGCTTCCCTCTGCGAAGGGCATATCCATTTACTTTTATGTTGAGTCATCACCCTCTTATCAAAAAGCACTAGCTAGAGAGCGCAGTCATCATTTGCATTCATCACTGTTAATTTATATTGGGTATGACTATGATTGGATCTCCTTTACCATGAATTACAATGTCTAGTCAGTCCTTGATCTTTAAAGGTGCTCTGCATTTATGTTTTGTGGTCTCAGAAAGGGCTAGCGAGATACCATCTTGTTATATCATATTATGATTGTTTTGAGAAAGTGTTGTCATCCGAGATTTATTATTATGACTTGCTAGTTGATTATGCTATTGATACGAGTAATTGTGAGACCTGAGAATTATTGCAAGTGTGGTTAGTTATGATCTATGCTGAAAACTTGAATGTTGGCTTGACATAGTTACAACAACAAGAGCAAACAGAGTTTGTAAAAGTTTTTCTTTCTTTCTTTCAGTTTGTCAACTGAATTGCTTGAGGACAAGCAAGGGTTTAAGCTTGGGGGAGTTGATACGTCTCCATCATATCTACTTTTCCAAACACTTTTGCCCTTGTTTTGGACTCTAACTTGTATGATTTGAATGGAACTAACCCGGACTGACGCTGTTTTCAACAGAATTACCATGATGTTGTTTTATGTGCAGAAACAAATATTCTCGGAATGACCTGAAACTCCACGGAACATCTTAGAAAAAACAATAAAAAATCCTCGCCAAAGATGAAGACCGGGGGCCCACATCCTTCTCACAAGGGTGGGGGCGCCCCCCCAGGGCGCGCCCCCTACCTCGTGGGCCCCCTATTGCATCTCCGACTCCAACTCCACCTCCATATATTGAGTTTCAATGAGAAAAAAATCAGGGAGAAGAAATCATCGTGTTTTACGATACAGAGCCGCCGCCAAGCCCTAAAACCTCTCGGGAGGGCTGATCTAGAGTCCGTTCGGGGCTCCGGGGAGGGGGATTCGTCGCCGTCGTCATCATCAACCATCCTCCATCACCAATTTCATGATGCTCACCGCCGTGCGTGAGTAATTCCATTGTAGGCTTGCTGGACGGTGATGGGTTGGATGAGATTTATCATGTAATCGAGTTAGTTTTGTTAGGGTTTGATCCCTAGTATCCATTATGTTCTGAGAGTGATGTTGCTATGACTTTGCTATGCTTAATGCTTGTCACTAGGGCCCGAGTGCCATGATTTCAGATCTGAACCTATTATGTTTTCATGAATATATGTGAGTTCTTGATCCTATCTTGCAAGTCTATAGTCACCTACTATGTGTTATGATCCGGCAACCCCGAAGTGACAATAATCGGGACCACTCCCGGTGATGACCATAGTTTGAGGAGTTCATGTATTCACTATGTGCTAATGCTTTGTTCCGGTTCTCTATTAAAAGGAGGCCTTAATATCCCTTAGTTTCCAATAGGAACCCGCTGCCACGGGAGGGTAGGACAAAAGATGTCATGCAAGTTCTTTTCCATAAGCACGTATGACTATATACGGAATACATGCCTACATTACATTGATGAATTGGAGCTAGTTCTATGTCACCCTATGTTATGACTGTTACATGATGAACCGCATCCGGCATAATTATCCATCACTGATCCGGTGCCTACGAGTTTTCCATATACTGGTTCTCGCTTATTTACTTTTCCGCTGCTACTGTTACAATCACTATAAAATACCAAAAACATTACTTTTGCTGTCTTTACTTTCGTTGCCGCTACTACCACTATCATATTACTTTGCTACTAAACACTTTGCTGCAGATACTAAGTTTCCAGGTGTGGTTGAATTGACAACTCGGCTGCTAATACTTGAGAATATTCTTTGGCTCCCCTTGTGTCGAATCAATAAATTTGGGTTGAATACTCTACCCTCGAAAGCTGTTGCGATCCCCTATACTTGTGGGTTATCAGGGAGCAATAGCGTGGGGTGAATATTCTCGTGTGTGCTTGTTTGCTTTATCACTAAATAATTTTTATTTACTGTTCTTAGTTGTTCTTTATCTTTAGTTATGGATATGGAACACGAAATACCAAACAAATTAGGTGTACTTGCTACTCATGGAGATGGGGAACCTCCTAAAACCCTCGATGCTGGTTATGTAAAACATATTATGTACTACTTTAATAATCCTGAGAAAACCCCATTCAATTATGTAATGGGAGTAACGTTGGATCAACGTGAATACTTTAGGGATTACCGCTTGACACAAAAAGGGAAACTATTATGGGATCAAATTCATATATTGTATTGGTATGCTAGGCAACTATGCTTGAGATATGATTATACTTGTTGCTCTAGGATGAAGGCTCCACACCTTCCCTTTTCATGTGAATTTAATGATAATAAAACCTTAGCTTCTTATGCTAATGGTATATATGATTACTATGATGTGGAACAAATAGAAGAATTTGTTGCTTTTATGGGTGCTTATGAAATTGAATCTATGTTTAAAGAGTTTGAAGATTTTGATTATTCAGTTTATAGACCTGAAAATTTAGCTATCCTTAAATATTGTTATGAGAATTATGAATACAATTCCGATATTAATGCACTTATTGAGAAAGTCTCCGCTGTCCAAGAAGAGACTAATATTTTGCAGGAATCTATGGAAGAAGAAGTTGATGAGACTATGAGCTCATTGGATGAAAAAGATGAGGAGGAGAGCGAAGAACAGAAGGAGGAAGAGCGGATTGATCACCCGTGCCCACCTTCTAATGAGAGTAACTCTTCAACTCATACATTGTTTAATTTCCCTTCATGCTTATCGAAGGATGAATGCTATGATAATTGATATGATCCCGTTGATTCTTTTGAAATATCCCTTTTTGATGATGCTTGCTATGCTTGTGGCCAAGATGCCAATATGAATTATGCTTATGAAGATGAACTTGCTATAGTTCCTTATGTTAAACATGAAATTGTTGCTATTGCACCCACGCATGATAGTCCTATTATCTTTTTAAATTCTCCCAACTACACTATATCGGAGAAGTTTACCCTTATTAAGGATTATATTGATGGGTTGCCTTATACTGTTGCACATGATGATTTTTATGAATATAATATGCATGTGCTTGCTGCTCCTACTTGCAATTATTATGAGAGAGGAACTATATCTCCACCTCTCTATGTTTCCCACATGATAAAATTGCAAGAAACTGTTTATACTATGCATTGGCCTTTACTATGCGTGCATGAATTGTTCTTTTATGACATGCCGATGCATAGGAAGAGAGTTAGACTTCGTCATTACATGATATATGTTACTTCGTGCTCACTACTAAATTACAAATCATTGCTAATTAAAATTGGCTTTGATATACCTTGGGATCTGGGTGCATTCACTACTTGAGCACTATATGCCTAGCTTAATGGCTTTAAAGAAAGCGCTGCCAGGGAGACAACCCGGAAGTTTTAGAGAGTCATTTACTTCTTTTGAATGCTTTTATATAGTTTAAAAACAACAAAAATAAAGAAGGGAACCCAAAACTTTTTCAAAAAGGAAAGTGAAAGTGAGAAAGACAAGCATTGTTGAAGTGGGAGAGCTCTTTGAACTTTGTTCATGCTCACGGCAACTTTGTGAATCTTGATTACAGAAACTTTTCAACAAAAATAATTATCCCCTTGTACAATTCCATTGTATTATAAAAATAATGTGTCTAGGTTTGCCTTTAGGATGTTTACAAAGCTTGTTGGTTTGTGCGGTGTAGGACAGAAACTTTGGTTGTAGTGCGCGATTTTACATTTTTTACTGGAACGTCAAATGGTTCTGATTCTTTTTGCAGTGTCTTTATATACAAATTTTTTATTTTTCCTAATTTTGGCAGAATTTTTCAAGTATCATAAGTATGGTGAATGTTCAGATTATTACAGACTGTTCTGTTTTAGACAGATTCTGTTTTTGATGCATAATTTACTTGTTTTGATGAAACTATCAAATTTATATCAGTGGATTAAGCTATGAAAAAGTTATACTACAGTAGACACAATGCAAAAACAAAATATTAATTGGTTTACAACAGTACTTAGAGTAGTGATTTGCTTTATTATAGTAACGGATCTTACCGAGTTTTCTGTTGAAGTTTTGTGTGGATGAAGTGTTCGATGATCGAGAAGGTCACGATGTGAGAAGAAGGAAGAGAGGCAAGAGCTCAAGCTTGGGGATGCCCAAGGCACCCCAAGTAATTATTCAAGGAGGCTCAAGCGTCTAAGCTTGGGTATGTTTTCGGATTCGTTTCGTTCATGCGATATGTGCAATCTTGGAGCGTCTTTTGCATTTAGTTTTCATTTTTATTTTATGCACCATGCTGGTATGAGATAGTCCTTGGTTGATTTATAGAATTCTCTATGCACTTCACTTATATCTTTTGAGTATGGCTTTATAGAATGCTTCATGCGCTTCACTTATATCATTTGCAGTTTGGATTGCCTGTTTCTCTTTACATAGAAAACCGCCATTTGTAGAATGCTCTTTTGCTTCACTTATATTTGTTAGAGCGTGGGCATATCTTTTGTAGAAAGAATTAAACTCTCTTGCTTCACGTATATCTATTTAGAGAGATGACAGGAACTGGTCATTCACATGGTTAGTCATAAAATCCTACATAAAACTTGTAGATCACTGAATATGATATGTTTGATTCCTTGCAATAGTTTTGCGATATAAAGATGGTGATATTAGAGTCATGCTAGTGGGTAGTTGTGGATTAGTAGAAATACTTGTGTTGAGGTTTGTGATTCCCGTAGCATGCACGTATGGTGAACCGTTATGTAACGAAGTCGGAGCATGATTTATTTATTGATTGTCTTCCTTATGAGTGGCGGTCGGGGACGAGTGATGGTCTTTTCCTACCAATATATCCCCCTAGGAGCATGCACGTAGTACTTTGTTTCGACAGCTAATAGACTTTTGCAATAAGTATGTGAGTTCTTTATGACTAATGTTGAGTCCATGGATTATACGCACTCTCACCCTTCCACCATTGCTAGCCTCTCTAGTACCGCGCAACTTTCGCCGGTACCATAAACCCACCATATACCTTCCTCAAAACAGCCACCATACCTACCTATCATGGCATTTTCATAGCCATTCCGAGATATATTGCCATTCAACTTCCATCATCATCATATACATGACTTGAGCATTCATTGTCATATTTCTTTGCATGATCGTAAGATAGCTAGCATGATGTTTTCATGGCTTGTTCGTTTTTTGATGTCATTGCTATGCTAGATCATCACACATCCCGGTACACCGCTGAAGGCATTCATATAGAGTCATATCTTTGTTCTAGTATGGAGTTGTAATATCGAGTTGTAAGTAAATAAAAGTGTGATGATCATCATTATTAGAGCATTGCCCCAGTGAGGAAAGGATGATGGAGACTATGATTCCCCCACAAGTTGGGATGAGACTCCGGACTTTAAAAATAAATAAAAGAGGCCAAAGAAGCCCACCAAAAAAACAACAAAAATGAGAGAAAAATAGAGAAGGGCAATGTTACTATCCTTTTACCACACTTGTGCTTCGAAGTAGCACCATGTTCTTCATATAGAGTGTCTCTTGAGTTATCACTTTCATATACTGGTGGGAATTTTCATTATAGAACTTGGCTTGTATATTCCGATGATGGGCTTCCTCAAACGCCCGAGGTCTTCATGAGCAAGCAAGTTGGATGCACACCCACTTAGTTTCAGTTTGAGCTTTCATACACTTATAGCTCTTAGTGCATCCGTTGCATGGCAATCCCTACTCACTCACATTGATATCTATTGATGGGCATCTCCATAGCCCGTTGATACGCCTAGTTGATGTGAGACTATCTTCTCCTTTTTGTCTTCTCCACAACCACCATTCTATTCCACCTATAGTGCTATGTCCATGGCTCACGCTCATGTATTGCGTGAAAGTTGAAAAGGTTTGAGAACATCAAAAGTATGAAACAATTGCTTGGCTTGTCATCGGGGTTGTGCATGATGTGAATATTTTGTGTGGTGAAGATGGAGCATAGCCAGACTATATGATTTTGTAGGGATAACTTTCTTTGGCCATGTTATTTTGAAAAGACATGATTGCTTTATTAGTAGGCTTGAAGTATTATTGTTTTTATGTCAAATGATAGACTATTGCTTTGAATCACTCGTGTCTCAATATTCATGCCATGATTAGATTACATGATCAAGATTATGCTAGGTAGCATTCCACATAAAAAATTATCTGTTTTTATCATTTACCTACTCGAGGACGAGCAGGAATTAAGCTTGGGGATGCTGATACGTCTCCGTCGTATCTATAATTTTTTATTGTTCCATGCCAATATTCTACAACTTTCATATACTTTTGGCAACTTTTTATACTATTTTTGGGACTATCTAGTTTCATACTTGTTCTAGGTAAAGCGAACATCAAGCATGCGTAGAGTTGTATCAGTGGTTGATAGAACTTGAGGGAATATTTGTTCTGCCTTTAGCTCCTCGTTGGGTTCGACACTCTTACTTATCGAAAACTGTTGTGATCCCCTATACTTGTGGGTTATCAAGAGTCTCTGGAAGCATCGGTTAGTCCATTATATAAGATATCAAGTATTTCACTCTTCTTGAGAGGATGATCAGGCGAAGCATTAAGTAATTGGAGAAGCCTCCCCCAAGCTTGTGGGAGACTCTTTTCTTGAATTTGCACAAAATTATATATTTCCCTTAAGGTAGCTTGTTTCTTATGAGCGGGGAAATATTTAGTAGAGAAATAATAAATCATATCCTGGGGACTACGCACACAACCAGGATCAAGAGAATTAAACCATGTTTTAGCATCACCCTTTAATGAGAATGGAAATAGCTTACGAATAAAGTAATAGGAGTTTTTCTTATCATTAGTGAACAGAGTGGCTATATCATTTAATTTAGTAAGATGTGCCACAACAGTTTCAGATTCATAGCCATAGAAAGGATCAGATTCAACCAAAGTAATTAACTCAGGGTCGACAGAGAAATCATAATCCTTATCAGAAATACAGATAGGTGAAGTAGCAAAAGCAGTGTCATATTTCATTCTAGCATTTAAGGATTTTTCTTTCAGCTTATCTAATAATTTCTTAAGATCATATCTATCATTGCAAGCTAAAAATTCTCTAGTAGTTTCTTCATCCATAACATAACCCTCAGGCACAACAGGCAATTCATATCTAGGGGGAGAATCTTCATCATCACTTTCATCAATGTTATCAGTTTCAATAATTTCATTCTCTCTAACCCTAGCAAGTTGTTCATCAAGAAATTCACCTAGTGGCACAATATTATCAAACATAGAAGTAGTTTCATCATAAGTATCATGCAAAGCAGAAGTGGCATCATCAATAACATGCGACATATCATAATGAATAGCAGGAGTAGATGTCACAAGTTTATTCAAAACAGAAGGTGAATCAAGTGCAGAGCTAGATGGCAGTTCCTTACCTCCCCTCGTAGTTGAGGGAAAAATCTTGGTTCTTTTATCTTTCAAGTTCTTCATAGTGATCAGCAGATATAAATTCCAAGTGACTGAAAGAATAGAGCTATGCTCCCCGGCAATGGTGCCAGAAAATAGTCTTGATAACCCACAAGTATAGGGGATCGCAACAGTTTTCGAGGGTAGAGTATTCAACACAAATTTATTGATTCGGCACAAGGGGAGCCAAAGAATATTCTCAAGTATTAGCAGCTGAGTTGTCAATTCAACCACACCTGGAAAACTTAATATCTGCAACAAAGTAATATGATAGTAGTGGTAACAGTGGCAAAAGTAACGGTAGCAGTTTTGTAGCAAGCGTAACAGTGGCAACAGAAAAGTAACTAAGCAAAGATCAATATGTGAAAAGCTCGTAGGCAACGAATCAGTGATGGATAATTATGTCAGATGCGATTCCTCATGCAACAGTTATAACATAGGGTGACACAGAACTAGCTCTAGTTCATCAATGTAATGTAGGCATGTATTCCGAATATAGTCATACATGCTTATGGAAAAGAACTTGCATGACATCTTTTGTCCTACCCTCCCGTGGCAGCGGGGTCCTATTGGAAACCAAGGGATATTAAGGCCTCCTTTTAATAAAGTACCGGACCAAAGCATTAACACATAGTGAATACATGAACTCCTCAAACTACGGTCATCACCGGGAGTGGTCCCGATTATTGTCACTTCGGGGTTACCAGATCATAACACATAGTAGGTGACTATTGACTTGCAAGATGGGATTAAGAACTCACATATATTCATGGAAACATAATAGGTTCAGATCTGAAATCATGGCACTCGGACCCTAGTGACAAGCATTAAGCATAGCAAAGTCATAGCAACATCAATCTCAGAACATAATGGATACTATGGATCAAACCCTAACAAAACTAACTCGATTACAGGATAAATCTCATCCAACCCATCACCGTACAGCAAGCCTACGATGGAATTACTCACGCACGGCGGTGAGCATCATGAAATTGGTGATGGAGGAAGGTTGATGATGACGATGGCGACGGATTCCCCTCTCCGGAGCCCTGAACGGACTCCAAATCAGCCCTCCCGAGAGAGATTAGGACTTGGCGGCGGCTCCGTATCATAAAAGCGATGAATCCTTCCCCCTGATTTTTTTCTCCCCCAACGTGAATATATGGAGTTGGAGTTGAGGTCGATGGAGCACAGGGGGCCCACAAGGCAGGGGGCGCGCCCCCACCCTCGTGGACAGGGTGTGGGCCCCCTGGCCTTGATTCTTTCGCCAGTATTTTTTATATATTCCAGAAATATTCTCCGTTGATTTTCAAGTCATTCCAAGATCTTCTATTTCTATACAAAAATAACACCATGGCAATTCTGCTGAAAACAGCGCCAGTCCGGGTTAGTTCCATTCAAATCATGCAAGTTAGAGTCCAAAACGAGGGCAAAAGTGTTTGGAAAAGTAGATACGTTGGAGACGTATCATGGCCCCTAACGGCCGTTGTCCGCGCGTGTGCCCGCCCGTCGCCCCGACCCGGCGGCCTCGCACGACAGGCGGCCCCTCACGACCGTCGTCCACGTGTCGGCCCGCTCGTCGATCTACGCCGGCCATCACCATCATGTCCCCGTGTTAAGCGCGCCCCTCCGCCGATCGAGCAACAGGCTGCCGCTGCGTCGCCCCATTAGGCCATAGTGCCGCCGCCCCGTGGTTCTCCCCGTGGCTGCACCGATCCGCGCCGGCGCTGCGTCGCCCCTTCGGGCCGTAGTGCCGCGACAAGTGACCTCCGCCGCCGCCCTGAGGTCGTTCCCGTGGTTGCACCCCCTAGCGTGCTGCCGCTGCGTCGCCCCTTCGCCCGCGGTCAATCGCCGCACCGAGGCCCTCCGCTCCAGGCCATTCCCGAGGCTGCACCGTCCCTTGCGCTGCTGCTACGTCGCCCCGTCGAGTCATAGCGAGCGTGGCACGCGATCCCTGCAACCGCCCTGAGGTCTTCCCCGTCATCGCCCTGACCTGCCCGCCGCCGTTGCGTCGCCCCTTCGGGCCGTAACACTGTGGCACACGGCCCACCGCCATCCACGCGCGTTGACTTCCATGTGATATGTGCCGCGCCGCCTTCCTTGGCGTGGGAACGTCACCGTTCACGTCGGTTGTCGGTGTCAAAACCGGCGGATCTCGGGTAGGGGGTCCCGAACTATGTGTCTAGGCCGGATGGTAACAGGAGGCAAGGGACACAGAGTTTTACCCAGGTTCAGGCCCTCTTGATGGAGGTAAAACCCTATGTCTTGCTTGATTGATATTGATGATATGGGTGTTACAAGAGTAGATCTACCACGAGATCAGAGAGGCTAAATCCCTAGAAGCTAGCCTACGGTATGATTGTATGCTGTGATTGTTGTCCTACGGACTAAAGCCCTCCGGTTTATATAGACACCAGAGAGGGTTAGGGTTACACAAGGTCGGTTACAAAGGAGGAGATATCCATATACGTATTGCCTGGCTTGCCTTCCACGCCAAGTAGAGTCCCATCCGGACACGAGACGAAGTCTTCAATCTTGTATCTTCATAGTCTATCAGTCCGGCCCATGGAGATAGTCCGGCTGTCCGGAGACCCCCTAATCCAGGACTCCCTCAGTAGCCCCCGAACCAGGCTTCAATGACGATGAGTCCGGTGCGCAGTTGTCTTCGGCATTGCAAGGCGGGTTCCTTCTCCAAATTCTGTGTACCTGTCGAAATAATGTCCGGTTCCTTGTGATGGTTTGTATTTCTTGGCTTCCACGCCCAATAATGGCCACTTTCCACGTGTCAAGCGAATGTGAAGAGCCAGGGTGTTTTCACATTTACCCCCCTAGCTATGCAAATGAGCCGCCTATTTGAAAAGACGAGGATTCAGATCCAAATCACATCATCCTCCCTTGCTGAGTCTTCATCAGAGCGTACCCGACAGAGATCCATTCCACCATGGCCGGTCGACGCAGCTCCTCCTCTCGCACCCCTAGCTCCAAACCTAGAGATTGGGAGAGATGTTCCATCCCGCATAGCAAATTGGTGATGCTTCAGTCCAAGGGATTTCTTCCCCCAGCGTACCTGGTCCCAGTTCGAGCCGGGCTTGCAACCTATAATGGCGGAGAGCAAGCGGAGAGCCATCCCAATCCCTCCAAGGGAGAGCGGGTGTGCCTTGTCCCTTATCTGGTAAGAGGGCTCGGATTCCCAATCCATCCTTTTCTCCGAGGGCTTCTGGAGTTCTATGGCCTCTAGCTGCACAACCTCACGCCTGCTTCTCTGCTGCATATCGCGGGATTCGTAGCCCTTTGCGAGTTATTTTTGGGCTGTGAGGCTCATTTCGCTCTGTGGAAGAAGTTGTTCTGTCTGGTGCCCTGTTCTAAGAAGGGATCAATATATCAAGTGGGCGGAGCCGAAGTGTGGCGTATCGCCGGGACCGGATACCTATCCGGGACCCCAAAGAAGACGTCCAAAGACTGGCCTTCAGAATGGTTTTATATAGAAGATGTCCCCCTTCCGGACCCTATTCGGATCGGCCTTCCAGAGTTTGACAATGCCCCTTTGAAGAAGCGTCAGAGCTGGCGTCCGCGGAGCCCCCTGGAGGAAGACGACCGGGACATTCTTTATCTGATGAGCCGAATAAGCTCTTTAGCTCGATCCGGATTGACCATGATCGAGGTCATAGCTATATGCATTATGCGGGGGTGCAGTCGCTCCAGTATAGAGGCCACCCCATGTGGGATTTCAACGGGGAGGATGACGCCACCCGCCATGGCCGCAAAGGGTCGGGATTGGCTGCTGATCTAATAAAGATCTTGCCCACTTTGTACAAGGGAGAAGAGGAGGAATTCCTCCGTGTCAATCCGCAGGGTGGATTCTCCATGTACAATCCTCCGAACTGGGTAAGCGGAAATCTTTCTCGCCCATCCGTTTCGTATTCCCGTAGTTTAAGTATTCATTCTAGCGATTTCATCGCAGGAGCTGCGCCAGGCAGTAAAGGAGATAAACAGCCCTCCCCCACAGCCCGAGGACCCTGGACAGTCCCTTGACCCGGCCTCCCAGGAGGATCCGGACATATCCGTGGAGCTGATCGACGAGGTATTTTACCAAGGGAGTAATAACAATACCTTGGTGGCCATTACGGCCGATTACCCTGGGCTAGTTCCAGCCTCACAGGTGACTGAGACCGAAATCCCAACACTTAAAAAGGGATCCATCCTTGTGCTCTTTTTATTGCCGTATAACAGCCGTGTTTTGCAGGGGAGGTCCTCGGGGCAGAAGGACGAGCCCGTAGCAACTAGCCAACAAGGGGCCGCTAGGCCAGGCAGGCTGAAAAGATCCGCAGTCTGGATTGAGGCACCGGCGCAGAGGTATGGCGCGCCGTCTTTATTACAAGACATTATTTACGGAGGCATAATAACGCCCATGCCTTCTTTTCGGGAAAAAGAGTGCTCGCCGGACTATACCCGGAGAGGCTACCAATCGCGCCTCCACAAGCCAGGCTCCAAGGCCAGACTCAGAGGTGGGAACGAGTACAAGGCGTGCGCCGGGTGCTCCTTCGACAGAGGATACGGATAGACTGTCCGCCACTCATTCCGAGGTGGAAAGTGCCATGAACCACAGGCGTCGCCGGACTGTTCTTCGTGACGCTTGTTTCTCCCCAGAGGCATTGGATGCCTTCAACTCGGGAGACGCGCACCTCCGTGCCGCTCAAGATGGTCTAGCCAGAGCCACGGAGCAGTATGTAAAAGACATACGGGTGAGAAAATTTGATGATTATATATATCAGTAGCCCCTGAGACTTGAAACAGTTAGTATAACTGATTTAAGGATCATTTGTTATGTAGGTTCTTACAGAAAAGAATACTCAACTGTCCCAGGAGCTGGAAGAGTGCAAAGCCCAACTTCAGGCCGCACTGTCCGCTGCAGGGGAGCCCAAAGAGACCCCCGCTGGTAACATATCCGTTAAATGATAAGTATCATATTAGAGTGCGGCTTTATATGCAAATCTGACGAAAAAATTGCAGATAACGCTGGGGTGAATCTGGATAAGCAACAGCTCAAACGCCAGCTGAAGGCTGGTGAGAACGTGCTTACAAGGGTGAGGCAGGAGAAGAATGATCTCCAAGATGCCAACCCAAGCTGGGCGTGGAACTGAAAGATGTTCGTGCCCAACTGTCGGACTCTGTTAAGGAGAATCGACGACTTCGGCGCGGCATATTTAGTAAGTGCTTGAACGAACATAAAAAGAGTTCAGCGGGGAAGCTGGCTGACAGAGTTATGTCTGTAGGTATGTTAACAGGTCGTCCTGCCGAGGAGATGCCTAGTTCGACGGGTGATCTTCTTCCCGCTTGCACAGTTGCACGAACGAGTTCGGCAGGTGATGCAAGGCGTTGCCCAGGCCTTGTGGCCGTCCGTCCCCCTACCTGAAGGCCTTGGATAGCTTGCAGAAAAGTTGAAGGGAGCACGGCGGCGCTTCTGATTATGGAAGATATCGGCTTGTCGTCAGGGCGCCAGGGAAGCTTGGGCGATGGTGAAGACACGGTACACGAAGGCTGACCCGAACCACATGGCCGAAGTCGGACCTGTGGGGCCTGATGGCAAGGAGATCCCTATAAATTTAGTGTACGGCCAAGTAGAATTGGCCGCAAAGTATTCCCAACAGGACTGTAGACTAGACAGCCTGTTGGATGGCATTGAAGAGGAATTCAACTAGTCAAATTGACTATGTAATTGTAAAGTGACATATATGATGCCTTCTAGCTGGATTGTAGATCGTTTGTCGTGGCAGACCTTTTCGCTTCAACCTCGGGACCCGACAGTCCGGAGTGTATCCGAATACCCTCTCGGTTATATAAGAACCGGGGCATGCGTGGAGACTAGGCGTAGGGGTCATTAGTGCTTTATCAGACAAGTGCCCAACTAGTTATGTTATATTACATGGGTAGTAAGAAACATCTTCCAGAGAGAATAGTTCCGTTAAGGGTTCCTTTCCCTGGGTAGGCATGCCCTAAAGTGCATGTCCGGGCTGCGACAAGAAGCGCAGTAAAAATGTCTGGGGGAAGATATGGTTAATAAATAAAAGTCATCTTTTGTTCACCGACCGAATATTCTCTTAAGAACGCTAGCTTTCGGCTTCACCCAGTCTGAGGTACACGTCCGGCTGACCCGGCGGTAACAATCGCAGAGGTGCTCCCCTTATGCCCTAGCCGAATTAACGGGAACGTATGGCATAAATACAAGAGCCAGGCAACCCAGCTTGGCCAAAACTTAAGTCATATCAATGCATATAATGGTGAAAAAAGGTACATGCGGAAGTATAACGCATGTGTTGGGCGTGATGCCTAGGTAAATAATTTAAGCTTCTGTGAAAGAAGCCCCCAGGTGTAGATAGTGCAGCTAGCACCTCTGTAGTGTACAAGTGAGGCACAAGGTGACCCTTGAAGGCCTAGAAAAATAAAAGAAAGAAAGGGAAACAAGATAGACGACGCATATGCAGAAAATGGACAAAGGGAAGGGACTAACATAAAGTCCAGTGCTAGGCGTAGAATCTTCGGAGCCTGGCTGCGTTCCATAGGTTCGGCTCGAGTCGACTAGTCGATGCATCCCGCGGTCGGTACGCTCCGCCGGTCAGAACTTGATCGATGACGAAGGGACCTTCCCATTTGGGCTCTAGCTTGTTCTTTTTCTTATCCGGCAGCCGGAGAACTAGTTCGCCAACGTTATAAGTTTTGGCTCGTACTTCTCTGCTTTGGTATCTACAGGCCTGTTGCTGGTAAAATGCGGAATGGGCTTTGGCTACATCGCGCTCTTCATCCAAGGTGTCCAGACTGTCCTGCCGATCGAGCTCGGCTTCTCTTTCTTCATACATGCGCACTCGAGGTGAGTCATGAATTATGTCACAGGGCAGGACTGCCTCTGCGTCGTACACCATAAAAAATGGTGTGTATCCGGTACTACGATTCGGCGTGGTCCGCAGCCCCCAGAGTACGGAGTCGAGCTCCTCTACCCAGTGTGTGTCAGACTCTGTTAAGGAACACACTAGTCTGGGTTTAATGCCGCTCATTATAAGACCATTTGCTCGTTCGACTTGACCGTTGGTTTGCAGATGGTAGACTGAAGCATAATCGAGCTTGATGCCCATTTTGCTGCACCAAAGTTTTACCTCGTCGGCCGTGAAGTTTGTGCCGTTATCAGTGATGATGCTGTGGGGGACGCCGTAGCGATGTACAACCCCGGATATGAAATCTATCACCGGTCCAGATTCGGTTGTTTTAACCGGTTTGGCCTCTATCCATTTGGTGAATTTATCCACCATGACCAATAAGTATTTTTTCTTGTGGGTTCCACCTTTAAGGGGTCCAACCATGTCAAGCCCCCAGACCGCAAAGGGCCATGTGATGGGGATTGTTCGGAGGGCCGTGGGTGGCATATGGCTTTGATTTGCAAAGAGCTGGCAACCGGCGCAACGCTGGACTAAGTCCTGTGCGTCTGCCCGGGCCGTTGGCCAATAGAATCCTGTACGGAAGGCCTTGCTCACAAGATCCCGGGCTGCGGCGTGATGACCGCCGAATCCGGCATGAATTTCTGCCAAAAGGTTCCGCCCTTCCTCTTCGGAGATGCACCGTTGAAGGACTCCGGTAGCGCTTTTCTTGTACAATTCTCCCTCGTGGACCCTGTAGGCCTTTGATCGCCGCACCATGCAGCGTGCCTCATTTTGGTCCTCCGGGAGTTCCTGTCTAGCTAAGTAGGCCAGGAATGGTTCTGTCCACAGGGCAATAATAGCCATTATTTCGTGGGCTGATTGTGTTATTTCGGTGGCGGAGCCTCCGATTGTGTCAGAGAGTTCGGTATCGGGTATTTTGGCCGGGTCCGGACTGTTGTTACCGGTGTCCCCTTCCCATGCTACGGATGGCTTGAAAAGCCTTTCCAGAAAAATGTTGGGAGGGACCGCGTCGCGTTTTGCGCCAATGCGGGCGAGGATATCTGCCGCCTGATTGTTTTCCCGAGCCACATGGTGAAATTCGAGCCCCTCGAACCGGGCTGACATTTTTAGGACGGCATTGCGATAAGCGTCCATTTTTGGATCCTTGGCATCAAAGTCTCCATTTATTTAGGATATTGCAAGGTTTGAATCCCCGCGCACCTCTAGGCGTTGAATGCCCATGGATACTGCCATCCGGAGACCATGTAGAAGGGCCTCGTATTCGGCTGCATTGTTGGAGTCCGTATACATTATCTGCAGTATGTATTGAACCGTGTCTCCTGTTGGGGACGTCAAAACGACGCCGGCCCCCAGGCCAGCCAACATTTTGGAGCTGTCGAAGTGCATGATCCAGTTTGAATATGTGCTGTACTCTTTAAGGAGTTCGGCTTCCGTCCATTCAGCGACGAAGTCAGCCAAAACTTGCGATTTAATATCTCGCCGTGGCTTCTAAGTTATGTCGAACGGGAGGAGCTCAATGGCCCATTTGGCAATCCGACCCGTCGCGTCGCGGTTGTTTATAATATCATTAAGTGGTACTTCCGAGGCTACCGTAATCGAACACTCTTGAAAGTAGTGTCGCAGCTTCCTGGATGCCATAAATACCGCGTACGCTATCTTTTGATAATGCGAGTACCGCGATTTGCATGGAGTAAGGACAGTGGACATGTAGTAAACCAGCTTTTGAATGGGAAATTTGTGTCCGTCCACTTCTCGCTCGACGACAAGCACTACGCTTACCACTTGATGAGTTGCCGCAATGTATAATAGCATTGGTTCGCCAATGCTTGGCGCGGCCAGGACTGGGTTTGTTGCCAACATGGCTTTTATTTTGTTGAGTCCGGCCGTGGCGGCGTCCGTCCACTCGAAGTGTTCCGTACGCCGGAGGAGGCGATAAAGGGGTAATGCATTTTCTCCCAAACGGGAGATAAAGCGGCTTAGAGCCCCCACGCATCCAGTTAGTTTTTGTATTTGTTTGAGGTCTGTTGGGGTAGCCAACTGTGACAACGCTCGGATTTTGGCCGGATTAGCTTCAATGCCTCTACTGGAGACAATGAATCCCAGGAGCTTTCCTGCTGGTACGCCGAAGACGCATTTTTCCGGATTGAGCTTGATGTCATATGTTCGGAGGTTGTTGAATGTGAGCCTCAACTCGTCTACTAGAGTTTCGACATGCTTGGTTTTAATGACCACGTCATCCACGTATGCCTCCATTTTTTTGCCGATCTGGTTTGCCAGGCATGTCTGAATCATGCGCTGATATGTTGCACCGGCGTTTTTTAGCCCGAAGGGCATTGTGTTGAAGCAGAATGGGCCGTGTGGTGTGATGAATGCCGTTGCGGCTTGGTCTGGCTCTGCCATTTTGATTTGGTGGTAGCCGGAGTATGCATCGAGGAAACACAATGAATCGTGTCCTGCGATGGCATCGATGATTTGATCGATGCGGGGGAGGGGGAAGGGATCCTTTGGGCAGGCCTTGTTAAGGTCCTTAAAATCGACGCACAAGCGCCAGGATTTGTCCTTCTTTGGTACCATCACCAAGTTTGCTAGCCAGTCCGGATGTTTTATGTCTCTGATGAATCCGGCCTCCAATAGCTTGGCTAGTTCCTCTCCCATGGCTTGTCTTTTAGGCTTGGAGAAACGTCGAAGAGCCTGCTTGACTGGCTTGAACCCTTTTATGATATTTAGGCTGTGTTCAGCCAGCCTGCGTGGGATTCCTGGCATGTCTGAAGGGTGCCAGGCAAAACATCCCAGTTCTCGCGTAGGAACTCTCGCAGTGCGGCATCAACATCGGAGTTTAATTGTGCCCCGATGGAAGCTGTTTTTGTAGGGTCCGTTGGATGGACTTGGAATTTGACTATTTTGTCCGCCGGCTTAAAGGAGGTGGACTTGGATCTTTTATCGAGTATCACGTCGTCCCTGTTTACCGTGGAGCGCAGCGCAGTTAGTTCTTCGGCCGCTAGGGCTTCGGATAGTGCCTCAAGGGCCAGTGCAGCTGTCTTATTTTCGGCGCGGAGTGCTATGTCCGGATCACTAACGAGAGTGATGATTCCGTTGGGCCCGGGCATTTTGAGCTTCATGTACCCATAATGGGGTATGGCTTGGAAGATTGTGAATGCCTCCTGCCCTAATAGAGCGTGGTATCCGCTGCTGAACGGGGCCACTTGGAATGTAATTTCTTCAGACCTGTAATTATCCGGCGTGCCGAATACCACGTCTAGTGTGGTTTTTTCGGGCAGCGTGCTTCTCGACTGGGGATTATTCCTCTAAAGGTTGTGCTGCTTTGCTTAATGCGGCTCCAGTCTATTTCCATCTTTTGAAGAGTTTCCTCGTAGATGAGGTTTAATCCGCTGCCGCCGTCCATGAGTACCGTGGTGAGTCGAAAGCCGTCCACGATTGGACTGAGGACCAGTGCGGCTGGTACTCGGGCTGTTCGGAATTTAGGTTCGTCACTGGCATTGAAGGTAATAGCCGTGTCGCTCCAAGGATTTGTTTCTGCTATGTGGCAGATTTCAGACGTGATGCGGAGTGTTCGCTTCCGTCTTTTATTTGACGCAAAGGTCTCGAAGACCGTTAAGACCGTACTGTTGTCCTCGGGTGGTGCTCTTTGGTTTTTGGGAGGAGTAGATCCTCACCACTTTTGGCCACCTACCGGAGTATCCAGCATGCTCTAAGGCTGTGTGTTGGTATCGCATCCGTTGTACTATGAATTTTGCAGGGTCCGTTGGGCCATCCCTCCAGTACGGTTCCTTGCCCCGTAGAGGGATTTTGCTTTTTGGTAGTTAACCCAGGTGTATTGTGATAATGCACCCTTTTATTTCGGACTGGGTTTGTATTCAGGGCCGGATTATCCCAAAATTTTATTTCGGTTTTCCAGGCGCTTTCCATCGCACAGTACTTTCGCACTATGGACACCAAGTCGGCAAAACGTGTAATTTCGCGACGACTTATGGCGTTGAGGATTCCCTTGTCCGTGCAATTATTGCAGAAGAATGAAATTGCATCTTCTTCGCGGCAGTCCTTTATCCTGTTCTTGACCAGGAGGAATCTGGCCCAGTAATGGTGTACTGTTTCTTCGGGCTCTTGCCTAATTTGGGATAGATCGCGTATGTTTGGGTGGGTGGGTGGAATTGAATCCGAATCCTCACCCGATCTGAGGTTCAGTGGCCAAGGAGTTTCCGAACTCGAAAGCTTGGATTCTTGAACGTTTTCTGGTAAATCTAGCCCGCTGCCTGATTCTGGGTTCAGGCTTTGAGTGACGTCCTCCCCTCCGCGGGTATCCGGTTTGGGGGGATCGGGAATCCGGACGTAGCTAGTCCTTAAGATAGATGAAGTTTTGCCGCATTGTTCTTCCACCACTGCAACATGGTGGGTGACCTGGGGAGAGTTAATTTCTCTTAGATCGGGTTTAGGCCCAATCTGATCGTAGTCTGTAGCGACTCCCAGGGCGGCGATACGATTCAAGAGCTCGTTCAGGGAAGAGAGCTCCATTGGATCTAACTGCTCGGCGAGTTTCGAGTTGATGTGAAGATTGCTTTCGATGACCCGAGAAGTCATCGTTGGCGCAGCGGCCGAATAGGTGGTCATAAGAAAACCACCTAGTCGGAGAGTTTGGCCGATAGCCAAAGCTCCCTCAGCGATAGTGCCGTCTTTAAAGACGGGATGAGACATCCTTCCTTGTGGCGACGGCACAGCGGAACTCTCAATGAAAGCACCAATGTCGGTGTCAAAACCGGCGGATCTCGGGTAGGGGGTCCCGAACTGTGCGTCTAGGCCGGATGGTAACAGGAGGCAAGGGACATGAAGTTTTACCCAGGTTCGGGCCCTCTTGATGGAGGTAAAACCCTACGTCCTGCTTGATTGATATTGATGATATGGGTGTTACAAGAGTAGATCTACCATGAGATCAGAGAGGCTAAACCCTAGAAGCTAGCCTACGGTATGATTGTATGTTGTGATTGTTGTCCTACGGACTAAAGCCCTCCGGTTTATATAGACACCAGAGAGGGTTAGGGTTACACAAGGTCGGTTACAAAGGAGGAGATATCCATATACGTATTGCCTAGCTTGCCTTCCATGCCAAGTAGAGTCCCATCCGGACACGAGACGAAGTCTTCAATCTTGTATCTTCATAGTCTATCAGTCCGGCCCATGGAGATAGTCCAGCTGTCCGGAGACCCCCTAATCCAGGACTCCCTCATCGGTCTTCGTCATGCTTTCGGGTTCATTATCACCTACTTCGAGCACCACCGTTGCGCTCCTTCTCTAGCCGCCGCTGCCTCCTCAGGCCGCTCCTGCTCTTCTTTCGCGGCTCCACGGCGACTACCTCGACACCGGCGACCCCCGAATCGACACCGACCATGGCGTTCTTCGCGCGGCTACCTCGACTACGGCTACACCACCTACGCTCTCGGGTACCTCGACAAACGACCCAAAGGGCTACCGCCATGCTTGAGCAACCTCATCGGTTTCCACTCCAGCCACGACTCCGAGATGCATCAACCGCTACGACTGTGGGGGGTGTCCATCGGCTTGCCTTCGGATTCTTCTCCAGTCTCACCGTCTGCGTCGCTACCCTTGTGACTGCGGGGGGATGTTGAGTATCATTGTTATTATGGAAACATAGGATAGCGTAGGATTTATTCCACCTTGCCTTGTACTCCAAGACGACCTTGTACTCCTATATATATGCCCACGAGGTTCAAGCAATACAACAACTATTCCACCAAATCCCTCTCTCCCTTCTAACTCTTAGAAACAAATTATATAGGATTCAATCATAAGGATTCCCGGCAGGTCCAGCTCACGACATCACAATCGATAGCGACCACCGCCCAAAGATAAGGCTCCTTGGACGATTTATCAAGCTATAAGACCCAACCTTTTTGGGGGCCCCAAATATAATCTTGTGTCGCTTCATGAGGACACAATAGGGGACATTCCTCAACTTAACACAGACGAAAACAAGATTTTGTCTGCTTTGTTTATTGAGAAAGAGGTGTTTGACACAGCAAACAGATAAAACAGAATAAGGCTCTTGGACCTGATGGATTTCCAGCAGGGTTTTACAAGAGATGTCGGCATATCATTAAGGGAGATCTTATGCCTACGTTCCATCACTTATTCAACGGACATTTACAACTTTTTCACCTAAACTTTGGAACAATAACGTTGTTGCCAAAGAAGGAGTAGGTTGTGTGCATTGAGCAGTTTAGGCCGATATGTCTGCTTAATGTGAGTTTCAAAATCTTCACCAAGGTTGGCATGAATAAGTTGACATGGATTGCCCATTTGATGGTGCAACCAACTCAGACTGCCTTCATACCAGGGAGACACATCCTAGAAGGGGTTGTTGTCTTACATGAAACTCTTTACGTAATCCATTCAAAGAAACTGGATGGCGTTATCTTCAAAGTGGATTTCAAGAACACGCATGATAAGGTCAAATGGCTCTTTCTCCAGCAGACCTTACGCATGAAGATGTTCGATGAGGCCTAGAGGAAACAGGTGGACTCCTTCATTCAAAAAGGTAGTGTTGGGATTAAGGTGAATGCTCACATAGTTCATTATTTCTGGATGCATAAGGGCTTAAAACAAGGAGACCCGATGTCTTCTGTTCTATTCAACATAGTTGTGGATATGTTGGCAGTTCTTACCGGTTGGGCTAAAGAGAATGGCCAAGCAAGAGGACTAATTCTGCATCTTGCGGATGGGGGAGTGCCCATACTACAATACGCGGATGACACAATTTTTTTCATGGAACATGATACCGCAAAAGCTAGAAATATGAATCTACTGCTTTTCTTATTTGAACAATTGTCGGGACTAAAAATTAACTTTAACAAGAGCGAATTGTTCTGTTTTGGGAGGGCCAAAGAGAAACAAGATGCATATAGACAATTTTTCGGATGTGAAATGGGCTCCCTACCTTCAGTTACCTAGGGATACCAATTCATCATCGCAAATTGTCGAATAAGGAGTGTACGTGCATTGAAGATCGGTTTGAAAAAAGACTAAGCTATTGGAAGGGCAAGCTCATGTCTTATGGGGGCCGACTTGTGTTGATAAACTCAGTTCTGACTAGTTTTCCAATGTTCCTTTTATCTTTTTTTGAAGTACCAGTAGGGGTACGGGAAAGACTAGACTTTTATCGATCTCGCTTTTTCTGGCAATGTGATGAAGTTAAGACCAAATACAGATTGACTAGATGGGATATAATTTACTGACCCAAAGAGAAAGGTGGGTTAGATTGAGTAGATGGGATATGATTTGCAGACCCAAAAGACCAAAGTGTTGGGAACGCAGTAATTTCAAAAATTTCCTACGCACACACAAGATCATGGTGATGCATAGCAACGAGAGGGGAGAGTTTTGTCCATGTACCCTCGTAGATCATAAGTGGAAGCGTTATGAGAACACGGTTGATGTAGTCGTACGTCTTCACGATCCGACCGATCCAAGTACCGAACGTACGGCACCTCTGAGTTCAGCACACGTTCAGCTCGGTGACGTCCCACGAACTCTGATCTAGCAGAGCTTCGAGGGAGAGTTCCGTCAGCACGACGGTGACGGTGATGATGATGCTACAGACGCAGGGCTTCGCCTAAGCACCGCTATGATATGACCGAGGTGGATTATGGTGGAGGGGGGCACCGCACACGGCTAAAGATCAACTGATCAACTTGTGTGTTCTAGCGTGCCCCCTGCCCTCGTATATAAAGGAGCAAGAGGGGAGGCCGGCCGGCCCTCCTAGGGCGCGCCAAGAGGAGGAGTCCTCCTCCTAGTAGGAGTAGGACTCCCCTTTCCTACTCCTACTAGGAGGAGGAAAGGAAGGGGGAAGGGGAGAAGGAAGGAGAGGGAGGAAAGGAGGAAGGGGGGTCGGCCCCCTAGTCCAATTCGGTTTGGGCTAGGGGGGCTGCGCGCCCTGCCTCCTCTCTTTCACCACTTGGCCCATGAGGCCCAAAACTTCCTCTCTGTATTCCCGTAACTCCCGGTACTCCAAAAAATACCTGAATCACTCGGAACCTTTCCGGTGTCCGAATATAGTCGTCCAATATATCGATCTTTACGCCTCGACCATTTCAAGACTCCTCGTCATGTCCCCGATCTCATCCGGGACTCCGAACTACCTTCGGTACATCAAATCACATAAACTCATAATACTGATCGTCACAGAACTTTAAGGGTGCGGACCCTGCGGGTTCGAGAACTATGTAGACATGACCGAGACATGTCTATGGTCAATAGCCAATAGCGGAACCTGGATGCTCATATTGGTTCCTACATATTCTACGAAGATCTTTATTGGTCAAACCGCATAACAATATACGTTGTTCCCTTTGTCATCGGTATGTTACTTGCCCGAGATTCGATCGTCGGTATCTCAATACATAGTTCAATCTCGTTACCGGCAAGTCTCTTTACTCGTTCTGTAATGCACTATCCCACAACTAACTCATTACTTGCATTGCATGCAAGGCTTTTAGTGATGTGCATTACCGAGAGGGCCCAGAGATACCTCTCCGACAATCTGAGTGACAAATCCTAATCTCGATCTATGCCAACTCAACAAGTACCACCGGAGACACCTGTAGAGCACCTTTATAATCACCCAGTTATGTTGTGACGTTTGGTAGCACACAAAGTGTTCCTCCGGTAATCGGGAGTTGCATAATCTCATAGTCATAGGAACATGTATAAGTCATGAAGAAAGCAATAGCAGTAAACTAAAACGACCAAGTGCTAAGCTAATGGAATGGGTCAAGTCAATCACATCATTCTCCTAATGATGTGATCTCATTTATCAAATGACAACTCATGTCTATGGTTAGGAAACATAACCATCTTTGATCAACGAGCTAGTCAAGTAGAGGCATACTAGTGACACTTTGTTTGTCTATGTATTCACACATGTACTAAGTTTCCGGTTAATACAATTCGAGCATTAATAATACACATTTATCATGATATAAGGAAATATAAATAACAACTTTATTATTGCCTCTAGGGCATATTTCCTCCAGTCTCCCACTTGCACTAGAGTCAATAATCTAGTTTACATCTTTATGTGATTAGTTCACATCTCCATGTGACAAATACCCAAAGGGTGTACTAGAGTCAATAATCTAGTTCACATCGCTATGTGATTAACACCCAAAGAGTGATCATGTTTTGCTTGTGAGAGAAGTTTAGTCTACGGGTCTGCAACATTCAAATCCGTATGTATTTCGCAAATTTCTATGTCTACAATGCTCTGCACGGAGCTACTCTAGCTAATTGCTCCCACTTTCAATATGTATCTAGACTGAGACTTATAGTCATCTAGATCGATGTAAAAAGCTTGCATCGACGTAACTCTTTATGACGAACTCTTTTATCACCTCCATAACCGAGAAATATTTCCTTAGTCCTCTAATGATAATTTTGACCGTTGTCCAGTGATCTACTCCTAGATCACTATTGTACTCCCTTGCTAGAATCATGCTAAGGTATACAATAGGACTAGTAAACAGCATAGCGTACTTTATAGAACCTATGACTGAGGCATAGGGAATGACTTTTCATTCTCTTTCTATTTTCTGCCGTGGTCGGGTTTTGAGTCTTTACTCAACTTCGCACCTTGCAACACAGGCAAGAACTCCTTTGATTGTTCCATTTTGAACCACTTCAAAATCTTGTCAAGGTATGTACTCATTTGAAACAAACTTATCAAGCATATTGATCTATCTCTGTAGATCTTGATGCTCAATGTGTAAGCAGCTTCATCGATGTCTTTCTTTGAAAAACTATTTTCAAAGACCCCTTTATGCTTTCCAGAAATTTCTACATTATTTTAGATCAACAATATGTCATTGACATATATTTATCAGAAATGATGCAGTGCTCCCACTCACTTTCTTGTAAATACAGGCTTCACCGCAATTCTGTATAAAACTATATGCTTTGATCACTTTATCAAAGCATATATTCCAACTCCGAGATGCTTGCACCAGTCCATACATGGATCGCTGGAGCTTGCTCACTTTGTTAGCACCTTTAGGATCGACAAAACCTTCTGGTTGCATCATATACAACTCTTTTTTAAGAAATCCATTAAAGAATACAGTCTTGACATCCATTTGCCAAATTTCATAAAATGCGGCAATTTCTAACATGATTCAGACAGACTTTTAAGCATCAATACGAGTGAGAAAATCTCATCGTAGGCAACACCTTGAATTTGTCGAAAACATTTTTGCGACAATTTGAGCTTTGTAGATAGTAACACTACTATCAGCGTTCGTCTTCCTCTTGAAGATCCATTTATTCTTAATGACTCACCGATCATCGAGCAAGTCAATCAAAGTCCATACTTTGTTCTCATACATGGATCTCATCTCAGATTTCATGGCCTCAAGCCATTTCGTGGAATCTGGGCTTATCATCGCTTCCTCATAGTTCGTAGGTTCGTCATGGTCTAGTGACATGACTTCCAGAAAGGATTACCGTACCACTCTGGTGCGGACCATACTCTGGTTGTCCTACGAGGTTCGGTAGTAACTTGATCTGAAGTTTCATGATCATCATCATTAGCTTCCTCACTAATTGGTGTAGAGATCACTAGAACTGATTTCTGTGATGAACTACTTTCCAATTCGGGAGAAGGTACAATTAACTTATCAAGTTCTACATTCCTCCCACTCACTTATTTCTAGAGAAACTTCTTCTCTAGAAAGGATCCACTCTTAGTAACAAAGATATTGTCTTTCGGATCTGTGATAGAAGGTCTACCCAACAGTTTCTTTTGGATATCCTATGAAGACACACTTTTTCAATTTAGGTTTGTGCTTATCTGGCTGAAACTTTTTCACATAAGCATCACAACCCCAAACTTTAAGAAATGACAGCTTTGGTTTCTTGCCAAACCATAGTTCATACGGTGCCATCTCAAGGGATTAGACGATGCCCTTTATAATGTGAATATAGCTGTGCTACCTCTTGAGCACTGCGTTGGTTTTCCCTTGAAGAGGAAAGGGTGATGCAGCAAAGTAGCATAAGTATTTCCCTCAGTTTTTGAGAACCAAGGTATCAATCCAGTAGGAGATCACGCTCAAGTCCCACACACCTACACAAACAAATAAGAACCTCGCAACCAACGTGATAAAGGGGTTGTCAAGCCCTTCACGGTCACTTACGAGAGTGAGATCTGATAGATATGATAAGATAATATTTTTGGTATTTTTATGATAAAGATGCAAAGTAAAATAAAAGGCAAAAGAAATAACTAAGTATTGGAAGATTAATATGATGGAAGATAGACCCGGGGGCCATAGGTTTCACTAGTGGCTTCTCTCAAGAGCATAAGTATTACGGTGGGTAAACGAATTATAGTCGAGCAATTGATAGAATTGAGCATAGTTATGAGAATATCTAGGTATGATCATGTATATAGGAATCACGTCCGCGACAAGTAGACCGAAACGATTCTGCATCTACTACTATTACTCCACACATCGACCGCTATCCAGCATGCATCTAGAGTATTAAGTTCATAAGAACAGAGTAATGCTTTAAGGAAGATGACATGATGTAGAGGGATAAACTCATGCAATATGATATAAACCCCATCTTTTTATCCTCGATGGCAACAATACAATACGTGTCGGTTCCCTTTCTGTCACTCAGATCGAGCACCGCAAGATTGAACCCAAAGCTAAGCACTTCTCCCATTGCAAGAAAGATCAATCTAGTAGGCCAAACCAAGCTGATAATTCGAAGAGACTTGCAAAGATAAACCAATCATACATAAAAGAATTCAGAGGAGAATCAAATATTGTTCATAGATAATCTAGATGATAAACCCACAATTCATCGGAAATCGACAAACACACCGCAAAAGAAGATTACATCGAATAGATCTCCAAGAAGATCAAGGAGAACTCTGTATTGAGATCCAAAGAGAGAGAAGAAGACATCTAGCTAACAACTATGGACCCGTAGGTCTGAAGTAAACTACTCACACATCACCGGAGAGGCCATGGAGTTGATGTAGAGGCCCTCCGTGATCAATGCCCCCTCCGGCGGAGCTCCAGAAAAGGCCCCAAGATGGGATCTCTCGGGTACAGAAGGTTGCGGCGGTGGAATTAGGTTTTCGTGGTACTCCTGGATGTTTGGGGGGTACGTGGACTTATATAGGAGGAAGAAGTACGTCGGTGGAGCAATAGAAGGCCCACGAGGGTGGAGGGCGCGCCCCCTGCCTCGTAGCTTCCTCCTTTGTTTCTTGACGCCCCCTCCAAGTCTCCTGGATCACGTTTGTTGAGAAAATCACGTTCCCGAAGGTTTAATTCCGTTTGGACTCCGTTTGATATTCCTTTTCTTCGAAACCCTAAAATAGGCAAAAAAACAACAATTTGGGCTGGACCTCCGGTTAGTATGTTAGTCCCAAAAATTATATAAAAGTGTAAAATAAAGCCCATTAGCATCCAAAATAGATAATATAATAGCATGGAGCAATCAAAAATTATAGATACGTTGGAGACGTATCAAGCATCCCCAAGCTTAATTCTTGCTCGTCCTCGAGTAGGTAAATGATAAAAGAAGAATTTTTGATGTGGAATGCTTTCTAACATATTTCTCAATGTAATTTTTCTTTATTGTGGCATGAATGTTCAGATCCGAAAGATTCAAGATAAAAGTTAATATTAACATAAAAATAATAATACTTCAAGCATACTAACTAAGCAATTATGTCTTTTCAAAATAACATGGCCAAAGAAAGTTATCCCTACAAAATCATATAGTCTGACTATGCTCTATCTTCACCACACAAAATATTTAAATCATGCACAACCCCGATGACAAGCCAAGCAATTATTTCATACTTTTGATGTTCTCAAACTTTTTCAATCTTCACGCAATATATGAGCATGAGCCATGGATATAGCACTATATGTGGAATAGAATGGTGGTTGTGGAGAAGACAAAAAGGAGAAGATAGTCTCACATCAACTAGGCGTATCAACGGGCTATGGAGATGCCCATTAATAGATATCAATGTGAGTGAGTAGGGACTGCCATGCAACGGATGCACTAGAGCTATAAGTATATGAAAGCTCAACAAAAGAAACTAAGTGGGTGTGCATCCAACTTGCTTGCTCATGAAGACCTAGGGCATTTTGAGGAAGCCCATCATTGGAATATACAAGACAAGTTCTATAATGAAATTTTTCCACTAGTATATGAAAGTGATAACATAGGAGACTCTTTATCATGAAGATCATGGTGCTACTTTGAAGCACAAGTGTGGAAAAGGATATTAGCATTGTCCCTTCTCTCTTTTTCTCTCTTTTTTTAATTTGGGCCTTCTTTCTCTTTTTCTCTTTTTTGGCCTATTTTCTCTTCTTTTTTTTGTCTGGAGTCTCATCCCAACTTGTGGGGAAATCATAGTCTCCATCATCCTTTCCCCACTTGGGACAATGCTCTAATAATGATGATCATCACACTTTATTCACTTACAACTCAAGGATTACAACTCAATACTTAGAGCAAAATATGACTCTTTGTGAATGCCTCCGGCGGTGTACCGGGATGTGCAATGATGCATGAGTGACATGTATGAAGAATTATGAATGGTGGCTTTGCCACAAATATGATGTAAACTACATGATCATGCAAGCAATATGACAATGATGAAGCGTGTCATAATAACGGAACGGTGGAAAGTTGCATGGAAATATATCTCGGTATGGCTATGGAAATTCCATAATAGGTAGGTATGGTGGCTGTTTTGAGGAAGGTATATGGTGGGTTTATGGTACCGGCGAAAGTTGCGCGATACTAGAGAGGCTAGCAATGGTGGAAGGGTGAGAGTGCGTATAATCCATGGAATCAACATTAGTCATAAAGAACTCACATACTTATTGCAAAAATCTATTAGTTATCGAAACAAATTATTACACGCATGCTCCTAGGGGGATAGATTGGTAGGAAAAGACCATCGCTCGTCCCCGACCGCCACTCATAAGAAAGACAATCATCGTCCCCGACCGCCACTCATAAGAAAGACAATCAATAAATAAATCATGCTCCAACTTCATCACATAACGGTTCACCATACGTGCATGCTACGGGAATCACAAACTTCAACACAAGTATTTCTCAAATTCACAACTACTCAACTAGCATGACTCTAATATCACCATCTCCATATCTCAAAACAATTATCAAGTATCAAACTTCTCATAGTATTCAATGCACTTCTATGAAAGTTTTTATATTAAAGAAAATTTCCATGTTGTTCTAAAGGACTCTCAAAATAATATAAGTGAAGCACAATAGAACAATAGTTTCTATAAAACAAATCCACCACCGTGCTCTAAAAGATATAAGTGAAGCACTAGAGCAAAAACTATATAGCTCAAAAGATATAAGTGAAGCACATAGAGTATTCTAATAAATTTCAAATCATGTGAGTCTCTCTCAAAGGGTGTGTACAGCAAGAATGATTGTGGTAAACTAAAAAGCAAAGACTCAAATCATACAAGACGCTCCAAGCAAAACACATATCATGTGGTGAATAAAAATATAGCTCCAAGTAAAGTTACCGATAGACGAAGACGGAAGAGGGGCTGCCTTCCGGGGCATCCCCAAGATTAGGCTTTTTGGTGTCCTTGAATTTTACCTTGGGGTACCATGAGCATTCCCAAGGTTAGGCTCTTTCCACTCTTTGTTCCTTAATCCATCAAATCTTTACCCAAAACTTGAAAACTTCACAACACAAAACTCAAAACAGAAAATCTCGCGAGCTCCGTTAGCGAAAGAAAACAAAACACCACTTCAAAGTACTATAATGAACTCATTATTTATTTATATTGGTGTTAAACCTACTGTATTCCAACTTCTCTATGGTTTATAAACTCTTTTACTAGCCATAGATTCATCAAAATAAGCAAACAACACATGAAAAACAGGATCTGTCAAAAATAGAACAGTCTGTAGTAATCTGTATCTAACGCAACTTCTGGAACCCCAAAAATTCTAAAATAAATTGCTGAACGTGAGGAATTTATCTATTAATCATCTTCAAAAAGAATTAACTAAATAGCACCTTACAGATAAAAATGGCAGAAATTCTCGTGAGCGCTAAAGTTTCTGTTTTTTACAGAAAGATCAAAAAGACTTTCCCTAAGTCTTCCCAACGGTTCTACTTGGCACAAACACTAATTAAACACAAAAAACACAACCAAAACAGAGGCTAGATAAATTATTTATTACTAAACAGGAGCAAAAAGTAAGGAATAAAAATAAAATTGGGTTATATCCCAACAAGCGCTATCGTTTAACGCCCCTAGCTAGGCATAAAAGCGAAGATATATCTAGGTATTGCCATCTTTGGTTTTAGGGAAGAAAAGAGCAAACTTATTATATATGGCATTGATCTTTCTATTTTGATAAAGCACATGATTGTTAATGGTAGAAGAAAGATTAAGCATTTTACGAAAATTTGCATCTAAGCTAGCTTTCATCTCTTTGATAGTTTCGTTTTGGTAGGAGAGCAAAAGAGATGTGGATTCAACCTTCTCATTCATGGGGTGCCCAAATATGGTTTTCATTTTTTCATAAGTATCTACGGCATCCCCTTCAAGAAAACCTTATTCAAAAATAGAATCTAGGACATGCTTAAACAAAGAAGGTAGGGCAACACAAAAGCTTTTTAAGTAAGTTTCAATTTGGTATTGGGGCACATAGCTGGCCCGGATCCTTAATAGTCTATCCCGAGCATCTTTCAAAGATTCATCGAGTAAATAACGAAAAATTCCGGAATCATCTTCGTCAAAATTATTAAGATTCTCATTGATAACTTCAGTAGGTCTTTCCATAGCATCATTTTTATGAGTTTAGAGAGAATAGAAGGATTGTCAAAAGTACTAAAACTCGGGAGAGAACCCCCAACCCTTTTTGATTCTGACATGGCGAAAGAAAGGAGAGCGGAAAAGAGATGACGAATAAGTCAGCAAGGGTGAAGTGGGGGAGAGGAAAACGAGAGGCAAATGGCAAATAATGTAGTGCGAGGGATAAGGGTTTGTGATGGGTACTTGGTATGTCTTGACTTAGCAACGGCACCTGAAATGACTCGTTGTTGGGAGTCAAATCTTGACTTGACTTGGCGCGAATCTCCCTGGCAACGGTGCCAGAAATCCTTCTTGCTATCTCTTGAGCACTGTGTTGGTTTTCCCTTGATGAGGAAAGGGTGATGCAGCAAAGTAGCGTAAGTATTTCCCTCAGTTTTTGAGAACCAAGATATCAATCCAGTAGGAGATCACGCTCAAGTCCCACGCACCTACAAAAACAAATAAGAACCTCGCAACCAACGTGGTAAAGGGGTTGCCAAGCCCTTCACGGTCACTTACGAGAGTGAGATCTGATAGATATGATAAGATAATATTTTTGGTATTTTTATGATAAAGATGCAAAGTAAAATAAAAGGCAAAAGAAATAACTAAGTATTGGAAGATTAATATGATGGAAGATAGACCCGGGGGCCATAGGTTTCACTAGTTGCTTCTCTCAAGAGCATAAGTATTACTGTGGGTAAACGAATTACTGTCGAGCAATTGATAGAATTGAGCATAGTTATGAGAATATCTAGGTATGATCATGTATATAGGAATCACGTCCGCGACAAGTAGACCGAAACGATTCTGCATCTACTACTATTACTCCACACATCGACCGCTATCCAGCATGCATCTAGAGTATTAAGTTCATAAGAACAGAGTAATGCTTTAAGGAAGATGACATGATGTAGAGGGATAAACTCATGCAATATGATATAAACCCCATTTTTTACCCTCAATGGCAACAATACAATACGTGTCGGTTCCCTTTCTGTCACTCAGATCGAGCACCGCAAGATTGAACCCAAAGCTAAGCACTTCTTCTATTGTAAGAAAGATCAATCTAGTAGGCCAAACCAAACTGATAATTCGAAGTGACTTGCAAAGATAAACCAATCATACATAAAAGATTTCAGAGGAGAATCAAATATTGTTCATAGATAATCTGGATCATAAACCCACAATTCATCGGATCTCGACAAACACACCGTAAAAGAAGATTACATCGAATAGATCTCCAAGAAGATCGAGGAGAACTTTGTATTGAGATCCAAAGAGATAGAAGAAGCCATCTAGCTAATAACTATGGACCCGTAGGTGTGAAGTAAACTACTTACACATCACCGGAGAGGCCATCGAGTTGATGTAGAGGCCCTCCGTGATCAATGCCCCCTTCGGCGGAGCTCCGGAAAAGGCCCCAAGATGGGATCTCTCGGGTACAGAAGGTTGCGGTGGTGGAATTAGGTTTTCGTGGTGCTCCTGGATATTGGGGGGGGGGGTACGTGGACTTATATAGGAGGAAGAAGTACGTCGGTGGAGCAACGGAGGGCCCACGAGGGTGGAGGGCGCCCCCCCCCCCCCGCCCCGTGGCTTCCTCCTTTGTTTCTTGACGCCCACTCCAAGTCTCCTGGATCAAGTTTGTTGAAAAAATCATGTTCCCGAAGGTTTTATTCCGTTTGGACTCCAATGGGATTTGGCCTTATTCTTATTCCGATAGCAACAAAAAATCTTCATCGCATATGGGTTTTTCCTAGTATTTTACTCTTAAGTATAGCTATGATATTCTCAGTTCAACTGTCTATTCAACAAAAAAATGGAAGTTCGATCTATCAATATTTGTGGTCTTCGACCGTCAATAATGATTTTTCTTTAGAATTTGGATACTTGATTGACCCACTTACTTCTATTATGTTAATACTAATTACTACTGTAGGAATCCTGGTTCTTATTTATAGTGATGGTTATATGTCTCTCGATTCCGCTCAACCCCTCTTAAGCTACCACATAGATGCGTTGGTCTCGTGACTAAGTCCTGACACTAAGGACATCTGCCGTGACAATTTCATGACAGTTGGCGCCCACCATGGGGTCTGCGCACGGTGGTGTTGAGTTCTTGGAGGAATTTCTCTCAAGGATCGAGAAGACCGTGTTTAGCCGGATAAAGAAGAACCGGCGCTGAGGAATCGGGCAGGTTAACCCGCACTGGACAAGTCTCAGATAGAAGATCGCGATCAAGAGATTATGGATCCGTGCACGCCGCCGCACATGACCCGTAAGGCAGATTGGTTCTGGTGCGCTGCTGTAAAATTAAGCGTGATTGAGCTGTCTAAAGATTCACAGGAGTTCTGGTTTTCCATTGGATCGCTGATCCGGATAGCCGCCGCAAATTACAGGATATTTGACTGGTTGGTGTACTACTCGTTACCGGAATAAAAAAGGGTCCAGATTGGACTAGCGTAAAAAGGGAGAAATCAATCTGTAGCAAAGATTCCCCATGGGAAAGGGCTCTGGGACCAAGGAAAAGAAAAAAAAGACGTTGCCATGAGCTAGTAGTGCTACCACCTGATATATGGATTAGGCACGCAGACTCTCAATGCATGGATATTTGGACGTCGTACAGTGCAAATTTACTGTCTGGTCACAAGCACACGCATCAACCATCCCGTCCAAATGACCGCACCCGAACAGAACAAAAGCAAGGACGCCTGCCTTCAGCCGCCGCTGCGGTTTTTCCCCTCGTCAGTGGGCAAAAATGACAGATCTGACCCATGAAGAAAACTATTTTACAAACTGAACTGTGTTTGAAAAAGTTTCACCTAGCTGACCCTTTTATGTAGCGCCCGACATCTAGGCGTTACACTACACTATGCAGTGCCTAACTTTCAGGCGTTACACGTTTGGTCAATGTCACACCTCAGACTGCCTAAAAAATGCTAAGTCGGTGTGCAACGCCTGGGCACTACACTATACAGTGTAGCGCCTAACATCTAGGCATTGCACTACTAAACTTCGTTATGACATGCATCATGGTTAACATAGCGTATATGAATCTAGCTAGCCTACTTGCAGACACTGTCGCTGTCACCCCATCCCCTAGCTTGTTTCAGTCCTTTGTTGTGGAGACAAGGATAGAGTAGCAAGTGCGTATGTGCCCTGCCCACGCGAGCCCGGCGAGGCTCCGCCTGGCCTGTCCCAATGCGACGGAAACACGTCGACGGCGCCTACTTCTAGTTTTGGAACGCATGCAAACTTACCCATGCACGCATCTGCGTATTTATACGCACTGCTCTGTGTTGTGCAGTGGTGCTACTTCTGACAGAAGTTTGCTTGTTTACAGGGTGTCCACTAGTGCAACGCCTATACGCTAGGCGCTGTAGCGCCTAGCTTTCAGGCGTTGCACACTAACTTAGCATTTTTCAGGCAGTCTGAGGTGTGACACTGGCTAGGCGTGTAACGCCTGAGAGCTAGGCGCTGCACAGTGTAGTGTGACGTCTAGATGTCTGGCGTTACATAAAAGGGTCAGTTGGGTGAAATTTTTTCAAACACAGTTCAGTTTGTGAAATAGTTTCGTCCATAGGTTAGATTTGTCATTTTTGCCTCGTCAGTGTCACTTCAGACTTCACCAGCCTGTCGCTCGCATGATGACTGTTGCCGGTCTCTGTCCCATCGCCTCGGCCTCACCTTCTGTTGGATCGCCTCTGTTGCGCGTGTTGTCAAAATCGCCACCGTGGCTTCGCTTCCAGCGCGAGTGACCTGAGCCGCTGCCGCCTCAAGAGTCAAGACGCCGCCTGTGTCGCCATAAGCCGTCGTTTCCTCTGAAGCCCTGTCGCTGTAATTTCGCCTTGCCACGGCGACTCTCTGCGTTGTTTTAAGCCGCCGCCGCCTTGTCCCTGCTGCCAGCAGCTACCGGCGCCGTGGTTCACCCTGTCATGGCCTGCCTTGAGCAGCCATCGGAAAGCCGCCCCGCACCTTTTTGGTCTTCCGACGCTGGAGTTGCCAGAGAGCCGGACTGATGCCATCTTTGTGTGACTCGCCACTCCGCCTCGTTTTGCCACGGATGAAGCCGCTCACTTTGGAGCTACTGCATTGACCCGTCGGCATGGCCCTGAGTCACCTATATCTGCTATTTTTGCTCCTCCGCCGGCTCACCGCGGATATGAGTCGCCGCCTCCGAGCTGTCTCGTTTTCAAGGTTAAGGCCTCCTTTGGTTCATAGGGTAGGGAAATCATAGGAATAGAAAAGTCATAGAAAATGAGATGACATGCATCTCAAATCCTATGAGTAGGAATAGAAAAGAAGATGCCCTTTGATTCACTTCATAGGATTTTTTCCATTGAGTCTAGCCTAATGTTTATTTTCCTATGAAATGTGGAGGATAGGAAGAATTCCTCCATAGGAATAGGATTCCATTCCTACAAACCAAAGGGCTCTAAAGGAATTTTTCCTATAAAAATCCTATCATATGAAATTCCTACAAAAATCCTCAAAACCAAAGAAGGCCTAAAAGGGACTGTGGTGAAAAGTTATCTACGGATGCCCCCTTATAGATCATCGGTCATTCGAACAAATCAGGTGATATCCATCTAAGGTCCATTTTGTTAGCATTATTTTTTATCAAAGAACAATTACTTTGCCCTGTAATATTTTTACACAGGATAAATTTTTTATGTCATTATACCGCGGATACGGAGTGCATGCGCTAGCATCCGTTCATGTCACGTGGCTCAACAGATATGCGTGCAAGTCACCGTTCCCGCGGTCTAGTCTGCGTCAACTCGTCAGGACCGCGCGAATTGCCCAATAAGCGAGCACAGGCAACCATCCCCCGCAGTCCGGTTTACATCAACATACGGCCGACTCGTCCGTCCATGCCGACTTACAACGCTGGTGCCATCTCTCCCTGTCCGCATCGGCGTACAATGCCACGGTCGACTCATCTGTTGTCCGGGCGAATCAGGTGTTATCCCTCCTATGCATTTTATCAGCACATACTTTGTTTGAGAACAATTACTTTGATCTGTGGTATTTCTTCGCAGGATCATTAGTTATTACAAAGGTGCCGCAAAGGGCGTACACCAAGTTATTTTTGCACTAAGCTTGTCTGTACCGTGCTGTTCGACGGATACGTACACAAGTCGCGGCCTCTACTACATCAGCACACACGAATAACTCCTATCCGCGCCAGCTTACACGCTGCTGCCGACTCTCCCCGTCCACACCGGGTTACAACGCCGCAGCCGATTCATCTGTCTGCTCGCATGGCCGACTTGCTCATGATTGATTTCAGCTTCATCGTGGTGATCATCAACTCCGCGGTGGATATTTTCTGGCCTAACGTATCAGGTGAAATCCATCCATTATATTTTTATATTATATATTGGTTTTTTAAAAGAGCAATTACTCTGGCTTGCAAATTTTCCAATGTAGGACAAATTGTCTATTGCAAAAAATGATTATTATATCACTGAGCTAATGGATAACCCATGCCGGTTTATATCACGGTTAATATGGAGAATCTCAAGCCAACTCCTCGAGTCGTCTTGAGACTCGGGGGCTACAATAACATGACTCGGAAACTCCGGGTCATTGGAGGGAATGATAACCCGGTTCTGGAGGCTACTGCCATATTGATGAAAATTTAAAGGCCGTCAGAAAATTGCCGGTTCAAAATAAACATTCCAGTTTAAAATCCGGTTCAAGAGACATCTCTCTCCCGCAAAACTTTGAAGCTCTCAAATCCGGTTCAAACATTCGGCTCAAGGTAAATTTGTCTCTTACAAAACTTTGAAGCTCTCAATATCCAGTTTAAGAATTTCCGGTTCAAAAAGAATTAATCTCTCGCAAGTTCGAGTTTTCAGAAAAAATTACAGGGACCAAAATGAGTTTGTTGCACAACACAACTCAAACATAGGCACCGGCGAGCACAGCTCGGAAATATATCACTTGGGGGCTTCCGGCTTATTGAGCTAAGCTATGATTACCCTTTGATCCGGCTCATAGCCACAGTTACATGTCATTTGGGGGCTTCCTGTTCAAACATAGGTCGTATTCGAACCAAAGAGAACATAGTTGTCGTAACCCTTTTGATCGGTGCAAAGCCAAACTCACTAGGGGGCTTCTTGATCGTATCCGAATCATAGCTTAACCCCTTTTGGGTCCGACTTGGATCGTATTCAAATCAGGGTCGTTAAAAACCTCTCAAGATCATTTGGGGGCTTCCTATTCAAACATAGGTCGTATTCGAACCAAAGAGAACATAGCTGTCGGTACCCTCTTGATCGGTGCAACGCCAAAGCCACTGGGGGCTACATGATCGTATTCGAATCCTAACTTAACCCCTTTGGAACAGTTTACTGATCGTATTCGAATCAGAAACCTCGATTTTTTATTTGGTTTAAGTTTTTGCAAACAATCTTTTGGGTTTTGATACTTTTTGCTCATATCTGAAGCATATAAGTGTGGTTTCGTTGAAACCCGACTTGGCTTTGGACGATAAGTCGCCAACATGTGACAATCATCATATATTTTGAAGTATTGGCTTCTAAGGATTGGGTTATCACCCTTACTGCACAGGACAAATTAAATATCACAATGGTTATATGTGGGATATTATGATCCGCCCTGCGATAAACCGCCAGGGGATCGTGTGATTTACTTATGTGCAGGATAAGACTACATTTGAGTAGTTACCCGCCCTGGATTTTGACGTTAAGTCGCCAGGGCATATGTTGTTTAAACTCTGTGCAGGATTTCCAGAGCTATGACTTATATAAATGATTAAGTTCCAGCCCATCATCAAAGATTGAAATTGGTGTCTCAAAAGGGTTATCAATTCTTGATTTTCTCAAAGGCTATAAGCCACCGGGTTATAAAAATTCCGGCTTACAATGGAGGCATATTAAATCGCCATCGGCCAAGAGCCGCCGGGTATTTAAACTTCGGATTTACTTGTCAACAGATAAGGTATGCAAAGTCGCTTTGGCGCAATGGCTATTATTTTATCAATGGATATGATTTATTCTACAATGGAAATGATAGTCCCGAATTGCTGCAGGCTTACAACCCAGCACTTGGGGGCTACCTTATTCAGTTTGAGATTATATCAAATATGCAAGTCCCATGTCACTGCCAGCATGCACCATGGCACTTGGGGGCTAATGCAAAGACAATTTTACTGGCCTTAATGAAGACCCGACTCATCACATCATAATGAGCCGGCCCTTGGGGGCTACCAATTGCTCCTGTCAACAATTCAAGGTACACAAGTTTTATTCCATTATACTAAAGGGTCCACTGCTCAGTTGGTAAAGCACAAAGCTCTTAACCTTGTGGACGTGGGTTCAAGCCCCATGATGGGGGTTACATCATATGATGTTCTTTTCAAAAGAAGTATATGTAAATTCCCAGCTCAATATTATCTTACTGAGCCGGCCCTTGGGGGCTACATGTCGTTGTTCAAGTATATATAATCATATTTATAAAGTCCCTGCTCATTATTGCATAATGACCCGGCCCTTGGGGGCTACACTGGTTGTAGTTTTTTATGAGTATAAGGCAATTACAAGTCCCAGGTTGCTGCAAGCATGACAACCCGACACTTGGGGGCTACATATATGGAGTATTCAGTCTTTACTAGTGACTAAGATGAACAACATGGATTTTTTCAAAGTGGCAGTATTTATATTGAAGCAAGTTTTAAGTCATCACTTTGTTTCTGCTCAAGACTTGGGGGCTACAGGTAATATGGATATAAGGGAGAAAAATCTTCAAATTCTCAGTTTTGAGTAAACAGATTGACCCGGCGTCACCAATAACTATGACCCGGTGTCGGCAACAGTTATGACCCGGTGTTATCAATATTTACAAACCGGATATTTTGGCAATGATAAACCGGCAAGTTCTACAAGCCGGCTGAAAGTCAGATGAGTTTTTCAAGACCAATATTTTTTAAGCCGGCACTTTGGAAGCCGAATCAAGTGGATTATTTATTACGATATTTCTCTATAAGATACCAATGTCTGCAAATTGGCTCTGAAGCTGGCCTATCGACCCGGATTTCTCAAAATAAGTATCTGGATTTTTGCATTGGCAAGGTTTGGACATATCTGTTAAAAGAGATTTGCTATAAGATCTTTGAGTATGCATCCAGGAGGAAATGACAAGGACCTAAAGATGATCAGGTGCCGGTTCAGGAAAATATTTTACCCAGAGTACAACCTATCAAGTTTGTTATTGTGTTTATTTTACAGGATCAGTTTAACATGGATAAATCCAAATTAAACTGGGGGCTAATGTCGGGGATATACCCCGCGGTATGACCCGGCCGGAATCATGACCCGGCCAAACTTGGCGACTCACCAGAGACCTGGCTGGAGCTTGGCGATTCACTAGCGATCCGCCCGGACATGGCGGTTTACATGTAACCCGCCTGGACATTATGACTCACTAGAGACACGGCGGGCGGATCAGACGGACGACAAGGCCCAAGGCCCAGCAGGCCGGCTTATACTCTGGTGGGCCGGCTTAAGAGGAAAGGGATGATGAATATTTCCTTTACGAGGAAGCAAGACCCGGACTTGTATTCAACTTGTGAGAAAGGATAGACTAGTCCTAGTCCTACTAGAACTCCACATGTAACCCGCCCCTTCAACATATATAAGGAGGGGCAGGGCTCCCCAAAGAGGGAGAGAAAAATAATCTTTAGGGCTAGACACAAAGAGCCGGCCTATCAGCGACTCCCTCATGATCATAATGAGACCTAGCCACAAATAGCATGTAGGGTTATTACCGGATGATGTTTCCCGGGGCCCGAAGTCGTCTAAACCCTTGTCTTGTGTTGCGTCTCTCGATTCCGCTCAACCCCTCTCAAGCTACCACATAGATGCGTTGGCCTCGCGACTAAGTCCTGACACTAAGGACATCTGCCGTGACAATTCCATGACAGTTTGATATTCCTTTTCTTCGAAACCCTAAAATAGGCAAAAAAAACAGCAATTTGGACTGGGCCTCCGGTTAGTAGGTTAGTCCCAAAAATGATATAAAAGTGTAAAATAAAGTCCATTAACATCCAAAATAGATAATATAATAGCATGGAGCAATCAAAAATTATAGATACGTTGGAGACGTATCAAGCTGTCTCTAATGCATAACCCCAAAACGATAGTGGCAAATCGGTAAGAGACATCATATATTGCACTATATCCAATAAAGTACGGTTATGACGTTCGGACACACCATTATATTGTGGTGTTCCAGGTGGCATGAATTTGTGAAACTATTCCACATTGTTTTAGTTGAAGACCAAACTCATAACTCAAATATTCGTCTCCGCGATCAGATCGTAGAAACTTTATTTTCTTGTTATGATGATTTTCCACTTCACTCTGAAATCTTTGAACTTTTCAAATGTTTCAGACTTATGTTTCATCAAGTAGATATACCCATATCTGCTCAAATCACATGTGAAGGTTAGAAAATAATGATACCCACCACGAGCCTCAACACTCATCGGAGTGCATACATTAGTATGTATTATTTCCAACAAGTTTGTTGCTCGCTCCATTATTCCGGAGAACGGAGTCTTAGTCATCTTGTCCATGAGGCATGGTTCGCAAGCTCAAGTGATTCATAATCAAGTGATTTCAAAAGCCCATCTGCATGGAGTTTCTTCATGCGCTTTACACCAATATGACCTAAACGGCAGTGCCACAAATAAGTTGTACTATCATTATTAACTTTGCATCTTTTGGCTTCAATATTATGAATATGTGTATCACTACGATCGAGATCCAACAAACCATTTTCATTGGGTGTATGACCACAGAAGGTTTTATTCATGTAAACAGAACAACAATTATTCTCTAATTTAAATGAATAACTGTATTGCAATAAACATGATCAAATCATATTCATGCTCAACGCAAACACCAAATAACACTTATTTAGGTTCAACAATCATCTCGAAAGTATAGGGAGTGTGCGATGATGATCATGTCAATCTTGGAACTACTTCCAACACACATCGTCACTTCACCCTTAACTAGTTTCTGTTCATTTTGCAACTCCCGTTTCGAGTTACTACTCATAGCAACTGAACCACTATCAAATACCGAGGGGTTTGCTATAAACACTAGTAAAGTACACATCAATAACATGTATATCAAATATACCTTTGTTCACTATGCCATCCTTCTAATCCGCCAAGTATCTAGGGCAGTTCCACTTTTAGTGACCATTTCCTTTGCAATAGTAGCACTCAGTTCCAGGCTTGGATCTAGCTTTGGGCTTCTTCATGGGAGCAGCAACTTGCTTGCTATTCTTCTTTGAAGTTCCCTTTCTTTCCCTTTGCCCTTTTCTTGAAACTAGTGGTCTTGTTAACCATCAACACTTGATACTATTTCTTGATTTCTACCTTCGCCGATTTGAGCACCACGAAGAACTTGGGAATTAATTTCGTCATCCCTTGCATATTATAGTTCATCACGAAGTTCTAGTAACTTGGTGATAGTGACTAGAGAACTCTGTCAGTCATATTTTTATCTGGAAGATTAACTCCCACTTGATTCAAGCGATTTTAGTACTCAGACAATCTGAGCACATGCTCACTGGTTGAGCTATTCTCCTCCATCTTGTAGGAAAAGTACTGTCAGAGGTCTCATACCTCTCGACACGGCATGAGTATGAAATACCAATTTCAACTCTTAGAACATCTTATATGTTCCATGGCGTTCAAAACATTTTGAAGTCCCGGTTCTAAGCCGTAAAGCATGGTGCACTAAATTATTAAGTAGTCATCATACCGAGCTTTGTCAAACGTTCATAACATGTGCATCTGCTCCTGCAATAGGTCTGTCACCTAGCGGTGCATCAAGAACATAATTCTTCTGTGCAGCAATGAGGATAATCCTCAGATCATGGATCCAATCCGCATCATTGCTACTAACATCTTTTAACTTTATTTTCTCTAGGAACATATCAAAAATAAACGGGAAGCTATATCGCAAGCTATTGATCTACAACATTGATATGCAAATACTATCAGGACTAAGTTCATGATAAATTAAAGTTTAATTTAATCATATTACTTAAGAACTCCCACTTAGATAGACATCACTCTAATCATCTAAGTGATCACGTGATCCATATCAACTAAACCATGTCCGATCATCACGTGAGATGGAGTAGTTTTCAATGGTGAACATCACTATGTTGATCATATCTACTATATGATTCATGCTCGACCTTTCGGTCCCAGTGTTCCGAGGCCATATCTGCATATGCTAGGCTCGTCAAGTTTATTCTACGTGTGCAAAACTGTCTTGCACCCATTGTAGATGAACATTGAGCTTATCACACCCGATCATCACGTGGTGTCTCGGCACGACGAACTTTGGCAACAGTGCATACTCAGGGAGAACACTTTTACCTTGAAATTTAGTGAGAGGTCATCTTATAAAGCTACCGTCCAACTAAGCAAAATAAGATGAATAAAAGATAAACATCACACGCAATCAAAATATGTGACATGGTATGGCCATCATCATCTTGTGCTTTTGATCTCCATCTCCAAAGTACTGTCATGATCTTTATTGTTACTGGCATGACACCATGATCTCCATCATCTTGATCTCTATCAACGTGTCGGCACACGGTTGTCTCGCCAACTATTGCTCTTGCAACTATTGCTATCGCATAGCGATAAAGTAAAGCAATTATTTGGCGCTTGCATCTTATTCAATAAAGAGACAACCATAAGGCTCCCGTCAGTTGCCGATAACTTCAACAAAACATGATCATCTCATACAACAACTTATATCTCATCACGTATTGACCATATCACAACACAACATGCCCTGCAAAAATAAGTTAGACGTCCTCTACTTTGTTGTTGCAAGTTTTACGTGGCTGCTATGGGCTGAGCAAGAACCGTTCTTACCTACGCATCAAAAACCACAACTCGATATAGTGATTGCTTTTTGATCTTCAGAAAGAACCCTGTTCATTGAATCCGATTCAACTAAAGCTGGAGAAACAGACACCCACTAGCCACCTGTGTGCGAAGCACGTCGGTAGAACCAGTCTCGCGTAAGCGTACGCGTAATGTAGGTCTGGGCCGCTTCATCCAACAATGCCGCTGAATCAAGAATCAACTAGTGACGGCAAGCAATATGTATATACCCACGCCCACAACTCCTTTGTGTTCTACTCGTGCATATGACATCTACGCATAAACCTGGCTCGGATGCCACTGTTGGGAACGCAATAATTTTAAAAATTTCCTACGCACACGCAAGATCATGGTGATGCATAGCAACGAGAGGGGAGAGTTTCGTCCACGTACCCTCGTAGACCGTAAGCGGAAGCATTATGAGAACGCGGTTGATGTAGTCGTACGTCTTCACAATCCGACCGATCCAAATACCAAACATACGACACCTCCGAGTTCAGCACACGTTCAGCTCGGTGATGTCCCACGAACTCCGATCCAGCAGAGCTTCGAGGGAGAGTTCTGTCAGCACGACGGCGTGATGACGGTGATGATGATGCTACCGTCGCAGGGCTTCGCCTAAGCACCGCTACGATATGACCGAGGTGGATTATGGTGGAGGGGGGCACCGCACACGGCTAAAAGATCAACTGATCAACTTGTGTGTTCTAGGGTGCCGCTGCCCCTGTATATAAAGGATCAAGGGGGAGGCCGGCCGACCCTCCTAGGGCGCGCCAAGAGGAAGAGTCCTCCTCCTAGTAGGAGTAGGACTCCCCTTTCCTACTCCTACTAGGAGGAGGAAAGGAAGGGGGAAGGGGGAAGGGGAGAAGGAAGGAGAGGGAGGAAAGGAGGAAAGGGGGGCCGCGTGCCCTGCCTCCTCTCTTCCACCACTTGGCCCATGAGGCCCAAAACTTCTTCCCCGTATTCCCGTAACTCCCCGGTACTCCGAAAAATACCCGAATCACTCGGAACCTTTCCGATGTCCAAATATAGTCATCCAATATATCGATCTTTACGTCTTGATCATTTCGAGACTCCCCGTCATGTCCCCAATCTCATCCGGGACTCCGAACTACCTTCGGTACATCAAATCACATAAACTCATAATACCGATCGTCACAGAACTTTAAGCGTGCGGACCCTACGGGTTCGAGAACTATGTAGACATGACCGAGACATGTCTCTGGTCAATAACCAATAGGGGAACCTGGATGCTCATATTTGTTCCTACATATTCTACGAAGATCTTTATCGGTCAAACCGCATAACAATATACGTCGTTCCCTTTGTCATCGGTATGTTACTTGCCCGAGATTCGATCGTCGGTATCTCAATACCTAGTTCAATCTCGTTACTGGCAAGTCTCTTTACTTGTTCCGTAATGCACTATCCCACAACTAACTCATTAGTTGCATTGCTTGCAAGTCTTATAGTGATGTGCATTACCGAGGGGGCCCAGAGATACCTCTCCGACAATCAGAGTGACAAATCCTAATCTCGATCTATGCCAACTCAACAAGTACCATCGGAGACACCTATAGAGAGCCTTTATAATTACCCAGTTACGTTGTTACGTTTGGTAGCACACAAAGTGTTCCTCCGGTAATCGGTAATTGCATAATCTCATAGTCATAGGAACATGTATAAGTCATGAAGAAAACAATAGCAGTAAACTAAAACGATCAAGTGTTATGCTAACGGAATGGGTCAAGTCAATCACATCATTCTCCTAATGATGTGATCCCATTTATCAAATGACAACTCATGTCTATGGTTAGGAAACATATCCATCTTTGATCAACGAGCTAGTCAAGTAGAGGCATACTAGTGACACTTTGTTTGTCTATGTATTCACACATGTACTAAGTTTCCGGTTAATACAATTCGAGCATGAATAATACACATTTATCATGATATAAGGAAATATAAATAACAACTTTATTATTGCCTCTAGGGCATATTTCCTTCACAAAGTGGGTTAGGGGTCGAGAACTTAGAAGTTAAAATGGATGCTTACTTAACAAATGGCTATTTCGGTTGTCTATTGAGACTGAGGGTACGTGGGTACAAATTTTGTGTAACAAGTACCTACAATCTAAGACATTGGCCCAGGTTACCGCTAGACCTAATGATTCGCCGTTTTGGAAGGGGTTAATGAGGATGAAAGAAACCTTTTTTCAGAGGGTAAAATTTATCATTGGTAATGGTAACACGACTAGATTCTGGGAAGATGCATGGTTAGGGGAGACGCATTTAGCCTTGCAATATCCCACTTTATATAATATTGTACAACATAAGGAAGCTTATGTCGCTATAGTATTACAAATGGTCCCTCTTAATATCCAATTCATGAGGTCTCTGGTGGGGGAACGTTGGAACTCGTGGCTGCACTTGGTGCATAGGTTGATGGATGTTTAACTTTCAGACCATTCACTGAAAATTATCTAGGAACGATAGTTTCACGGTGAAATCTATGTACTTGGATCTAATTGACTCTGGGCCAATCTCGAGATCACTTTATATCTGCAAGATTAAAATTCCTCTTAGAATTAAATTTTTCACATGGTTTGTCCACAAGGAAGTGATTTAAACCAAGGATAACTTGCTAAAGCGACGATGGGTGGGTAGTTCTCGATGTTGTTTTTGCGACCAGGATGAAAATATACAACACCTCTTTCCCGATTGTCCGCTAGCCAAACTGCTTTGGCGTACGATTCATACATATAGCCTTCATTAAACCTCCAAGTAGTATTAACATGTTATTTGCGACATGGCTGAATGGAGGGAATCAAACATTGTGAGACACATTCGGATAGGGATATGTGCACTATTTTGAGCTATATTGAACTGCAAAAATTATATGATCTTTAACGGGGAAAATTTTACCAACTTTTTGCAGGTTATCTACGGAGCCACTGCTTGGATTCGTACGTGGTCATTATTCACTCATGCGGACTTCATGAAGCTTTTGGTTACTGGGTACAACCATTGGGAGATGGTAGCACGGGTTATCTTCAACCAATTTAGATGGCGTGCTTATAATAGGCTAGGTGTTTAGTCATCGTAGCCTATTTTTCACCGGTTGTGGCATCTTTTACCTTATGTACTTCGTTTCGACTTCTTTTGTGAGCTAGCATTGAACCTCGGACTTTGTCTTTGTACTTTCATCAATAAAATAGCGGCATTCACTATTCTAATACAGAGGCCGAGGGCTTTCCTCCTTTTCAAAAAAAGTGCCTCGCAACATGTCACTATGAGACATCAGTCGAGATGGCAGCTCGATTTCGGGAGCAGGCCAAGGACAAATACCAGCCGGCTTTCAACAAGTACGAAGAGGCTGTTGGCCTGGATGATGCGCATAATACCATTGAAGCTGTCGGCGTGAGAGTCTAAACCTCGGTAAGATCTGCCGATTTAGCTTCGATTTGAGGCCAACCATGAGTAACACCCGTCACCTCTGCCTCCCGGCGAACTAAGTGATAGCTCAGTGCTAAGGACATTGCTGTGTCCTGCCAGTCTTTGTTCGATCCTCACGGGGATGAAGTATTCCGACCGTAAATGTGTACGTGCAATGTACATTGGTATTAGCAGTATATTATTTGCATTTAGATATTATGTATGATATTCTTAGTGTGTTATTTATATGATTAGCTTTCGTCAAAAAATAATACTCCCTTCATCCTTAAAATGTACTTCTAACTTTGTTAGAAAGTCAAACTTTTTTATATTTGACCGTATTTATACAATAATAAACCAACACTTATGTGATCAAATTAGTAGCATTAGATTTATGATAAAATATATTTTTGTCATATACATATTTGGTTTCACAAGCATTGACATATTTTTGCACAAACTCGGTCAAACTTTGAGATAGTTTGATCCTCCAATAAAGTTGGAAATATACTCTTTCAAGAACGGAGGGAGTAGTTTACTAACATTAAATTGAAGTTAGTTCAAAACTATGGCATTTATTATGGATTAGAGGGAGTAAGTAAGAAAGTAAAACTAATCCAGAAGATAAATAAATTAAGGTGATTAATTATCATACGAGAAAGGTTGTACAAAAGGATGATGAAAATAGAAGTGAAACAGAAACCTTACATCTTTTCAAGAAACTAGAAAAGAGATATAGATATGCCGGGGATGCTTGCCCCTCAGTTTCCATCTTTCTTTTTTCTTCCAAAAAACATCATGCACCTTTGCAAGATGGGCACTGTGTAACATATGCTGAGCCAGACCTGAAAAGGCCATAAACCCCGGAAAATGCGAATGGAGGACCCAAACTACAAGGTCGAGACCGGCTCAAAGCCCCAAAATATCTATTTGTCCAAGCACAACCTAAAAATTAAAATCACTAATTAAAAGACACCTTTTACAAATGTCACTTTCACATCTTTTCAGGCGTTGACAAGTGACGCACTACATGTGCACCACATGTTACAACCTAGAAGTTTTATTTTTTCGTAGATTTGTTTATTCAAATAATTTTATATCTTGAACCGTGCGTTCAAATTATGAACCGATTTGACAGTTAAATTTCTCGCGTCGAGATTTTCGAAATTAGATCTCATGTTCATAGGTGTTGATGGATCTTCTTTTCATGGAAAAAAGGAAAAATCTGAAAGAAAAAACCCGAATCGAAAACACGTTTTTCCCTTTTTAAGAGGCACAACTATGCTTCTCGCACAAACAAATATGTGCCTTCACGATGCAAAACAAAACACATTTTTTCTTTGCTAGGGGCACAACTGTGCTTCATGCGAAAGCAAATCTGTGCCTTCATGAGAAGCAAATCTGTGTTTCACGTGAGCGTAAAAAACTGCAAACCCGCGCCTCTTGTGAAAGCCAATTTTTTTCTTTCACGAGAGGCACAACTGTGCTTCTCGTGAAATAAAAAAAACTTATTTTTTCCTTTTAAGAGGCACAACTATGCTTCTCGCGGTAACAAATATGTGTCTTCACACGAAGTAAATTTGTACTTTTCGTGAAAGAAAAAAATAGAAATGGCACAAAAAACCAGGAGAAAATGAAAAGACAAAAAACCCATCTAAAACCTAAAAACGTGAAAAATAAATAAACAAAATCCTGAGGAAGCTTCCAGCACACGATACGTGACGGTAGCTGGACGGACCACTTGAGGCACTCTCAACTCACCAAAGTGACTCTTGAGGGGCTCCCCAAGCGGTACCCCTTAAGTAATTTTATTTTTCTGGTACCCCTTAACTAGTTGCTCTACTAAAAAATGGACCTGAAGTTTTTGTTTTGCGGACACGTGGAAGCCTGGCCCGAATGTTTTTTCGGGCTGCAAAATGAAGCTCGAGCCCGACCCAGTTTTTTTTGGGCCGGGCTGCCCCCGATCACGTTTAGCACACGGGTGGTGGCAACAAACTTAACAGCAGAATTTTGTCACGGTCCAAACAAGATAAGAAAGGCGAAGCAATTGACGTGGCGTAGAAACTTCCAAACAAACCAACCCATACGACCCACGCGAGGAGGACGTCAATACGGGCAAACAAAAGGGGGGAGTTCGTAAGAAGGCCGCAGAAAGAAAGGTCCCAGCTGCTCGCAAAGGTGAGTTTTTTCTGGAACCCACAGATCTTACGAACCATCCTCCTCGAAGAACTCCAGTGCTTATCTCCTACTCGCCCCTGGCCTAATCCATCCAATCTCTCGGTTCAGAAGGCGAGGAGGGCGCGGTGCCTGGTCCAGATCTCGTGGCCGCCATGGCGGAGAAGTTCGCGGAGTCAGCGGTAAGGAATTTTCCGCCACTTCTTTCTTCTTCACTGCGTTGTTTCAAGATCGCTCTTCTTTGTGCGCAGCTTATATAGATGTGAGAGAGCGAGATGAGTTGTTTGCAGATCTGCCTTGCCCCTAGCCACCCAGATCTGCCATTCACCTCCCCGCGCCGGCGGGTGAAACGACGGTGCTTACTTGGTCACCGTGGGGCTTGCGTAGCGAGTAGAAACGCGCGGTGGCCGGCATCGTCGCCGACCATTGCGCATCATACGTATTTCTGTGGGTAGATAGTTAGATCTGCATAATAACTAATGCAATCATCTTATGTCTTCTCGGTGGTAATTGTAACAACATATCATGGTTCTTCACAATAGAAAAAACGATTGCAAAATGCTGAATTGTTTCAAAAGATTTGTTTTTTCACTTGCCAAGTTCGGCGACTGTTTACTGCTCTGAGTAGTGAATTTTAATCTGTTCAAGTATTCTATAGTTGATCCAATTTGTTTTCATTGTTTAATTTGTGGCGCACCCCCTTACCTGGCTTATGTCACGACTACCTGAGGATAGTTTAGTGTAACTGTTTATACCATGTGTTTTACAAGTTTTTGAAATGATGCTTAGTTTTACACTTATCTGCCTGCGAAAGGTAAATCATTTAGTGACTAGTTGTTGTTCTGTGATTAATTCGACATCCTAAACTCACTGTTTTGAGTATTTTTCTATCTAACGAATCCACTGAAATTGACTGTTGGCATGCATTGCTTTGTTGTTTTAAATGAATGTGTAGTTTCAGACACTGCAAGATAGATGTTCTGGATGTCCCTGTGCATCCTTGTGCCAGCGAACCTGCATCTCTCACTTTGACCACTTAGCTTTACCAATCCTGTTTCACTTCACTTTAGCTGTGACTTCTTGTATTCCTAAAATAGTCTCTGCTGTGAGTGTAGAAACATGCAAATATATGAAACTTCAGGGTTACTAATCTATTGAAATTAAGCTTCAGTTTGTGCTGTTGTCAAACTCGTGACTGCATACAACAGCTCTGTATTAGAAGTGTCTATTATTATATATAGGGAACGATCATTGATAATCTGAGCATGTGAAACTGTGAAGTATGTGACTTTTTCTTGCTAACCTAGTAAGGTGTTATCCATGCAAGCTCTATGCACTTACGTTTGTTTTGTTTTCACATAAGTATGTATGTTATAGCTTCTGATAGATCATCTCTTTATCTTCAGAACAATGTAATCATCGAAGAGGTGAACAAGGGCCTGAACCCTGGAATGATAGTCCTGCTTGTGGTTGCTACCACCCTGCTGCTTTTCTTTGTTGGGAACTATGCGCTGTACCTGTATGCGCAGAAGACGCTCCCTCCGAAGAAGAAGAAGCCAGTCTCCAAGAAGAAGCTCAAGAGGGAAAAGCTGAAGCAAGGGGTTTCTGCACCAGGGGAGTGAAGAGATCCATCGATTTCGCGTGTCGATTGCTTTATGCTGGGCTCCTCTTTACCTGATAAAAAATATATACCAGCTGGAGCTGCGGTGTTGAGCTACTGTTTATGTAGAAACCTTGTCTTGAGTGGTACATCGTCGGTATTGGACACCTTATTTAAGCGAACTGATAAACCTTAGTCTGAATTGAGCTGCTCCTGGTTATAGTTTTTATAAATTTAAAACTTTGCTGGGGATCATCTGTGGCAAACTTGCGAAACCTGTGTTGCCGTTTGCAGTTTGGTATGTTGTGTTGCATTGTGGTTTGGTGTCTCTCGGGTTTTTTAAGAAGTTTTCAAAATTTCATGCTGCCAAAGATACTTCATCAGTCTGCCAAATTAAAATAGTATGTTGATCACTTTTATGGCCTGTGCAAAATTGACTGTCCTGGATTATTTGACTTGTCTGCAAGGCTTCGGGTTTTGCTTTGTTATATGGGAGATGAAGAGGTATTTCTTGTGTTGAATGCAAAACAGGTAATCCCCTTGTATGTACCCCACGAGTCCTCTCAACCTATGAAGTGCTCATAATACAAACTCCATTGTGCGCGCCTCAAATTCGAAGCATGAGCTTTACAAACTGTTCGGTACGCACAGCCTTGTTTTGATGACGATCATAATGTTTCTATGACGACCCCGTCGTCTTTGCTGAAGTGGACCTACTAGATGACACGGAGGTGCCAAAGAGATGATTGGCTCTAATTAGCCTTGTACATGGACTAAAGGCAATGATGTCAACTCATACCGTATACAGTTTGACTCTTCAACTGAGCCAGCTCATACCACGGTTTCGTAGATCAGGTCTCCTTTGGTTTTGTTTAGAGGAATTTCATAGGAATTCTATCGGATAGGATTTTTATAGATTTTTTTTCCTTAGAGCTTTTTGGTTCATAGAAACGGAATCCTATTTCTACTACATAGGATTGGTTTCTATCCTTCAAATTTCAAAGTAAAATAAACATTAGCCTAGGCTCAATACAAAAATTCCTACCAAATGTCAGCCGATACATGAAAATGGTACTATAGGCGGGCAGGATTTATCATGCTCATGGTTAACTACATATGCATACACCAGAGACATCTCGCACCCTGGCTTCATTTGGAGATGCGACCGGTCTTATCAACAACTGTGCTAAAAGTCTTGTTGCTCCTATTTGATGTGATGGTATCAATCTGGACAACGTTCTTCATGCTTTCCCGGCGGTTCGTTCATCATTTCCAATGCGTTATCTTGGCCTTCCTCTGTCTGTTAAGCGTCTCAAGAGAATCCATTTCCAGCATCTTGAAGATAAGATCACGGGCAAGCTTCCCCCTTGGCAAGGAAGGCATGTGGCTGCTGCAGGCCGAACGATTCTTGTCAAGGCTGTCCTAACAGCCATCGCAATATATCATCTCACTCCTCTTGACATCCCAGTGGAGGTCCTTCAGAAAATTGATAGCATCCGCCGTGCATATCTTTGGGCGGGCACGAACAAGGTTTCTGGAGGGAAATGCAAGGTAAACTGGGACCTCGTTTGCAAACCAAAGAATAAGGGTGGCTTTCCTCAAAAAAAAAAAGAATAAGGGTGGCTTGGGGGTGCTCAATCTGAACAAATTTGCTAAGGCCCTGAGAGTTCGATGGTTATGGTTTGAGTGGAAAGATAAGAGCAAACCATGGATTGGCATGAGAGTGCCGTGCACGGAAGACGACCGTCATTTCTTTGCGGCAACCACCACGGTCACCGTGGGAAACAGAAGGACAATGAGGTTCTGGACTTCATCTTGGCTAGGAGGATTGTGCCCTCATGACATCGCTCCCTGTCTCTACGATCTCTCTCGCAAGAAAAACTCCTCGGTTCAGCAAGCTATGGCCAACAACCAGTGGATTGCGAATATTGACAGCTCAAATGGCCTCTCCTTTGAACACATCCAACAGTTTGCTAACCTTTAGCACAAACTAATAACGGTGGCTCTTGATGACGACGTTGAAGACCCTATTATATGGAAGTTCACCAAAGATGGGGCATATTCTGCATCCTCGACCTACAAGGCTCAATTTGAAGGCCTCGCCACCTCGGACCTTGTCCATTCTGTGTGGACGGTGTGGGCGCCCCCTCGATGCAAGTTTTTTGCTTGGCTTGTTCTTCAAGATAGGATTTGGACTTCAGACCGCTTGAGCCGCCGCGGTTGACCTAATTACGGTCTATGCCCTCTTTGCATGCAAACCCAAGAAAGGGCAGCTCATCTTCTCTTCCAGTGCCACTACACCATACGCATTTGGAATGACGTCCTCCCATGGCTCGGGATGCATCACATCACCATGTCTACTTGGGCGACAAGGGCTTCGGCCAGAGACTGGTGGAATGATAACCTTCAGATCCGTCTCGGCTCGCCCAAGGCGCTTGCCTCCCTCACGATGCTCATCTCTTGGGAGGTTTGGTTGGAGCGCAATGCTAGAGTCTTCCGCAACTCGGCGACCCCTTGCATGGTCATCATCAACAAAATCAAGCAGGAGGTGTTGCTTTGGGCTTTGGCTGGAGCGAAACATTTGGGTGTTGTAATGCCGCGAGAGTAGTCATTTTCTTCGCCGCTTTGCGGTTTCTGTCTAAACTTTCTCCTTTAATCAATGAAATGCAAGTCTTTTGCCTTGTTTCAAAAAAAAAAGAGAGAGAGAGAGACATCTCGCACTGGTTGAAAAATCTGCTCCGGCTTGTCTCCTTTCCCCCTCTTCCCCTCGGACTGTTTGATGAAAAGATGAGAGCGGCCACCTTCCTTCCTTCCCCGTCCGTCTCACTCTCACTTACACCCATCGATCAGCTCTGCAGCTGAAGGAGCGCAACCAACTCAACAAGAAAAACCGACCTTGTTGTCCCAGAGCATCTGCTAGCTAGCATGTTGCCTTCCACTCCAGCTAGTGACCACTGTAGTGGCTGACGGACGACAACACGCATCCACCACGTCCACACCACAGTATTTGTGTGTCTTCCAATCCAAGCCTCGCGTTGCAGACGGCTTGTCCCCCTCCATCGTCTTCCTACTCCCCAGCTGCCGCAACGCCTTTCTAGCACTATAGCTTAGCCACTCAACTCAAAATAAGCTGCGCCCAAGTGCAAGTGGTGGTACCTAAGAAAGAAAGAAAGAAAGAAAGAAAGAAAGATCGATATGCACAAGGAGACATGCATGCGCCGGCTCACCAGAATCACTTCCCCCGCACTGCACTGATCGAGCTGCACAGTCCGATCCCTGTCGAGAGCGAGCGGTCGAGAGGAAGAGTTACTTGCACTCGACCCCAGCCAGCCAGCCAAGACGGCATGGCAGCTCACCTAACGCCAACTACAGGTGCAGGGCAGATAGTAGCAATACAATACGAATATACGATCGACATGGTTTCTCTTCTGTCTAAAGCGATCGTTGGTTGGTTCGGCGCACGTACGAGATCACCCGGCCACATGCATGCAAACCACTGAAATGATGCATGCTTCCGTCCTTTGATTTGAATCACCTCCGCTTTTGTTTTGTTTTGTTTCCCGGCCGGGCCCCCTTGCATTGCATTGCATTGTGCGACGCAGCCGTTTCACCTCACTTCCCCTTTTATACTGTACAGCAGGATCGATCGCATTACTAGTTCCGCGGTCATGTTGCAGCCTGCCTGTTGCGTAGACGATAAGCATGCGACGGCGAAAAGCGACAAGGACTCGCCGCCGGTTGGTGATATAAGTGGCCGGGAGCCAAGAGGAAGAGAGAATACTACGCCAACTAGTAGCAACTGAGGAGTCGATTGATTACGTTACGTGCGTCGAGCGAGGGGTGCCGATCCATCCATCCATACCTAGGAAGGAAGGAAGGATGCAGGGGGAGGTGGAGCAGCAGGCGCCGATGCAGATGGTGCTGCGGGTGAAGCACCCGTCGTCGCTGTCCAGCGGCAGCGAGGAGGCGTCGGAGGGGGAGGGGTCGTCCAGGTCGGCGCTCTCGGTGTTCAAGGCCAAGGAGGAGCAGATCGAGAGGAAGAAGATGGAGGTCAGGGACAAGGTCTTCGCGCAGCTCGGCCGCGTCGAGGAGGAGTCCAAGCGCCTAGCATTCATACGACAGGTAAACTACTCTTCTTCGGTTAGTAATACTACTAGCCAAGTGTAAGTAGTACTAACGGCCGATCGCTTGATGGCATTAACTAGGAGACCCAAAATGACGTATACTAGTACAGTACCAACATGCATGATCAGTTTGTTCAGCCCAGTCGGGGAACTAATAACTCTGTAACAAGAAAAATGATATAGCTTTGTTTTGTTTTGTGTTTGTTTTCTATAGGAGCTGGAAGGGATGGCCGATCCTACGAGGAAGGAGGTGGAATCAATACAGCGGCGGATCGACACCGTCAACCGCCAGCTCAAGCCTCTCAGCAAGAGCTGCGTCAAGAAGGTGACAAGGACTTCCTGGACGTGATAGCTAGGAATTCTACTTACTTTCACTGCATTCATTATATGTATTGACATGTGGATTCTATTGTTCTTGAATTGGGAAAACGAACAAAACAGGAGAAAGAATACAAAGAGATTCTCGAGGCGTACAACGAGAAGAGCAAGGAGAAGGCCATACTTGTCAACAGGCTAATAGAGGTGACCTGACCTCAACATCATGCATGCATCACCTCGTCTTCTTCTTAATTACTCCCTCTGGTTCCCCCAGCGACAAGTATTGTGGTGCAGAGGGAGTAGTTAAATATATCAGCTTCCACATTATTAGTACTGACCACTTTACTCGGCTCTTCATGTGCAGCTGGTGAGCGAAAGCGAGAGGATGAGGATGAAGAAGCTTGAAGAGCTCAACAAGACAGTTGATTCACTCTATTAGACGTAATGATACCAGCTTAATGTTAATTACCACCCCTGAGAGCTTAATTTCGATGTGCAATCTCCGTCCATCCCATGAATTTGTGGCATGTCCTTGTTGCATGTATGTGATCTGTACGCGTCAGCTTGTAACTCACACCATGTCGTGAGCAATTCTTCTTTAATTTTCGCCTTTCTTCTTGCTTGCTTCCTTGTGATTGACGGCCGGGTTTGAGTCCATCTCTTGTTGCACTGTCGTTGTCGAGTAAAACTGACGTATTTAAACGAAAGGGACCAAGGAACAAGACTGACAAAAAGAGGGTGAACATCGCTGGAATTGGTGTCGTGTGTGTTGATTCATTCTTGACCAATGTTGATGGTTCATCCATTGTTGTCGCTGTTAGCTGCAGCTAATTAATATCGCTAGAGAGAGGCCAAGGGGAGGTGCCACATTGATTCTTCCGTTAGTGCTTAAGTAGCCCACCTAGTACTGTCCCAAAAAGGGTGCTCTTGCAGTTTCCGATTCGAAAGGTGAGCAGGTCAGCACTGTCGATCACACCATGAGAATTGAGAACCGATCATCCTGCTGGTGAGCAACCACCTCACTGACACCCATAACGAACTGGTGGGTGGCTAGCGGTAGCGGCTACTAACCGGGAGGTTAAAACGTCACGTTTAGCTGCAAAACTTCGTCGGATCGACCTAGGTAACATTTAATTAAGCTCCAGGAAAGGGAATGATGAGCGCTTGCTTCTTGGTAGAAGACTGCAATGCAGGTGGCTAGCTGGTCCCTGAGTTAGCTAGTGAGTGAGATGGAGGGGTAGCCATGACTCATGATGCTGATACATATAGATATGCTGTCGAGGAGACAGGCCACATGAACCCCAGGTGATTAGTGCACGCAAAGGCCCAAGCCATGAAGCCATCTTTTGGCTGGCTCCATGCTCGCCGTCCCGGAGCATGCATGGACTGATGAGTATGGACCAGCTGGTATGGTATGTTATGGTATGGTGCCATTACATCACCGAATAGGCGAATAATGTCACGTAGTACGAGTACTTGTGGCTCCAGCCATCACGCCATTAAGCTGTTCAATTATGGTACGTGCATGCTTAGGTGAAGGTGAGTACTTGTTGTATGTCCACCGGATCGTCAGTCCGTGTCATGTCACACATCTCTTCACTCCGCTCTCTGCAAAATGGTGCTGGTTGTTAGAAATATAATTAGGTTTAAGTTAGAGATAAGAAGATAAAGATAGAATTAGTTTAAATCACATGTAACTTGTCTTGTACTCCAAGTCTCTACCCCTCATATTGTACTCTATATATATCCCACATCTGGGTCAGATCAATACAACACATGATTCTAGGGTTTCATATTTTTCACATGGTATCAGAGCGGTTAGTCTCACGACACCGATCCTAGGTTCCTTCCAACACTTCCGCAGCGCGCCGCCCCCGGGGAGATTAATCTCCTCTTCCCGGGGGCGTGGCACCCGATCAACCAAAGATTAGATCGGTCTCGTAGCTTTAGATCCAATTTTTGAGTTCATCATCAGTAGATCGATTCCCTTGGTAGATTAGATTAGATAGATTTTTTTAGCCACCAAATAAACTCGCCAACCCTCAAATTTCGGTGAAGAAAATCCAACAGAAGCGGTGCAGGCGGCAGCGCCGCCGATCTCGCACGTGACCGCCGCTGCCAAGAGACAGGTCGGGCAAATCGATCATCCTCTCGTTGCACAACGAGCCAACTCCGGAGTGGGGCGCTCCGATATGATCTAACCGGCTTCATCGACTACATCCACATGCGGCGGACACAACGTATTCGGCACCAAGGGTACATCTGCACCGACCTTAAGCTCCGGCCAGCGATGGGTAGGCGGCCGCACACGCTGATGCGGCAACGGGCGTGCTCATACGCGCGCACGCGAGGACGAGCGCAGGCCAGGAGGGCTGGTCACGAGCGACGCCCCCCCTTGACTTCGAGCCACACATCGGCCCGACACCTCCCAACGCAATCTGCATCGACAAGCACCATGTCCTTGCTTCAGGTTCAGTACAATGCAAAGTTGATGTGTGTGCTGCCTGTTGCACTTGAAACAGTAGTACCGTAGAAGCAGATGAGGGCAGTAATGGTGATCGATCTGGCATCAGCCAGTCTAATAAGCCAGTTAACAGTTGGCGCGCCGTACTGGACCAAAAACAAAATTGTTAGCGAAAAGCATTGGTTGAAGTCGGGTCCATTTATGCATTGCATCAACGTATGGAGCATTGAAAGCCCCAGAACAAGGAAAACTAGATCTCCATTGTAGATCAGGACCTCCCAGGCTCCCGCTCCCGTGAGGTGCCGCCACGCCACATCGGAGCGCCCTCACCCCTTCCTCCGGTCCTCTTCAGTGCCATCTCCCTTACCGCCGCCGCCGCCGGGGGCTCGCAGGCAAAGCCTGTGCGCCGCAGCGATGGCGGCGACGCTTCTCCTTGGCCAGATCCGGTCAGGGGGGCAGCGGTCCACGCCGGCCGGACATACGGCAGTGGCGCAGGGCGGCGACGGCCAGTTTCGGCATGCAGGCGGCGGCGTACGGCGACGGGTCCAGCGACGACGGCTTGGGCGCCCGATCTGATCTCAGATGGGTTTCGGCGGGCCGCACAAGCTGCTGTCGTGTACCATCCCTGTCCCGTCAACAGCATTGCCGTCACTGGGCTCGACCTGCAACACAAGGACGTTGGGGGCTCTGGCCCTAGGCGTGGCGGTGGTGGCCACCTCCTTCGCCGGAGGTGGTCGGCCTGAGGCTGGGTGGTCGGATCTCAAGATCCATCATCTAGTCCCGGCTGCGAGTTGGGGAGACATAGTTACCGGTGAAAACCGAGCCAATGGCGGTGTTTTGCGCCCTTACCTTGTTGAAGGCATCATCGTGTAACTGTTGTCGACCCACTCGTGCTGCTTCAGGGGAAACCCTAGGATCCGGTCTTCCAGATGGGACGATGACGGTACTGCGGTGTCGTTACTCTATTGGGAGCATCGTTCATGGAGCAGCGCTCGAAGACATAGGCAGGAGGTGGAGTGGCTTCGTCTTGCACGGAGTTTCAGTGGAGCTGCCAAGTCATGCCTGACCGACAGGTGCTACGCGGAGTCATGCCTGGTTGGCAGGTGCTACGCACGACAGATCTTCCAGAGTCTTCGCGTTTGGACGGACGAGCGTAGGGCGGTGGAGTCGTTGGGCGCCGTGATGGCGTCGAGGATGTCCAGACTGGCAAGGATGATGCGAATCTCTCTTCTGAAGATGGGTTAGTGGTCAGATGGGGATGGTGTCTTCTAAAACGTGTGTATATGATGTGCGCTTTAGGTCTGCTACAACGGCTGTTGGTTCTGATTTGTTACATGGATGGATCGACGATGACACCGATTTTAGATATGGAGAGTGAGAGCACCTCACATTATCAAGTTTGTAGGTGTGCGTGATGATGGATTGATGTATATTCTTGTCAAACCTTTGTTAAATAAAAGTAATGCTACACGTACAAATGAGTTACAGGATTTTACAAAGAGAGTTAACTTGATTGGTCAATACGTGGGGAGGCGGCCCACCCCTCCTGAAAATCAGGGAGGAGCAAGTTTGTGATTGGTTAGTAGATGAAAAGAGTTTGTAAACTCATGTATTTGTTTGTATGTCTAGCATTTTTGGTTGAATAATTAATAAAAGATGACTGCATGCATCGATTGATGCAAAGGCAGGGGGTTTAACCTCTTTTTCAAAAACAAAAACAAAAGGAGAGGGATGGAGATAGATACTCGTGTCTGTCCGATGTGTTCTCGGTTAAGGGCGTGTTTGGTTGCAGTAGTGAACAGTAGCTGCATTGCATAGCCTTCTCAACTCAGTCTGGCTATGCAAATGTAGCTTCAAAATGCACCATCTGCAAGTTGTTTGGTTGCCTGCATGCCCTCTTGCCTGCATGGGCTGGACCACACTTCCTGGTGTTTGGTTGCCTGCATGTTAGTGGACAAACCCAAGGCATGGTGTTTGGTTGTATACAACGCATGGTGTGTGGTAACCTCTTTGGCTAGTTGGTGAGGTTACCAACACACTTCGGCACAACCATGTAGCACACATCATAAGCAGAGCAGAGTATAAACAGAGCATCAACTACTTAACAGCATAATTCAGATAAGCAGTATCACACTTCATAACAGTTCAACGCATAAACTATAAACAGTTCAAAGCAGACTCGATAGTACTTAGGAAGGAGGTGCCCCGGCCCTAGTCCTTGGCGGCGAAGGCTTCGTCGTGCTTCCTGCACTTGTTGACGACCTCAATGCCATCGTCATCGAAGATGACGACCTTGAGGGTGTCGGGAGTGAGGAGCTTGAACGTCGCCATGTAGCCGATCTTGATCTGATGAACGGCTGCATAGGTGGCCCAACCCTGATCCAGGGTCACCCTGCCATTCATCAGCTTCACCGTCACCTTCCAGGAGCAGCCGGTGTTGTTCCTGAGCTTGAAATTCGTCGGCACCGCGACGAAGTGCTTGGTGAAGTCCAGGGGCATGGGGATGCACTCAAGCTTCGGTGCAAGGATGACCTTGCAAAAGTGAGTTGGGTCATCCTCCTCATGGTAGTGGTTGTAGTTGCGGTGCTTGTTGCTGGGGGGCTCCTCCATGCGCTCGTCGTTGCCAACCTCGGGCGTCTTTGGTTCTTCCTCGGAAGTGGGCGGCAGCACAACCTCGGGTATTGGATGAACGGGCTGCTTGCCCTTGTTGTCAATGTCCGGGAGCACCACTGTGCCCATCTCATTGCTCTCCTCGATCTGCACATAATTTATTAAGTCAGTCACAACACAGAGTTCATGGCTTATTGAAGAGCGTGTAGTTAAAACGGCATGACTGTCACTCTTTCTCCTCTCCGTCGTGCCTATATTTACTCACTCTGCCCACCACTACTTACCCACCCCCTCTTCTCTCACTATCTACCTTCCTCCTCTCCATCGCCATGAGCTCTAGCTCCAGCTCCAACGCCAACCCCTTCCCTTGGGGTATTGGCTGGAGGGCCTTCTTCCTCAGGTGGTCGCCCGGTGACCGCACCAAGTTTAAGAACAATGGAGGTGTGCTCGAACTTCGGCTCCATGCCTGACATGCAGAAGGAATCTAATGCAGTGCTCATGAGGGCCACTGCATAAGAGCCGAAGACGCTGATTCCAGACCCAGCGAAGGGCGCGATGACAGACAACATCATTCGCTGGGCCATGAATCAGGGCATCTCCGACGACACTAAACAGAGGAAGAAGTGGTCCAAGAACAAGAACTACTGGGCTCCTAATGATCGCCGTGCTGCAGTGTACTGGGAGACGACAACCGTGCCGCCGACGGTCATCGGTGGGGAGCCTAAGGAGGAGGAAGAACCGGGGCAGATGCCAGTGAGGGCGCCGGAGCCAGGCCGTCATACGTGGCAGATCGACCTCGACTCCTCCAACAGCGACGACGACCCGCCGCTCCGCACGATGATGGACAAGAAGATGAAGGCCAGCCACTCGACCCGCCGCTCCGCACGCCGGTGACGGCCGCCGCGGTTAGCCGGTGTCTATTCTGTACCCCCAATCCCCCTTCTACTGCATCCGCATCTACCTCTATTCCGACCTTGCATGAACTAGTATGAACTCGTATGAACTAAGTATGAACTGTCATGCTTATCTACCTCTATTCCCCATTCCCCTCTCCGTTGTGGATCGAATCTATTGCCGGATCGAACGCGAAATAGTAGTGCATGACGAACAAAGAAGTGCTTACCGCCATTGCCGCGGGCCAGGTGATGATCCGCTCGCCAGTGATGGAGTCCGATGGTCTTCTTGCTTTCCTCCGATCCGCCACCGCCGGTGAGAGTTAGGAGAGTGGGGAAAGGAGCGGTGAGGGGTGGTGAGGTTAATAACTGCCGGCGCTTCGGGAAGCAACGCGGCTTCTCGAGCGTGGCCGCACGCATGCAGCTGCGACGCCCACGTGCACCGCTCGGGCCTGGCCCTAGAAAAACTGCCGATTCAAACGTTCCCAGGGAGCCAGGCCCAGGAGTACTTTAAGGTTTGTGCCATGCAGACCGAACAGTAAAAGCAGACAACCAATCGACCTGTTTTGCGTCCCGCGCGAGGCAGGCCGAGCCTCATGCAGGCAACCAAACACGCCCTAAATGAAGACGCAGACCATTTGTTTCTCAAGTGTAAAGCGGTCAGACCCATCTGGAGAGAACTGCAGTTGGGAACGAGAGGGATAAGTTTCTTAGTTGTGGTGGCTCCAAAGAGAGTTCATAGATGCAGTCCTGAAACAACCTGATGAAAAAAGACTCCCGTGTATCACGATGCTATGGGTATGGTGGGATGGCATGCCAGGAACAAGAAGAACGCTGGAGAGTAGCGACGTGCCACAGGAGCTGTGGTGAAAAGGGCGCAATTGATGGTCAGCGATTTCCTGTTACATGTCCCTGCAGCGAGCGGCAAGTCAAGTTTCAGTACGATCCCGAGGCCGGCTCCCAACCAGGATATGCCACGGATCAATGTGGACGGGAGCAGGAGCCGGGCCATTGCAGTACGTACTGGATCCTCTCCGGCCTGAAGCTATTGTTTGTCTTCATAGCCTTCATGCAGCTCAAGGCTGGGGAATGACTAAGGTTTAGATCCACATGGATTCGCTCAATCTGGTGCAGGCCCTTAGACAAATGAGTTTGATCTCTCTGCTGATGGGACCCTGATCAAGGAAATTAGGTTCTTTGCTAGTTTGAATTTCACCCAGGTTGGGTTCATATTCTGCCTTGCGGACACGTTAGCGGCGTGTGGTGCAGATGCATACCTTGTGTCCCCAGCCTTTTGGCCGGACCAAGCCCCTGGCTTAGTGCACTGTCTGGTAGCCAGCGATGTGGCTGAGCTGTTTGGTTAATGGAAGCTTTGATTTTTTTTTATTTAGAAAAAACGTATGCATGCCCCGTCTTCAACAACTATCTTCGCGGAGCAGGTGGATTAAAGCTCGAAAGTGATAGCCGAAATTGACCTGCAACCGTATTAGCATACGTACATACACGGCCGTGTATAATAAGTCGATATAATGTTGTCAGCTGTCTATATAGTGCTCCTAATTATAGGTGACACGACAAAAAGAACGTGGATTGTTCAGCCATCACATGCAATAAAGATAGTATGACTTCTTCAAGGAAAAGACCATGTATTTATGTTTAAAACTTTCGAGGATACAAGACATTTTGAAAACTAGATGACATCCGGCGTGTTGTAGGGGATATTTGTAGAAGGCACATAAAACAAACGATTGTGTGACATGCACTCAATCCTTCATTATATTCTTTAGCTCGGATGCCGTAGTATCATGCTATTTGTTATTTTCAGGTAGACGATACAAGCGTGACACTCCTAAATACAAACTATCTAAATTTATTTTAATAATATAAATGGAGGTCCATGTAGAGCAATGATGCCTCTAGAAAAAAGAACAATGATCTTTGCATATCTGGAAAGTCAAAGTGCCCTTAAAAATTAAAGTATTTATGTTGTTTGTTCACGAGCAAGTCATTCTAACTAAGAATAATTTGGCTAAGCGTAACTGGACAAGATCGCGAAGATGTAGTTTCTGCGATCATGATGAGTCTGTCAAACGCATCTTTCTCGATTGCCCAATGGCAAAAAATTTATGGCGGTCTGTGCACATAGCTTTTAACATTACTCCTTCGAATACCATCCACACGTTATTTGGGACATGGCTGGATGGAGTACAACCAGAAACCATGAAACTGATTCGTGTAGGAGTGTGTGCTTTTTTTTGAAGGACCAGCAAAGGCTGGTGTTTCATTGATATTAAGCAGGGAGCAGATGACAAAAGTGACAAGGCGAGGATCTGAAGATCAAGGGGAGAAGGAAGAAGAATGGAGAGAAAACAAAGTGCCCTTGGCACAAACCACTAGCCTATTCTCCTGGGGGTCCCCGAAGGGGCTCTGGATGAACTTGACGCTGCCTTGTTGCCAGAGGTTTAGGCCTCTCCCGATTGCTAGTAGTACATCGGCCACATTGGCCTCTTTTGCCCTGAAAGTGCAGCGATCCCTCTCCTGCCAGATCTCCCACACGGCAAGCATCGCAAGTGCCTTGACTGCTTTCCTGGTTTTTGCCGGCGTAGCTTCGATCATGGCTTCAATCTTGTCCAGTGAGTTGGGGCTGCGGATCCAAGTCGCCTGACCCAGACCGTGGCAGCACTGCCAGGTAGATAGAGCAGTCCAGGTCGTGGCCGCGAAGTGGCAGTGCCAGAACAGGTGCTCGGAGCTTTCTAGGTTGCGAAGGCAAAGCTGGCAGAAATAGCTGTTGGTCCACCCTCTTCGCTGCAACCTATCGTTGCACCAGAGACGATCTTGGTGAAGCAGCCAGGGGAAGATCTTCAGTTTCCCAGGAGCCCAAGTGTCCCTGATCAGCGCGCGAAACTGAGTTTGCGCTGAGCCCTAAAACTGAGCGTAGTAGGCCGATCGTGCGTTGTACTGTCCGGAGGCAGCAATCTTCCATCTGATCTGGTCTTGGCTGGTCTCCTAAAGAGCAAGTTGTTGTGGATGAAGTCGCCTATGCAAATTGAGCATGTCCTGGACGATTGAGCTGGTGTCCCCGTGCGCCAAGTCGGAGATCCAGTGATCTTCAGAGAGGGCTTGAGCTACTGATCTGTTATTTCTTCTGGAGTGCTTATAAAGGTTGGGGAGGAGGAGTTTTAGCGGTGTGGAGTCTAGCCATGCAGAGTGCCAGAATGATACGGTCACCATTGTGGCCGCATTGAAGAGGGCGTGATCCAAGGCATCACAAGGTGTCTCCGTCCCCACCCACGGCCGCTCCGGGCTTTTCCAGGCATGCCATAGCCAGTGTAGGCATAGGGCGCGACTGAATTTCGTCAGGTCTAGGATGCCAAGCCCGCCATGCTCGATCGGGGAGCAGACCCGCCCACAGTTGACTTTGCAGCTGCCCCCAGAGAGCTCTTGATCACGACCCAAAGGAAGCGACATCTAGATTTGTCGATTTCCTTTAGCAGCTTCGTGGGAACGCGGAGCACCGTGAGGGCAAACGTTGGCAGGGCGGTGAGAATGCATCTGACAAGGACCCTACGCCCGACGATGGAGAGCATCTTTCCCTTCCAGCCAGCAAGTCTAGCCCGAATTCGATCTAGGATGAATTGGAGATGAACTAGTCGAAGCCGGCCAATCGTGAGGGGAAGCCCTAAGTATCTGATCGGGAATTGCGCAATTGCCCCCCCAAAAGACTGAAGAATGGTGCTAAGGTCGATGTCGCCGCAGCATATCGGAGTGGCCGTAGACTTAGCGTTGTTTATCTACAGGCCCGTTGCATCGCCGAAGATCTTGAGCATGGGCATTAGCTGATCAATCTCCTCCTTGACGGGGTTTGCAAATATGATGGTGTCATCCGCATACAAGCTAACCCTGAATTTGATCTCCCTGCCTGGCACCAGAGTAATGTCGAGTGCTTGTTCTACAGCTTTGAGCAGGTGATGGATGGGATCGATCGCTAGGATGAAGAGAAGCGGCGACAGGGGGTCGCCATGCCGTAGGCCGCGCCGGTGCAGGATTGTTTTGCTAGGGATTCCATTGAGGAGGAAGGCAGACGATGAAGTGGCAAGCAGCAGGGTAATCCAGTCACGTCATCTAGCACTAAAACCTAATGCCAGCATGAGCTCAAGCAGATACTCCCATGAAACGTTGTCGAAAGCTCTTGAAATATCTAACTTGAGGAGGACAACTGGCGTCTTTCTGCGATGCAGGGCTCTGACACAGTTTTGGACGTAGACGAAGCTATCATGCAGGCATCTGGTTTTCGGAAATGCTGTCTGGGCTGGCGATATGATGCTTTGAGCCACAGGAGCTAGCCTAATCGAGAGCACTTTGGAGACTAGCTTAGCTATGGAGTGAATCAGGCTAATCGGACGGTAGTCGCTAATGCCGCTCGCACCGTCTTTCTTGGGGATTAGGGCTACGATCGCCGAGTTGAGCAAGCCAAAATTGCTGCTGGACAGGTTGTAGAACTGGTTGAAAGCCTGCATTACGTCTTTCTTGATTATCGGCCAGCATGACCTGAAGAACAAGCCACTAAATCCGTTCTGCCCGGGTGATTTCTCTGCCGGCGTGGTCTGAAAGCCCACACCTCTTCATCTGAAAATGGGTTGTCGAGCCCACCGCCTTGGATTGTTGGCATTTGAATCTAGCTCTAGTTAATCGTGATTGATCTCTGTTGGGTAGCTCCAAGGATGTTATCAAAATGGTTGTGAATGGCTGCTTCTTTGTCGTTGTGCTCCGTGGCTACCGTTTCATTGATTTTCAGCGCATGAATGAAATTCTTCCTCCTTCTCGAGCAGATTTTGACCATGAAGAACTTGGTTGGGGCATCACCAGAGTGCATCCAGGTGGGTCTTGAGGCCTGCCTCTTCCTGCAGCACTCGATCGCTGCCAGTCCCAACAGCCTGAGCTTGAGGCCCTTCCGCAGCTCCCTCTCGGCCGGCGAGAGCTGATGCCTTTCCTGGGCCACATCTAGGTGCAAGATGACCTCGCAGGCAATGTGGAACTACAACTTTGCATCGCCGAAGAGGTTTGACTCCAAATGCGGAGGTCCTTGGCCGTACGGGCAAGCTCTTAGCGTGGAGGCGGGCAAAAGCACAGGTTGCAGCAACTGGCCGCACCCAAGCCGCTGTCACCGTGTCAGTGAAGTGTGGGAAACGCGACCAGAAAGACTCGAACTTGAAGCACCTACACCGATGAGGGCCCACCGCGTCCTACAGCAGGAGCGGGCAGTGGTCGGAGCATGCCATGGAGGCTGCCATGAGCATGGCCAGGGGAAACAGGGTTTCCCGTAGTGCGTTGCAGAAGAATTTGTCAATGCCCACTAGGGTTGGGATGTCGCGTTCATTGCTCCAGGTGAACTTGCGGTTGTTGCATTTGATTTGGCGTAGACCAGCTCTATCTATTGCAGCCCTAAAGCACCCCATGAGCCTCCTATTGAGGTTGAGGTTGTTCTTCTCCCTAGCCTCATAAATTTGATTGAAATTGCCATTGATGAGCCATGGGGCTAGGCGGGGCAGAATTCGCGATCTCGGCGAGGAAGGCCTCTTTGCTCGCATCATCAGTCGGGGCATAGACCGTGGTTAACCAGAAAGAGGTCGGGTGCCTAGCTACAGAGACCTTAACCGTGATCGCAAACTGGCCTATGGCGTGGGTGTCGACGTCTACCAGGTCTTGGTTCCAGAGAATGGCGATGCCGCCCCGCGTGCCAATAGCGGGCAGTACTGCACAGCCGCGCAGAATTGGGCCGCCGATGTCACAGATGTGGGCCGACATCCACTCGTCAATCTTGGTCTCTTGCATGCACAGAATGGCGGTGCGGTGTGCTGCGACTACCTCTCGAACGGCCTCTCGCTTCGCCGGCGAGTTCAGGCCGCGTACGTTCCAACTCATGATCGAGGGGGGGGGGTGGAGTGGTTGTCATTCAATTGGACACTGAGGGGATCTCCGGCGACTACAATGACTAATCAAAGACAGATACACCATCCAGCTCTCCGGGGAACGCCGTCGACCACCAATATGCTTTATTATGGGCTATATGGAATTGTAGGAACGATTTGGTTTTTAATAGAACAACACATATTCATTTCTTGCAGGTTATTTTTGGGCCACTACACTGCTCTGTATGTGGTCGCTACTCACTTTGACGGATGCCAGGGAGCATATGGTTACTGGCTCTATCCGTTGGGAGACGATAGCACGGACTATCTTCAACCAGTTTGGATGACGGTCATGTAATAGGATATGTGTTTAGTTTCGTATCTTTCTTTATTCCGTCGGTTGTGGCTATTCCACTTTCTTGCAGTTAGCTCTTTGTGAGCCTTTTTGTATTTTGAGACCTGATGACATTGTCGGACTATTTGCTTTTTAATAAGATGGCCACATGCATCTGTCTGATGAAGAGGTCGGGGGATAATCTCCTTTTCAGAAAAAAAACAAACAAAGAGCAACAAAAAAGATATAAGAGAATATGTTTTCCATGTATGCTGCTTGTCCTCAGGGTGGATACGTCACTAAGCCTGGCATGGGTGTGGCCCAACCTGGCAGCCCAGCGTCCGGGCCAGGCTCAAGCCTCACTTTCCCACCCACAACCCGGCCCAAAGCCCAGGAAAAGCATGAGAATATGTGGTTTTTGGGATATTAAATGCAAAATAGGTATAATAGCATTATCTAATAGCGAAAATAGGGTTTTATTATTTTAAATACGAGAAAGTTGACATTTTTGGGCCTCGGGTCAGGTTGGGCCCAGGCTTGGGATTTAGGGCTTTGCAAACCCAGCCCGATCCGGTCAATGCCTAGGTTTAGAGCAATTCCACTCGTTCGGCCCCCCAGCGCATAGGCCGGCGCTATTTCGGACGCTCGCCCGGTGATTTCTAGGCCCTGGGGGCGATCTAGGTCCCAGCTACGCCCCCAGGTGCCGCCCAAAAAATGCCCCCAGGTGCTACCCAAAAAACGCCACAAGTCCGATGATCAATGCCACAAAGTCCCGGCGATCGGCGATCACCTCGCCACAGTTCGGCGATCAATAAAAAGTTCAGCGTGCAACAGAAAGGACGCATAGGCAGTGCATCAAACAGCGGCGCCGGCCTCCGGCGTCAGACTATTGGGAGTCAGCGTGCGCGGGCTGGTCGACGTCGGTGCGGCTTTTGTGCTGGGAGTCATGGAGGCATCATCGCTCGGGCTTGGCGGCGGCGTTGGGGTCGGCGTGGGAGTTGGCGCCGCCGTCGACGACATCTGGTTCAGGATGAGGCCACACTCCGCCAGGTACCACGCCTTGACCTGCTCGTCCATCACCGACATGTCCGCCCCCCATCAGGAAAGCCAGGTCGGTGTGCCTCTCCTTCGTGACGACATTGGTCCAGAGCAAGTCGAGCTTGACGGCGCTGTTCGTCATCAACGCCGACCATTGCGCCTCGGTTTTCTCTTCCCTCTGGGCGGCATGGGTCTGGGCGTCGGTGATGCAGTGCTTGATGGACTCTTGCAGGCGCGCGATGTCCTTCACCGACTTGGCTTGCTTGTTCCCGTCGGGGCGCCCATCGGACGCGCACGGCGTCGGCGCGTCCGGCTTGTACGTCTCCTTGGCCTTGGCGAGGGTGCGCCAGACTTCCTCTCACTTCTCGCACTTCTCGATCCGGGAGAACACGTGTTGGTACTTGAAATTTTGGTCGGTACTGCTGTCCTGGTGATACATGGCGAACATCCGCACCATCTGCGCCGAGGAACAACAGTCGGCGGCGCACCAGGGTGAAAGAACGATCGAGAGACCGGCGTGTCATACCTGACCCTCGATGTTGGCGCCGCTCTCTGGCCGAGCCACGATCTCCTCGACGATCCCATGCCATTTGTTGCATGCTATTTGGATGAGCGCCCAATGATTCACCATGGCCTTCGAGCGGCGCTGCATGTAGACGCCCTTGAAGTAGGGGTCGACGAGCTTGCGCTCGTCGAACTCGGACTTGATGCGCTCCCAATACGTTTCGACGTTCTAGTTCATGCCGGTGATCGGGTCGAGGCAGACGCGTTTCCACGGTTCAGCGAGGCACTCGTCCTCTTTGGATACCCACTTGACGCGCGGCTCACCGGTCCTGGCCGCTCGCTTCTTGTTTTTCCCTTTCCTCGCCGGAGCAGGCGCCGACTCCTTCCCCTCCTCCTCCGCTGGCTCCTCCTTGCCGTAGTCGAGCTCGCCCTTCATGTCATCGTTGAGGTCCATTTGTATCATCTTGGCCAGTGAACCCGGGGGAGGCGGTGGTGGCGACCGAGCTAGCCGTGATGATGTCGTCCATGTCAGCCTCCGCCGCGTCGGTGTTGCCGAGATGCAACGAGGAGGCTTGTGAGAAGAGCAGCGTGCCACGACGCAGAGGTGGTGTCGGGGAGGATGCGTAGGCCGGCGGCGAGTAGGTGTACGGGGGGTACTGGACGCGGGCGAGGGCGTGCGCTGGGCCGGGTGGCCATGTGGAAAGGTGATGTTGGGGTTGAACCCACCGTGCGCGTCGCCGTCGGCGTAGCCATGCGAGGGAGTGCAACCCCAGGGGTGTGGCGACGACGAGAAGCCCGCCGGAGAACCGACGCTCTGCTGGCTCCAGGACGCGTACGGGCCGTGGCCGCCGGGTGGATTCATCATCCCTGCGCGAGATGCCTCGACTTGTTCGGTCGCGCGATCTGCCTGCTCCGCCACGGCCGCAGCCGTCGCCGCCAGGGCCACCCTGTCCCGGGCTTTCTTGGCATTGGCCCTGTTCCACTGGTTGGTGGTGACAGCCTCCCGGCGCTGAACTTCCGCCTTCCAGTCGACGTTAGACATGCCCGGGGGCTTGGACGACAGCGCCCTCTGCTCTGCTTCGGCTGGGTGGTGGCAGTGGCGCTGGCATCGGTAGCGGCGCGGGGGGCCATGTACTTCTTCGGCGGTATGGTGGTCGGATGGAGGGGAGGGGAAGAAGGGGGAATTGAGGGAAACGGAGGGGGGAAAGGTGGGGGGAAACGACGGGAAAAGGGCCTTCTCTCGCTGACAGAGCGGATCCACGCCCCTTTTCGCTTCGGCCGGTGCCCTCACGCGACCCTCGGGGGCTTGGGTTCCGCTCGGGTTCGCCGGCTGCTATTTCGGCCCAAACCGGCGATAAACGAGATCCTGGGGACGCGATTGGGCTGATTTTCGGGCGTCGGCGCTAAAAAATCGCTTTGGGGTGCCTGTTGGGGGCGCGGCTGGAGTTGCTCTTACCTATCACCACTCGTTTATGTGGTCGTGAGGTGGATCCGTTCTGTTTTCCTATAGCAGGACGCGGTCACAAGCCCTATCGAGTGGTCCTTTCCTGGAAAACCCCTCCTTCTCTAACGCTGAACTCTCGTTGCGACATGGGTTTCCACTAGGCTGGAACCTTTCATTGGGATCCACTGGCACGATGTTTAGCTGCTTTTGAAGGCAGTTCATAATGTCCCTAGCTTCCTTCTAGTATCTTGGTTCACAACTCTTCTGTCTCTGAGGTCGGAGTTTCTAGGAGGAATTCGACTGAGGCGTGTGACGTGTATCTGCTCCTGGCTCGATGGCAGGGACGTACTGTCAGGCATAAGTCCTACATTGGCCATCTCTTTATTTGGGCTTGGGACCAAAGGAGGCGACGTCCATCGATCACATCATCTGCCATAGCGCACATTGGCAGGATCTCGTTGCTTGTTAATGTGATCGAATTCGAATCGTAGGCTAGATAGCCCCGAAGTAGTCCTTGGCTGCGAACCCATTTGGCGAGAGGTAGTAGCCGCTCGTGGGCTATCTATAGCTTTGCGAGTAGGGCATGTATGGTATGATGTAGGAGGTCCATAGTAGATCCCAATGTGGCATGTCGGGTAGTCCGGGTCCTAGCGACCGTTACCGGTGTAACACTTGGTCCGACGGACTCGGGTCGACGAAGTTATTGATGGGGTTAAAAGTGTTGATGTAGACCCACCAAAAATGGAAGAGTGAGGCGAAATTTCTCCATGCCAAAGGAGCCAATGATGTTGATGAAAATGGCACCATTGGTGAAGTTGATGTTGCTCTGTGGATTTGATCCAATATTGTGAAAAGGTCCCGATGGTCAGCGCGAACTGTCAGGGCTGGTGTCGGTGTGTGTTGTTGTGGATCAGCTTCGGCCATTTTCTTCTTCTTATAAACGGGCTAATTCTATTCTTCTTAATGAAAAGAAGGCAAAGTTAAGCCTAACTCTCTCTTCTTCTTAACGTAACACAGGAGCTCCGGACTCTCTGACAAGGTTCCGTAAAAGAATGTTAAGCCTAACCAAGCATCCTCTAAGATTATGGTAGTTGCTGTAAACGAAAACAATCGAAGTAGCTGTCTACATCTAGCTTACTCCTCAGGGCTTAAACGTGGGCTGCATTTCCGTACACGTGAGCAGCGCTGCTAGGCAAGTGCTGAAGGAGCAATGGCAGCACGATCCGTGTTGAGCTCATCGTGCTCCGGGAAAACGGAGGTACCATGTAGCCCCATCGGTCGACCGTGCGCTTGAAAATATGGTTGGCACAGGATGTGGATCATTAAATGCTCCTGCCACGTAGTAGTATATACTACTACATAAGTTAGCAAGCCCCATCTGGCTTCGTAATTATCCAGTTAATTTTTGTTGAGCGGTACGTCATGATACGGGAGGAGTACATAGCTTAAAGCAACACTTCACTACATGTTAGAAGGCCCACTCCCTCTAGACGTGGCTTTCTCTCTGATTTGATGTTCAGTTGCCAGGGAAGCAATATCGCTGGCGCATGCGGTACATGATGACGCATTAACGCCTAAGGAAGAAGATGGAAAGGTTTATGCTGTACATCTATCTACTTTGTTGAAATTGCTTCTTGTGTAATGGCATTCCGACTGCCAAGTAGAGAGAGAGTGTCAATGGTATGTGTGATCACTAATCGTTCTTATCACGTTGACCCCTAAAACAGTTATATTGTTGTATTCATGGACTGGTCCGGACTCGTCCACGAACACGGGATATGGAAGCCGGCCGTTCGACCATGCATGTCCCTAAACGTTTGTTTCTATTTTTTTCTTATGTTCGCAACACTGAAAATAATTATATAAAATAACATAATTTATCAAAAATAACATACACATATCTCTAGTACAACAATAATTTAAATGTAAATATTACATCCGACATTACCAGGTGTTCAACAAGTTTTTCGAATTCATCGATTCTAAATTCAACTATACTTGACTCAGAAACCGCACATGTCATTCCACGCATTGTGCCCCTTCTGCTTCATCCAACAATGTATGAACATAAATGACATGCCCTCGGTCCTGTGGTATGTAGCATGGCAACGCGTCCGCGCTATACAACATGATGATTATTAAGTTGCAACATTGGCTGTTATTGATAGCCTCGACTTGCGGGAACTTTCTATGTTGGGGCGCCAATACACCTGGGCCAATAACAGATCTATACCAACTTTTGAAAAACTTGACCGGGTGCTAGTTACCACCGACTGGGAATTTAAGTACCCCTAGCTTCGGTACGAGCACAGGAGAGAATTGAGGCTTTATCGGATCATGCCCCATTGCTTACTGATTTTGGTCAAGCCGCTCCTAGTACGAACCGCCAACAGTTCAAATTTGAATTGGGATGGCTCACTAGAGAGGGTTTTCATGAGTTGGTTGAAAAGGTGTGGCGGCGTCAACCTCGTGGCGACACACCAATTCAACGATGGAACAATCGCATCCGTGCGCTGCGCCAATTCATTCGTGGTTGGGCCAAACACACCGCAGGGATGTATAAGCAAGAGAAGTTGCGGCTCTCTACCTTAATTGACTCCTTAGATAAAATCGCGGAGGCGAGGCTTCTTTCTGCCACGGAGATTGAGCAAAAAAGTCATCTCAATGAGCAGCTAGCCCGTCTGTTACGCGAGGAGGAAATTGAATGGTACCAAAGGTGTAAGACAGAGTCGCTGATACTTGGAGACGACAATACAAAATACTTTCAAATGTTAGCCAATGGCAGACATAGAAAGAAACGAATCTTCGGTCTAGATCAGGAGGAGGGTCGGATTGAGGGGGATGCTTCACTAAAGAAATTCATTACTAAGTATTACAAAGATTTGTTTGGTCCATCTATGAACACGACACTTGAGATGGATGAGTCTATTTTTCATGATATTCAGCAAGTTTCCACTGCGGAAAACGAATTCCTAACCTCTCCATTCTCTGAGGAGGAAATTCGGACTGCGGTTTTTCAGATGGAACATAATAAATCTCCGAGTCCGGATGGCTTTCCGGCGGAGTTCTTTCAAAATTTCTGGGACATGTTAAAATCAGACTTGGTTCAGTTGTTCAATGAACTGCATGCTCACAAACTTGAAATTTCCCGTCTAAATTTTGGGGAAATCATTCTTCTACCCAAGACGAAAGATGCGAGTCGGATTCAACAATATAGACCGATTTGCTTACTAAATGTAAGTTTTAAAATCTTCACCAAGGTCGCCACTAACCATCTGAACGGGGTGGCAGACCACGTAGTCAAACCATCCCAAACATCTTTCATGCAAGGACGAAACATTTTGGATGGAGTTGCTGTCCTTCATGAAACGGTTCATGAGCTTCATCACAAAAAGTTGAACGGAGTCATTTTTAAAATCGACTTCGAGAAAGCTTATGATAAAGTAAAGTGGCCCTTTCTGCTACAAACATTACGAATGAAAGGGTTTTCCGATACTTGGTGTCGATGGGTTGAGAGCTTTGTGTCCAGAGGTAGTGTCGCCATTAAGGTAAATGATGATGTAGGCAACTATTTTCAGACAAAGAAGGGGCTCCGTCAGGGGGACCCCGCATCACCCATCTTGTTCAATATTGTGGCTGATATGCTAGCTACTCTCATCGAGAGGGCCAAGTCCCCAGGTCAAGTCACCGGGGTCATTCCTCATTTAGTAGAAGGAGGCCTATCAATATTGCAGTATGCGGATGACACTATTTTGTTTTTGGATCATGATTTAGAAAAGGCCAGAAACCTCAAACTGCTGTTATGTGCTTTGGAGGATTTAACTGGACTAAAGATTAATTTTCATAAGAGTGAACTCTTTTGCTTCGGCGAGGCCGCAGAAGCCTCACAAGATTATGCTGAAATCTTTGGTTGTCAACTTGGGCAATTTCCGATTCGATATCTGGGTATCCCTATTCATTATCGGCGATTGACAATAGTTGAATGGAAGCATGTTGAAGAGAGATTGGAGAAACGTCTGGCTAGTTGGAAGGCCAAACTCCTGTCCTATGGGGGCCGATTAATTCTGATTAACTCGGTCCTTACCAATATGGTTCTCTACATGTTATCATTTTTTCATCTCCAAAAAGGTGTGCTTCAGCATCTTGATTACTATAGATCAAGATTTTTTTGGCAAAGTGATAATGAAACCAAGAAATATCGTTTGGCTAGGTGGAATGTCTTATGCCGTCCAAAAAGCCAAGGGGGACTTGGTATCCAGGATCTAGAGATCAAAAATATTGCATTGCTCAGCAAATGGGTATATAAACTACTCACTGAGGATGGTGTTTGGCAGGAAATCATTCGTAATAAATACGTGGGTTCCAAAGCAATCTCCCAAGTTTACTGGAAACCGGGTGACTCACACTTTTGGAGTGGGGTGATGAAAGCTAAAGATTTCTTTTTCCAATTTGGAACGTTCTCGGTCAGGGACGGCTCCCAAATACGATTCTAGGAAGACACATGGTTGGGGAACAACCCCTTAAACGTGCAATATCTAAGCTTATATCGGATAGTTAGACATAAGTTTGTCACGATTAAGCAAGTGTTGGGTTAAGAAAACCCAGATATTTCTTTTCGTAGAACGCCCTTTGGACCTTGTTTGGCAGCATGGGAGGATTTGCTAACCTGCTTGGGAGCCATTCAGCCGTCGGAGGAACCAGACAACTTTCGATGGAAATTGCATCAGAGTGGAAAGTTTTCGGTCAAATCCATGTATGATGCAATGGTACATAATGAGGTCCCAATTGATAATAGAAAACTGTGGAAGCTTAAGATTCCTCTAAGAGTGAAAATTTTCCTATGGTTTCTCAATAAAGGGGTTATCTTAACTAGGGACAATTTGGCACGACGAAATTGGCAAGGTTGCAAAAAATGTGTTTTCTGTCACCATGATGAGTCGATTAAACACTTATTTTTTGAATGCAAGTTTGCCTGATCTGTATGGGCCATCGTCCAAATAGCTTCAAATTTATATCCCCCACGTAGTGCACGGAATATATTCGGCAATTGGTTGAGGGGTATAGATAAACAGTTTTCTGCTCACATTCTTGTGGGGGCGGCTGCCTTATGTTGGGCACTCTGGCTCACCAGGAATGACATTGTTTTTAATCGTAAATGTGTTTCATCTCCTATGCAGGTTATTCATATATGCTCGCGATGGCTCCGTACATGGTCTATCCTGTAGAAGCCGGAGGACAGAGACCTTTTTATGATGCTGTCTACTCGGCTGGAGCGTTCTGCTTGGGAGATTTTCTACCCCCATGGATGGCGGTGTGATCTTCGGATAGGATCAGCCCCTTTATAGGCTGGATTTATTTATCTTTGCTTCTGGCTTTTGGCCAGTTTATTTCGATCTTTACTTCTTCGAACTTTTGGCTGTGTGCATCTAGTTATGCAGAGGCCAGGTGATTTTTGATGCGATTGTATCAACTCGATATTTCAATTCAACGAAAAGCCCTTTATCGAAAAAAAGAACCAAAACTTACAATCTCAATGGTTTGTGGGACCGGTAGCTATGTTCTCTCCACTTGTGCAATCGCACTGCAAAGTGTCATGATGAAGTTGGAGATGGTGTACCACCAATAGGCTACCGACTTCACATTGCGTTTATGGATAACGTGCAAGTCATAGGGCGCGAAGTGTTTTTGCTCATGAAACGAAGCATGCATGTTTTGCCAAAAGGTCGAGCCCCCTTCGCTCATGCCCATAAAGTCCGCATACACGACCTTCCACACATCGCACAACAACTCATCATGCATCACGGAGTACCCCGCCATCATGCTTACTCTAGAAAATCAACAAGAAGATCAACAAAAAAGCTCAATGACATTTGACCAAACACCTTCCGGGAGTGGTGTCCGCCATGGACGGCGTTAGCAGGGGTGAAGGGTACCTGGCAGCGGATGGATCCCGTGTGGACGACGGCGTAGTCCAAGGCAGCAGTTGCATGGGTGGGTTTTGCGAACATCCGACAACGCACTACAAAAAAGACACACCCGTAACATTATGGCCCGAACGAATTTTCTCTCTCTCATGGTTATGACACTTCTATGATGATAATTGTGACAAAACCACGTATCATCATAGATGTGGTGGGCCCCTACTTCTATGACGAAAAACTATGACAGAAAATGGGCTTTTCGTCCTGGGCGGGCCGGAGACGCACCTGCATGACATTCTTTGGGCCATCCATGATGGAAAAATCATGGTAGAAGCGAGGGCGAGGAAAATATCAGGGAGTTCCCAATTATGGTGGGTGGTCGAGGCCGAGCGATGCATTGTGGTCTGTGCGTTTTTCTCGTGTACACGCATGTGTGCAAGGCATTGGCTAACTAAACCCGAGCGATCGCACTAGCTACGTTACTAAACCCGAGCGGTTCATTCGCTGCTGACTGAACCCGAGCGATTTCTTCGCTGCTGCTGCTAACTGAACCCGAGCAATTGATCACTGCTGCTGCTTACTGAAGCCGATCGAGCCCCCATGTGAGATGTAGCCAGTCGGTGCTGGGTTGCCTCTTGATGAACAGTGACCGTTGCTACGTGCACGCGATACGTAGAACGAGTCGAGACATGGTGAGTCGAGCTGGTTGGTTGGCTGTGGATGAACAGTTCCCCGTGGGGGTCGGATGAACATGACCCTCTGGTAGTAGGAGGTTGCCGCTGGTTGAACAGGACCTCGAGGAGGCCGTCGCACCCCAGCCGGTTGGTGGTGGATGAATAGGACCCTGTGGAGGCTAGATGAACAGTAGCCGGTGGATGCTGGATGAACAGTAGCCCGTGGATGAATAGTAGCTGGTGAAGGTTGGAGGAAGTCGACGGTGGATGAACAGTAGTCTATGGAGGCTGGAGTGAGGCAGTAGATGGTGGATGAACAGGAGCCCGTTTCGACCATACATGCTTGAACAAGAGTCCATTTCCTCTGTTTTGCGGTGCACCACACCCCTTCCGATCAACAGGACCTCGTTTTGACCGTAGGCACTCGTACAAAAATCCGTTTCTTCCGTTTTGCAGTACGCCAAACCCTTCCCGATGAACATGACCCCATTTTGACCGTACGCGATCGAACAGAAGGATGTTTCCTATGTTTTGCGGTATGATAGACTGTTGGGGAATGTAGCAATAATTCAAAATTTTCCTACGTGTCACCAAGATCAATCTAGGAGATGCTAGAAACAAGAGAGAGGGAGTGCATCTTCATACCCTTGAAGATCGCTAAGCGGAAGCGTTACAAGAACGCGGTTGATGGAGTCGTACTCGCAGTGATTCAAATCGCGGAAGATCCGATCTAGCGCCAAACGGACGGCGCCTCCGTGTTCAACACACGTACAGCCCGGGGATGTCTCCTCCTTCTTGATCCAGCAAGAGGAGAGGAGAAGTTGAGGGAGAACTCTGGCAGCACGACAGCGTGGTGGTGGAGTTTGTGGTATTCCTGCAGGGCTTCGCCAAGCTCTACGGAGGAGAAGGAAGAGTTAGAGGAGGGAGGGGCTGCGCCAGGGAAGGGGTGCGGCTGCCCCCTCTCTCCCTCACTATATATAGGGGGAGGGGGTGGAGGAGGCGCCCTAGGGTTCCCTAAGGGAGGGGCGGCGGCCACAGGGAAAACCCTAGATGGGTTTGGGCGCCCCCACCCCCAGGAAACTTGCCCCCCAAGCTGGGAGGGGTGGCTGCCCTAGGGGAGGCACCCCCACCTCTCCAAGTTACGTGAGATGGGGTGGGAGGGGCGCACAGCCCCTTAGTGGACTGGTGTGCCCCTTCCCCTTGGCCCATAAGGCCCCCCAACGCTTGCCGGGGCCTTCGAAACCACTTTCGGACACGCTGGTTGTCACCCGATACCCCCGGAACAATTCCGGACTCCAATATATGGATCTTCACCTTCGGACCATTCTAGAACTCCTTGTCACGTCCGGGATCTCATCCGGGACTCCAAACAACCTTCGGTAACCACATACTATTTCCCATAACAACTCTAGCGTCACTGAACCTTAAGTGTGTAGACCCTACGGGTTCGGGAACCATGCAGACATGACCGAGACATCTCTCCGGCAAATAACCAATAGCGGGATCTGGATACCCATATTGGCTCCCACATGTTCCGCGATGATCTCATCGGATGAACCACGATGTCGGGGATTCAATCAATCCCGTATACAATTCCCTTTGTCTATCGGTATGTTACTTGGCCGAGATTCGATCATCGGTATCCCCATACCTCATTCAATCTCGTGACCGGCAAGTCTCTTTACTCGTTCCGTAACGCATGATCCTGTGGCTAACTCATTAGTCACATTGAGCTCATTATGATGATGCATTACCGAGTGGGCCCAGAGATACCTCTCCATCACACGAGTGACAAATCCCAGTCTCGATTCGTGCCAACCCGACAGACACTTTCGGAGATACCCGTAGTGTGCCTTTATAGCCACCCAGTTACGTTATGACGTTTGGCACACCCAAAGCATTCCTACAGTATCCGGGAGTTCCACAATATCATGGTCTAAGGAAATGATACTTGACATTAGAAAAGCTTTAGTAGACGAACTATACGATCTTGTGCTATGCTTAGGATTGGGTCTTGTCCATCACATGATTCTCCTAATGATGTGATCCCGTTATCAACGACATCCAATGTCCATGGTTAGGAAACCATAACTATCTATTGATCAACGAGCTAGTCAACTAGAGGCTTACTAGGGACATGTTGTGGTCTATGTATTCACACATGTATTATGGTTTCCAGTTAATACAATTATAGCAGGAACAATAGACAATTATCATGAACAAGGAAATACAATAATAACCATTTTATTATTGCCTCTAGGGCATATTTCCAACAGTCTCCCACTTGCATTAGAGTCAATAATCTAGTTCACATCACTATGTGATTGTAATGAATCCAACACCCATGGGGTTTGTTCATATTTCGCTTGCGAAAGAGGTTTATTAGTCAATGGGTTTGAACCTTTCAGATCCATGTGTGCTTTACAAATCTCTATGTCATCTTGTAGATGCAGCTACCACGCGCTACTTGGAGCTATTCCAAATAACCGTTATACTATACGAATCCGGTTTACTACTCAGAGTCATCCGGATTAGTGTCAAAGTTTGCATCGACGTAACCCTTTACGATGAACTCTTTTACCACCTCCATAATCGAGAAATTTCCTTAGTCGACTAGTTACTAAGGATAAGTTCGACCGTTGTCATGCGATCCATTCCTGGATCACTCTTGTACCCCTTGACTGACTAATGGCAAGGCACACTTCAGGTGCGGTACACAGCATAGCATACTGTAGAGCCTACATCTAAAGCATAGGGGACGACCTTCGTCCTTTCTCTTTCTTCTGTCGTGGTCAGGTCTTGAGTCTTATTCAATACTCACACCCTGTAACACAGCCAAGAACTCCTCCTTTGTTGATCTATTTTGAACTCCTTCAAAATTTTGTCATGGTATGTATTCATTTGAAAGTACTATTAAGCGTTTTTTATCTATCCTTATAGATCTTGATGCTCAATGTTCAAGTAGCTTAATCCAGGTTTTCCATTGAAAAACACTTTTCAAATAACCCTGTATGCTTTCCAGAAATTCTACATCATTTCTGATCAACAATATGTTAACAACATATACTCATCAAAAATTCTATAGTGCTCCCACTCACTTCTTTGGAAATACAAGTTTCTCATATACTTTGTATAAACCCAAAATCTTTGATCATCTCATCAAAGCGTACATTCCAAATCCGAGATGCTTACTCCAGTCCTTAGAAGGATTGCTGGAGCTTTGCATACTTGTTAGCATCTTTCGGGATTGGCAAAACCTTCTGGTTGTATCACATACAACCTTTCCTCAAGAAAATCGTCGAGGAAACAATGTTTTGACATCCTATCTGCAAGATTTCATAAATAATGCAGTAACTGCTAACATAATTCCAACAGACTCTTAGCATCGCTACGAGTGAGAAACTCTCATCGTAGTCAACTCCTTGAACTTGTCGGAAAACATCTTAACGACAAGTCGAGCTTTCTTAATGGTGACACTTACCATCATTGTCCGTCTTCCTTTTAAAATCCATCTGCACCCAACAGCCTTACGACCATCAAGTAGTTCTTCCAAAGTCTATACTTTGTTTTTATACATGGATCCTCTCTCGGATTTTATGGCCTCGAGCCATTCGTCGGAATCTGGGCCCACCATCGCTTCTTCATAGCTTGTAGGTTCATTGTTGTCTAGCAACCTGACTTCCAGGACAGGATTACGTACCACTCTGAAGTAGTACACATCCTTGTCGACCTATGAGGTTTGGTAGTGACTTGATCTGAAGTTTCATGATCACTATCATAAGCTTCCACTTCAATTGGTGTAGGTGCCATAGGAACAACTTCCTGTGCCCTGCTACACACTAGTTGAAGTGACGGTTCAATAACCTCATCAAGTCTCCATCATCCTCCCACTCAATTCTTTCGAGAGAAACTTTTCCTCGAGAAAGGACCCATTTCTAGAAACAATCACTTTTGCTTCTGGATCTGAAATAGGAGGTATACCCAACTGTTTTGGGTATTCTATGAAGATGCATTTATTCGCTTTGGGTTCGAGCTTATCAGCCTGAAATTTTTTCACATAAGCGTCGCAGCCCCAAACTTTTAAGAAACGACAGCTTAGGTTTTTCTAAACCATAGTTCATACGGTGTCGTCTCAACGGAATTGCGTGGTGCCCTATTTAACGTGAATGCGGTTGTCTCTAATGCCTAACCCATAAACGATAGTGGTAATTCGATAAGAGACATCATGGTATGCACCATATCCAATAGGGTGCAGTTATGATGTTCGGACACACCATCACACTATGGTGTTCCAGGCGGTATTAGTTGTGAAACAATTTCCACAATGTCTTAATTGTATGCCAAACTCGTAACTCAGATATTCATCTCTATGATCATATCATAGACATTTTATCATCTTGTCACGACGATCTTCAACTTCACTCTGAAATTACTTAAACCTTTCAATAATTCAGACTTGTGTTTCATCAAGTAAATATGCTCAACATCTACTCAAATCATCTGTGAAGTAAGAACATAACGATATCCACTGCGTGCCTCAGCACTCATTGGAGTGCACACATCAAAATGTATTACTTCCAACAAGTTGCTTTCTTGTTGCATCTTACTGAAAATGAGGCCTTTCAGTCATCTTGCCCATGTGGTATGATTTGCATGCCTCAAGTGATTCAAAGTCCAAACGATCCATCTGTATGGAGTTTCTTCATGCATATCTACCAATAGACATGGTTTGCATGTCTCAATCTTTTCAAAAACGAGTGAGTCCAAAGATCCATCAACATGGAGCTTCTTCATGCGTTTTATACCAACATGACTCAAATGGCAGTGCCACAAGTATGTGGTACTATCATTACTATCTTATATCTTTTGGCATTAACATGTGTATCACTATGATCGAGATTCAATAAACCATTCGTTTTAGGTGCAAGACCATTGAAGGTATTATTCAAATAAACAGAGTAACCATTATTCTCCTTAAATGAATAACCGTATTGCGATAAACATAATCCAATCATGTCTATGCTCAACGCAAACACCAAATAACAATTATTTAGGTTTAACACCAATCCCGATGGTAGAGGGAGCGTGCGATGTTTGATCACATCAACCTTGGAAACACTTCCAACACATATCATCATCTCACCTTTAGCTAGTCTCCGCAGCCTTTTATTTCGAGTTACTAACACTTAGCAACCGAACCGGTATTTTTTTTACCCTGGTGCTACTAGGAGTACTAGTAAAGTACACAATAATATAACGTATATTCAAAATACCTCTGTCGACCTTGCCAGCCTTATCATCTACCAAGTATCTAGGGTAGTTCTGCTTCAGTGACCGTTCCCCTCATTATAGAAGCACTTAGTCTCGGGTTTGGGTTCAACCTTGGGTTTCTTCACTAGAGCAGCAACTGATTTGTCGTTTCATGAAGTATCCCTTCTTTCCCTTGCCCTTCTTGAAACTAGTGGTTTAACCATCAACAATTGATGCTCCTACTTGATTTCTACTTTCGGGGTGTCAAACATCGCGAGTTGCTCAAGGATCATCATGTCTATCCCTGATATGTTATAGTTCATCACGAAGCTCTAATAGCTTGGTGGCAGTGACTATGGAGAACCATCACTATCTCATCTGGAAGATTAACTCCCACTCAATTCAAGCGATTGTAGTACTCAGACAATCTAAGCACATGCTCAACGATTGAGCTTTTCTCCCTTAGTTTGCAGGCTTAAGAAACTTGTCAGAGGTCTCACACCTCTTGACGTGGGCACTAGTCTGAAATCCCAATTTCAGTCTTTAGAACATCTCATATGTTCTGCGACGTTTCAAAAACGTCTTTGGTGCCACAATTCTAAACCGTTAGCATTACACACTGAACTATCATGTAGTCATCAAAACGTGTATGTCAGATGTTTCCCAACATCTACAGATGACTCTCGAGGTTCAGCACACTGAGCGGTGCATTAAGGACATAAGCCTTCTGCTCAGCAATGACGATAATCCTCAGTTTATGGACCCAGCCCGCATAATTTCTACTATCAACTTTCAACTAAATTTTCTCTAGGAACATATCTTAAACAACCGAACTAAAGCGTAATCTACAAGATAATTTGCAAAGACCTTTTAACTATGTTCATGATAATTAAGTTCATTTGATTATTTAATGAACTCCCACTTAGATAGACATCCCTCTAGTCATCTAAGTGATACATGATCCGAGTCAACTAGGCCGTGTCCGATCATCACGTGAGACGGACTAGTCATCATCGGTGAACATCTTCATGTTGATCGTATCTACTATACGACTCATGCTCGGCCTTTCGGTCTCTTGTGTTCCGAGGCCATGTCTATACATGCTAGGCTCGTCAAGTCAACCTAAGTGTTTCGCATGTGTAAATCTGGCTTACACCCGTTGTATGCGAACGTTAGAATCGACCACACCCAATCATCACGTGGTGCTTCGAAGCAACGAACCTTCGCAAGGGTGCACAGTTAGGGGGAACACTTTCTTGAAATTTTAGTGAGGGATCATCTTATTTATGCTACCGTCATTCTAAGCAAATAAGATGTAAACATGACAAACATCACATGAAAATCATAAAGTGACATGATATGGCCAATATCATCTTGCGCCTTTTGATCTCCATCTTCGAGGCGCGGCATGATCACCTTCGTCACCGGCATGACACCATGATCTCCATCATCATGTCTTCATGAAGTTGCCTCGCCAACTATTACTTCTTCTACTATGGCTAACGGTTAGCAATAAAGTAAAGTAATTACATGGCATTTTCATTGACACGCAGGTCATAAATAATTTAAGACAACTCCTATGGCTCCTGCCGGTTGTTATACTCATCGACATGCAAGTCGTGATTCCTATTACAAGAACATGATCAATCTCATACATCACATATATCATTCATCACATCCTTTTGGCCATATCACATCACATAGCAAACCCTGCAAAAACAAGTTAGACGTCCTCTAATAGTTGTTGCATGTTTTACGTGGCTGCTATGGGTTTCTAGCAACAACGTTTCTTACCTACGCAAAACCACAACGGTGATATGCCAATTGCTATTTACCCTTCATAAGGACCCTTTTCATCAAATCCGATCCGACTGAAGTGGGAGAGACAGACACCCGCCAGCCACCTTATGCATCAAGTGCATGTCAGTCGGTGGAACCAGTCTCATGTAAGCGTACGTGTAAAGTCGGTCCGGGCCGCTTCATCCCACAATGCCGCCGGATCAAGATAAGACTAGTAATGGTAAGCAAATTGAACAAATCATCGCCCACAACTGCTTTGTGTTCTACTCGTGCATAGAATCTATGCATAGACCTAGCTCTGATACCACTGTTGGGGAACATAGCAATAATTCAAAATTTTCCTACGTGTCACCAAGATCAATCTAGGAGATGCTAGCAACAAGAGAGACGGAGTGTCATACCCTTGAAGATTGCTAAGCGGAAGCGTTACAAGAACGCGGTTGATGGAGTCGTACTCGCGGCGATTCAAATCGCGGAAGATCCGATCTAGCGTCGAATGGACGGCGCCTCCATGTTGAACACACGTACAGCCCGGGGACGTCTCCTCCTTCTTGATCCAGCAAGAGGAGAGGAGAAGTTGACGGAGAACTCCGGCAGCACGACGGCGTGGTGGTGGAGTTTGTGGTATTCCTGCAGGGCTTCGCCAAGCTCTACGGAGGAGAAGGAAGAGTTGGAGGAGGGAGGGGCTGCGCCAGGGAAGGGGTGCGGCTGCCCTCTCTCCCTCACTATATATAGGGGGGAGGGGGGTGGAGGAGGCGCCCTAGGGTTCCCTAAGGGAGGGGCGGCGGCCACAGGGAAAACCCTAGATGGGTTTGGGCGCCCCCACCCCTAGGAAACTTGCCCCCCAAGCTGGGAGGGGTGGCTGCCCTAGGGGAGGCGCCCCCACCTCTCCAAGTTATGTGAGATGGGGTGGGAGGGGCGCACAGCCCCTTAGTGGGCTGGTGTGCCCCTTCCCCTAGGCCCATAAGCCCCCCAACGCTTGCCGGGGTCTCCGAAACCACTTTCGGACACACTGGTCGTCACCCGGTACCCCCAGAACAATTCCGGACTCCAATATATGGATCTTCACCTCCAGACCATTTTGGAACTCCTCGTCACGTCCGGGATCTCATCCGGGAGTCCGAACAACCTTCGGTAACCACATACTATTTCCCATAACAACTCTAGCGTCACTGAACCTTAAGTGTGTAGACCCTACGGGTTCGGGAACCATGCAGACATGATCGAGACATCTCTCCAGACAATAACCAATAGCGGGATCTGGATACCCATATTGGCTCCCACATGTTCCACGATGATCCCATCGGATGAACCACAATGTCGGGGATTCAATCAATCCCATATACAATTCCCTTTGTCTATCGGTATGTTACTTGCCCGAGATTCGATCGTCGGTATCCCCATACCTCGTTCAATCTCGTTACCAGCAAGTCTCTTTACTCATTCCGTAACGCATGATCCTGTGGCTAATTCATTAGTCACATCGAGCTCATTATGATGATGCATTACCGAGTGGGCCCAGAGATACCTCTCCGTCACACGGAGTGACAAATCCCAGTCTCGATTCGTGCCAACTCAACAGACACTTTCGGAGATACCCGTAGCGTGCCTTTATAGCCACCCAGTTACGTTGTGACGTTTGACACACCCAAAGCATTCCTACGGTATCCGGGAGTTCCACAATCTCATGGTCTAAGGTAATGATACTTGACATTAGAAAAGCTTTAGTGGACGAACTATACGATCTTGTGCTATGCTTAGGATTGGGTCTTGTCCATCACATCATTCTCCTAATGATGTGATCCCGTTATCAACGACATCCAATGTCCATGGTCAAGAAACCATAACCATCTATTAATCAACGAGCTAGTCTACTAGAGGCTTACTAGGGACATGTTGTGGTCTATGTATTCACACATGTATTATGGTTTCCAGTTAATACAATTATAGCATGAACAATAGACAATTATCATGAACAAGGAAATACAATAATAACCATTTTATTATTGCCTCTAGGGCATATTTCCAACACAGACCTCATTTCAACTGTTTCGTCCAAGCCGGTTGGCTCCCGATGAACAGAATGTATTCCGTTGCCTCCCGATGAACACGATGCTGTTTACTCCGTTCCGACCCACCCGATTGGCTGCCGATGAACAGGATGCCTCGCTGTACGCGTTCGAGACCCCACCCATATGTACGTACGTAGCCACATTTACTTTCTTGCAACGTAGCTGTATGTACGTGTACATGATATAGACGGTACTGCGTGACATGTTACATCGGCGGCTCTACTATGACACATGTAGCTCCTTACTCGGCCATGGTTCATCGCTGCAGAGAGCCCGATCGACCAGTATGTACGTACATGTTCGCGACCAGATAGACAACCCTACGTATGGTTCGACCGAGTGGGTCCCAGCTGTCAGGGAGGATAAGGAGGCACTTCCTTGCGTGCAAAGATATAGCTGGTGGGTCCTAGCTGTCAGGAGGGAGAATCATTTTTTGCCCGTAATATGGACGCACTTCCTTCCGTGCGAAGATGTAGCTGGTGGGTCCTAGCTGTCAGGGGGAAAACATTTTTTTCAAAATACAGAGGCCCTTCTGGTGGGTCCCTGCTGTCAGGTGGAGGAATTATTATTTTGTATGTAATAAGGAGGCACTTCCTTGCTGCAGCCATGGACCCAGTGAAAGTGCAACTATCCCTAGGTGGTTTTGGTAATTCATAACAACATATAGCTCATTGAGCTAATACTATTCCAAGATAATTATTTCAGGAAAGCTCAATGATTGGCATGGCATGGATGTGAAAGTGGAACCCTCAAAATGCTAAGGACAATGGATTGGCTCAAGCTCAAAAGCTCAAGACTCTTCTTTTGATATTTTAGTGATCCAAGATCACATTGAGTCCATAGGAAAAGCCAATACTATCAAGGAGGGATGAGGTGTTGCTTAATGAGCCTCTTGCTTCATGTGCTTAATGATATGCTCCAAAACCCTCAACTACTTTCCCATATCCACAAATGACCAAAACTCTAAGCCAAACTCGGTCCTACCGATTTTTCCTATCCGGCGCCACCGAGTTTCACTTGTCTTTAGCCACTGCCAAACCCTAGCAATTCGGTCCTACCGATAAGGATCTCGGTCCCACCGAGGTGGGGTTGCAAACTCTCTGTTTCCCTTTTGTAACTTTTCGGTCTCACCGAAAGAGCGAATCGGTCCCACCGAGATTGCAATGTAAACTCAGTGTTTCCCCTTTGTAACTTTTCGGTCTCACCGAGTTTCACTCGGTCTCACCGAAAGAGCAAATCGGTCCCACCGAGTTTTCCTGACCAACTCTCTGGTTAGCTAATTACCAAATTCGGTCCCACCGAGTTTGTGTAATCGGTCTCACCGAGATTACGTTATGCCCAAACCCTAACCGAATCGGTCCCACCGAGTTGCATGTCAGTCCCACCGAAATTCCTAACGGTCACTAGGTTTACTATTTCGGTCAGACCAAGTTTATTGATTCGGTCCCACCGAGATTGGAAAACTGTGTAACGGTTGGATTTTGTGTGGAGGCTATATATACCCCTCCACCTCCTTCTCATTCAGAGAGAGAGAGCCATCAGAACACACACATCATTCCAACTCATTCGTTCTGAGAGAGAACCACCTACTCATGTGTTGAGATCAAGACATTCCATTCCTACCATATGAATCTTGATCTCTAGCCTTCCCAAGTTGCTTTCCACTCAAATCTTCTTTCCACCAAATCCAAATCCTATGAGAGAGAGTTGAGTGTTGGGGAGACTATCATTTGAAGCACAAGAGCAAGGAGTTCATCATCAACACACCATTTGTTACTTCTTGGAGAGTGGTGTCTCCTAGATTGGCTAGGTGTCACTTGGGAGCCTCCGACAAGATTGTGGAGTTGAACCAAGGAGTTTGTAAGGGCAAGGAGATCGCCTACTTCGTGAAGATCTACCGCTAGTGAGGCAAGTCCTTTGTGGGCGATGGCCATGGTGGGATAGACAAGGTTGCTTCTTCGTGGACCCTTTGTGGGTGGTTGCTTCTTCGTGGACCCTTCGTGGGTGGAGCCCTTCGTGGACTCGCGCAACCGTTGCCCTTGGGTGGAGCCCTGTGTGGACTCGCGCAACTGTTACCCTTCGTGGGTTGAAGTCTCCATCAACGTGGATGTAGGATAGCACCACCTATCCGAACCACGGGAAAAACATCCGTGTCTCCAATTGCGTTTGATCTTTCCATACCCTTCCCTTTACATCCTTGCAAGTTGCATGCTTTACTTTCCGCTGCCCATAAACTCTTTGCATGCTTGCTTGAATTGTGTGATGATTGCTTGACTTGTCCTAACATAGCTAAAATCTGCCAAGAACTAAAATTGGGAAAAGGTTAAGTTTTTATTTGGTCAAGTAGTCTAATCACCCCCCCTCTAGACATACTTCCGATCCTACAAGTGGTATCAGAGCTTTGGTCTCCATTTGCTAGATCTCCATAGCCTTTGGTGGTCATAGCCTTGGTTTCACAACCTAGGAGAGTATGGCGTCTAGCGAGGGAAATTATCACCGTAGAGGTCCTTACTTTGATGGTACTAATTTTGTTAGTTGGAAGCACAAAATGAAAATGCATATTCTTGGACATAACCCCGCCGTTTGGGCTATTGTGTGTGTTGGTTTGCAAGGTGACTTCTTTGATGGGAGAGAACCAAACTGTGAAGCTACCGCGGATGAGTTGAAGATGTTGCAATACAATGCTCAAGCTTGTGATATTCTCTTCAACGGATTGTGCCCCAAAGAATTCAACAAAATCAGCTGCCTTGAGAATGCAAAGGAAATTTGGGACACTTTGATTGATATGCACGAAGGCACCGACTCCGTCAAGGAATCCAAGTTGGATGTGCTTCAAAGCCAACTTGACAAGTTCAAGATGAAGGATGGTGAAGGTGTCGCTGAAATGTACTCTAGGCTTGCTCTCATCACAAATGAGATTGCCGGCTTAGGAAGTGAAGAGATGACCGATAAATTCATCATCAAGAAGATCCTAAGAGCCTTGGATGGAAAATATGATACCGTGTGCACATTGATCCAAATGATGCCCAATTACAAAGATCTCAAGCCAACGGAGGTGATTGGAAGAATTGTTGCTCATGAGATGTCACTTAAGGATAAAGAGGAACTTCACAACAAATCAAGTGGTGCCTATAAAGCCTCATGTGAAGCCCCTACATCATCAAGTGAGAAACAAGACTTCAATGAAGAATTGAGCTTAATGGTGAAGAACTTCAACAAGTTCTACAAGAATAGAAGCAAAGATAGAAGCTCCAAATCAAGGTCCTACAATGACAAAAGATCTTCAAGTCGAGAGCGAAACTGTTACAATTGTGGAAGACCCGGACACTATTCCAATGAGTGTACGGCTCCCTACAAGAGAACAGAAGATTCTCCAAAAGGAAGAAGCAAAGGATCACCACCAAGAGAGAGAAGGAGTAGAGATGATCGTTATGAACGAAGATACTCACGGAGAAGCAAGGATTCGGAAAGGAAGGAAAAATCATCAAGGAGCTACACAAGACGAAGACATCAAGCTCATGTTGGTGAATGGGTATCCGACTCCGACTCCGACAGCCACTCCGAGAGAAGTTATCACTCCAACTCCGAAGATACTCAAGATGAAGGTGTTGCCGGTCTAGCACTGGTGTCAACCAACTCCTACGACATATTTGACTCACCAAATGAGGGAATTGGAAGATGCTTCATGACCAAAGGTCCTAAGGTAACACACCCCGAGTATGTTGATTTCAATAGTGATGAAGATGACTTGTTAGGAGATGATTTGCTTAGCGACAACTCTAGTGATGAATACTATGATAATCATGCTAATCAAGATAAAACGAATGACAATGATAAGGAGAAGATTGAGGCTCTAACTAAAGAACTAAAAACTCTTAAGTTAGCTCATGACACTATCTTCAAAGATCACCGAGAACTTTTAAGAGCTCATGAGAAACTACGCTTTGAAAAGCTCAATCTTGAGCAAGAGCATGAGTTCTTAAAGGCAATCAATGATGATCTCCGCAAGAAAAGTTCTTCTTACATTGCCAAGCGTTTACTCTTATCCACTTACATGGCTCAAGTCAAGACTAGTAACAAGAAAGATTCCTCCTCTAGTAGTAACAATGATCATGCTAAATCCAATATTGTTGCTTCTAGTAGTTCTCTTGATTCCACTAATGATTCTCTTAGCCAAGTTACACTTGAGCAAGAAAATAGCTTATTAAAGGGAATTATAGAGAAAGGAGTGTACAAAAGCCTTGCCGGGAGTAAGCAATTCGAGGAAATTGTGCGCAAGCAAGGAATGCACCGGAAGAATCAAGGTGTTGGTTTTGAACGAAAATTCAATGCCAATGGAGTTGAATGGGAAGAAGATCAATACCCCAAGACAAAGTTTGTCCCTCAACAAGAGAAGTATACTTCTTTCAAAGGGACACAAGCTCAAGATGATCTTCCACCACAAGACTACGAGCAAAAAGGCAAGGACAAGCTTCAAGAGGAAATTGATGCATTTGAAGAAGCTCCTAAGACCTTAGTCAAGTGGATTCCCAAGACTACTTCAAGTTCCACCTCATCAAGTACGACTACAACTCCAAGGATTCCCATCAAGATGATGTGGATCCAAAAGAAGAAGAACTAGAGAGTTCTTGAGGGTGACTCCGCCAACATACTTCACTCTTATCATTTTGGCAAGAACAAGTGCAATCAACTTCCACATCTTGCACTAGTTCAAGGAGTCACAAACCCTCTTGTTGGTAAGACAAGGGACAAGGTAACCTAAAAGTTTTCATGGACATCATCTTTTGTGTACATCAGTGTATGTCTATGGATATCCTTGTTTGTTTCTTGTGGGACTAACCCATGTAGGTATTGAAAGTGCAATTCACTCAAATGGATAGCTCCAAAAGATCTACATCAACATTGAGCATCCACATCTTCAATATCTACGTGAAGTCATCATCGACAAAATCCAAGGTTAGTTCATCCCTCTTAGGGGGGATATCACATCTAGGGGGAGCTTTACTCTAAGACTTGAGCTAAAGCAACTCGAAAGATGTGAACAAAACAATGCTTTATGTAAAAGTGGTAACCCCACTTGGGCTTAAACGATGAGTATGACCTACGATCAAGTGTTCTCACTTGACTCCTAAGTCAATATACTCATATATAGATGACCTAGTCATCGCAAATTGCTTGATAGATGCTAGAATTGGTTGTGCATGCCTTGCCACATATTTCATTTGCCATCTTATTGTGTGAGCATGCCGATTGCATATTTTACTCATTCAAGGACATCCACTTGTTGCTTTGATTGTTCGGTTTTATTTATTTTTGCCAAATGGATGGACAAGAATGCCTAAGAACCTCCTCTAGCTATCTATGCTTTTCTCATCTCAAACTCTATTCATGCTGCATCACAAAATTTGATTAAGTCAGATTCGAACCACTCTGTGTGAGGAGCGCTCGGAGTCCCCGATTCGTCATAGACTTAAACTTCCAAAACCTCTTTATGAATCTCGGTCTGACCGATACTCCATTTTCGGTCCTACCGAGTTCATTAAGTTGATCTAGGTTTTCGATCTCGGTGCAACTGATTTGAACTTTTCGGTCACATCGAGTTGCAATAACTGCACATAATTTTGCATCTCGGTGCCACCGAGTTGTTCCACTCGGTCACACCGACAGGGTCAGGCTATATATAGTGACAGGCATAATTTTGGAAATTTCTCCGAAACCTCCTCGCCCGCGCGATAGCCTGCTCTGCCTTCGAGGTCTCCGGATCGTCTTCTTGCCGCCAGCAGCCTCCTGTCGCTGGTCTCCGCCGCCGTCAACGGATTTCTGCCCCGCCGTTGCCTCCGTAGCAAGTCCACGCCGAACTAGGGTATGGACTTGATCTTTGTGCTATTCCTCAATCTGATTCCTAGCACATTGTGATCATATTGTTTCTGGCCACGTTTGATAAACTTCTATCCAGTCAAAACACTCGTAGATTAGGCTTAATTCGAAAATTTTAGGGTTAGGTTTCCGCTGAAACCATCTCAGACCCACCGAGTTGAAAAACTCGGTCCCACCGATCTGGCTTTTGCCATTGCACAAGTGAAACTCGGTCTGGCCGAGAATAACTTATCGGTGCGACCGATTTTTGAATTCTGTGAAACCCTAGCAGTCTCGGTGCCACCGAACTGTGACTCGGTCTGACCGAGTTCACCAGTTCTGGTGCCAAAACTGCTTCGGTGTCACCGAGTTTGAAAATCGGTAGATCCGAGATGCTTTCTGTGGAAAACTAAAACTAAGTTTTTGAATTAATCTTTTGTAAAAATCTCTGCCTTTTGTGATGCTCATCCACTCTATCTTATCCATAATCTATTCACAGGGTCAGCAGTCAGTTTGCAGCATGTCTGATCAAAGTGACAGCCAGAATGTGTCTGAGCAGCAAGTTGTGATGAGTGAGGGCACTAGCCCCTCAAGTTCTTCTGATGATGGCAGCAGGAGCACCCCCAGCAATCTGCCTAAGGCTGCCACACGTCAAAGGAAGAAGAGAACGTCTAATTCTGAGGATGAAGACTATGTGGCAGAGGAAGAGGCCACCTCCAAGAGAGTTGAGCCAACTCAAGGCTCAAAGCCGGGCCTGAAAATTAAAAGGCCAGCAGGCAGGCAGCCCATGTCAAAGGCTAGATCCTCCACTGAGAAGCCTGCTCCCATTGAGCCCGTTGCAGCTGAGGGCAAGAAGAGAAAGGAGAGAGTAAAGAAGACTGTAGCCAAAGTGCTTGGGAGAGCCTCCATCATGGTAGAAGAGGAGGAGGAAGAAGAGGCAGCTGCACCAGTGCCCAAGGCAGCCAAACTCATGGGAGATGCCATAAGGTCAGGAACAGCTGCATCCAAGCCCAAGGAAGCACCCAAGGCTGCATCTAAGCCTAAGACAACACTAAAGAGAAACACAAGGAGTATACCAGCTGCAGAAAAGAACAAGGCCCCAATGCCTGAAGCTATCGAAGAAGAAGAAGAGAGTGTCCTTAGAAAGCTCAAGCCCAAGATCCCAGACCACAACGATGCTCATCCCGTGGCTGAGGATATGAAGCTCAGGAGAGACTCAGGGCTAAGGAAATGGAGAGAAGCAGATCCATATGCTTCTAGGAGAAGGACTGCGGTGGATTACAGATTTCATACCAAGGAGCAACAAGACTTTTATGAGACTGTTTTGCTTGACAAGAAGCCAATCATTTGTGACATGAGATGGGTGGACTGGACCTATATCAAGGAGAATGAAGAGTACTACCCAGGAGTTCAGGACAACTTTAGGGCGTGTGGAGTAGAGGACTTTGTTGGGCAGAAGCTCACAAAGTGGAACGAAGAACTCATCATGCAGTTCTACTCCACAGCACACTTTTATCCGGATGGCAAGATTACATGGATGTCTGAGGGTACAAGGTACCAATCCACAGTGGCTGAGTGGGCACAGATCATTAATGCCCCAGAAGAGCAGGATGATGACTTGGACATTTACGCCAAGAAGAAGATGGATCATAACTCCATGTCCAACATGTACAAGGAGATCCCGAATGAAGCACTTGACACATTCAAGTTTGGCTTAGTACATTATCTGCTCTCAGGATTGCCTACGATCAATTGGATACTAAGGCATACTCTACTGCCCAAGTCTGGAGATCACAAGATGATCAGAGGTCACACGATCAACTTGCTTCATGTCTTTGACGTGCCTCAGAAATTCAAGGTCATGAGTCTCATTGTGGAAACCATTAAGAGGACAGCTGCAGATCAGAAGAGGAGTTGTGGGTATGCCCCACAGATTCAGGAGCTCATCAACTCCAAGATGGGCACGGGCATATATTTGTTGGATAAGGAACACCTGCCCATCCGTCCAGAGTTCGAGGACAATGAAGTTGTGATGACTGAGAACGAGCCATCGTCTGCACAAGCTTTTGCAAAGAAGGAGAAGGCGAAGAAGGAAAAAGCTGCCAGGATGCCTACTCAAGAGGAGGCATCTGATTACTTCTTGAAGACCAAACAAGAGCAGCTTGGTTACTTGATTGCATCCACGCTGAGAATTGAGCAAAGTCTGGCCAACCTCACTAAGAATCAGCAGAGCCTAGAGAGGATCATGGAACAGAAGTTCTATGACTTGGATGTCAAGGTAACAGAAGTTCAGTCTGTAGTGGAGCAGCTCCAGGAGGACATGAATGAGAGGAGAGGCAGGACCACGACTCATGCTTTTTCTAGAGTGCCACGAGGTCCGAGGTCGTCTGCACTGCCAGTTGCTGACACCAGAGCCACTACTTCAGCACCAGCTACAGCCTCTGCTCCAGCATCTACTTCAGCTCCAACTCCAGCGACTACTTCAACATCTACAGAAGCCTTCGTCCTAGGAGTGATTCGGACTCCACCACCACCTGAAGATCAAGCCTGAGCGTCGACTTAGCACTATGCATTTTCTAGGAACTTTTTGGTAACTTGTTGCCAAAGGGGGAGAAGATGTATAGATCATAGGCTTCGAGAGAGAGAGAGAGAGTGTTGCTTTTCTCTCTTGTTTTATTTGGTGGTTTCTTCGAACTTTGTTTGCTTTTGAGTGCTTGATACTACGTTATGCCTGTGAGACATTGATGATCATGTGTTTGATCATAAGCTACACTTAATGTTTGCTTAATGCTTGCTTATATATTATCATTCTATCTATCGTTTGTGATCATTCACTATTCTTGGTGATGAGTGCATGTATTTCAATCTTATCATTTTGAGCGCTCCACCAAGATGTATGTGACATGGAAGAGTAACCCATGATTCTAACTCTTTGTGCATTTGCAGTCCAAAGCAAATTTTAAATATGCACAAATTTAGGGGGAGCTCTTACTTATCACATACTTCTCAAAGCGACGATATATTTCATTCTTATTATCATTTGTCGAAGCTTTGATCTATATGTTGTCATCAATTACCAAAAAGGGGGAGATTGAAAGTGCAACTATCCCTAGGTGGTTTTGGTAATTCATAACAACATATAGCTCATTGAGCTAATACTATTCCAAGATAATTATTTTAGGAAAGCTCAATGATTGGCATGGCATGGATGTGAAAGTGGAACCCTCAAAATGCTAAGGACAATGGATTGGCTCAAGCTCAAAAGCTCAATACTCTTCTTTTTATATTTTAGTGATCCAAGATCACATTGAGTCCATAGGAAAAGCCAATACTATCAAGGAGGGATGAGGTGTTGCTTAATGAGCCTCTTGCTTCATGTGCTTAATGATATGCTCCAAAACCCTCAACTACTTTCCCATATCCACAAATGACCAAAACTCTAAGCCAAACTCGGTCCTACCGATTTTTCCTATCCGGCGCCACCGAGTTTCACTTGTCTTTAGCCACTGCCAAACCCTAGCAATTCGGTCCTACCGATAAGGATCTCGGTCCCACCGAGATGGGGTTGCAAACTCTCTGTTTCCCTTTTGTAACTTTTCGGTCTCACCGAAAGAGCGAATCGGTCCCACCGAGATTGCAATGTAAACTCAGTGTTTCCCCTTTGTAACTTTTCGGTCTCACCGAGTTTCACTCGGTCTCACCGAAAGAGCAAATCGGTCCCACCGAGTTTTCCTGACCAACTCTCTGGTTAGCTAATTACCAAATTCGGTCCCACCGAGTTTGTGTAATCGGTCTCACCGAGATTACGTTATGCCCAAACCCTAACCGAATCGGTCCCACCGAGTTGCATGTCAGTCCCACCGAAATTCCTAACGGTCACTAGGTTTACTATTTCGGTCAGACCGAGTTTATTGATTCGGTCCCACCGAGATTGGAAAACTGTGTAACGGTTGGATTTTGTGTGGAGGCTATATATACCCCTCCACCTCCTTCTCATTCAGAGAGAGAGCCATCAGAACACACACATCATTCCAACTCATTCGTTCTGAGAGAGAACCACCTACTCATGTGTTGAGATCAAGACATTCCATTCCTACCATATGAATCTTGATCTCTAGCCTTCCCAAGTTGCTTTCCACTCAAATCTTCTTTCCACCAAATCCAAATCCTATGAGAGAGAGTTGAGTGTTGGGGAGACTATCATTTGAAGCACAAGAGCAAGGAGTTCATCATCAACACACCATTTGTTACTTCTTGGAGAGTGGTGTCTCCTAGATTGGCTAGGTGTCACTTGGGAGCCTCCGACAAGATTGTGGAGTTGAACCAAGGAGTTTGTAAGGGCAAGGAGATCGCCTACTTCGTGAAGATCTACCGTTAGTGAGGCAAGTCCTTCGTGGGCGATGGCCATGGTGGGATAGACAAGGTTGCTTCTTCGTGGACCCTTTGTGGGTGGTTGCTTCTTCATGGACCCTTCGTGGGTGGAGCCCTTCGTGGACTCGCACAACCGTTGCCCTTGGGTGGAGCCCTGTGTGGACTCGCGCAACCGTTACCCTTCGTGGGTTGAAGTCTCCATCAACGTGGATGTAGGATAGCACCACCTATCCAAACCACGGGAAAAACATCCGTGTCTCCAATTGCGTTTGATCTTTCCATACCCTTCCCTTTACATTCTTGCAAGTTGCATGCTTTACTTTCCGCTGCCCATAAACTCTTTGCATGCTTGCTTGAATTGTGTGATGATTGCTTGACTTGTCCTAACATAGCTAAAATCTGCCAAGAACTAAAATTGGGAAAAGGTTAAGTTTTTATTTGGTCAAGTAGTCTAATCACCCCCCTCTAGACATACTTCCGATCCTACACACAGCTGTCAGCCTCTCCACGTACAATCCTCTTCTGACGGAAGTTGTTTCTTAACCACGTTAACCACACCGCACTGAGAGCACCAAGGCGGTGGCAATGGTGTGGCCTAGGAAGGGAATGACCTAGAGCCGGGAAAGACTCATCGGTTGTTTCCCACGCGGAGGGGAGTATGAGGGTTTACTGGTTCGGCTGCAGTGTGAGGCTGCCGTCGCCGGAGAATAACATGAGGTCTTGTGAGTACAGGGATGGCCAGTCCAGCGATGGGAGTAGGGTGGGGCGGTGAGGCCTGCGCGACAGCACAGCTGGCCACCGGAGGCAGGAGCAGGCGGCACGGCCGACGTTGGTTTGGGCGGCTGGAACAAGAGGACCAGAGGTTGAAGAAGCACGACGGCTGTTGGATGGACATCGTATGATCACTCCAGCTAGAATCGTTTATATTGACTAAGTTGACAAAGCCCTGCATCCGCGTCAACTTATTAGGCCCACAAGCCAGCCTACAAATATGGTGGGTCCCAACTAGCAGGGGGAGGATTCATTTTTTTGTGTAATAAGGAGACACTTCCTTGCGTGTGAAGATATAAGTGGTGGGTTCGAGCTGTTAGTGGGAGGAACATTTTTTTCGCGAAATACAGAGGCCCTTCCTGTGGGTCTCCGCTGTCAGGTGGAGGAATCATTATTTTGCACGTAATTAGGAGGCACTTCCTTGCATGCGGCCATGGACCCAGCTATCAGCCTCTCCACGTACAGTCCTCTTCCGCTGGATGTCGCTCGTTGACCACATTGACCACGCTGCGCTGAGAGCACTAGGGTGGTGGACGACAACAAGGCCTAGGAAGGGAACGACATGGAGCCGGGGAAGACTACACAGTTGTTTCCCACGTGGAGGGGTGTACGAGGGTTTACTCGTTAGTCTACCGTCGCCGGACAATAGTAGCAGGTGTGGGTGAGTAGAGGGATGGCCAGGCCAGCGATGGGAGTAGGGTGGGGTGGTGAGTCCTGCACGGCAACAGAGCCGACCACGGGAGGCAGGAGCAAGCAACAGCAGCACAACACCAATAGAGATGACAAAGCTCAATCATATGGATGAAATCTATGGGCCGGTACCAACCTTTGTCAGGAAGCTTTTCTATAGAGCATGCAAATGAATCACTTCTCCGGAACCACCCGTTATTATCTACGGTGGTTGCCATGCTTACTATAAACTCCTCGATTAGTTTAATGTTTCCAACATCTTCTTGTACAGTTCCACTAAAATATATGTTATCTTCAAACAAGATCCTTGTTTGCACAAGTAGAGATAATTATATATTACATTAAGAGTGGCATCAAATCACAGTGACAAAACAATTGCTCATTCCAGCCAAAGCAATAAATTAAGATGCAAACCTATATCATTACTTGTGTCATCACAGTTCCAGTGCTTCATTACAACACCGGGAGTTGATTTTTGTTCTTGTTCCGCTTGTTCTTCCCCTTCATCACTTGGTTTAATAACAGACAAGCTTCACCTTGAATGTAAGATTTGGCATGTCAATTATGGAGCACAAGTATAGCTCTAAACAACAACATTACTTTTCTGATGACAGTAGCAAAATACAAGCCAACAGTTGTGAAATATCATTATCTTACCTCAATGGGATATTACGGTGCACATACAGATTGGAAGTCTGGTCTTCTTTTGTGCAGTTCACTAAAATCAAGCAACCTTACCGTATAAGTAGCACAACATATGAAAGCACACTGCACAATCATGTGGAAGAAGGCCATTACTGACCTCTCATGATGCGGAATTCAAACAACTCACAAGAAGAAGATCTGAAACAAATTTACTAACACAAATAGGAAGTCAGATCTCCTCTTGTGCAGTTCCACTAAGATCAAGCAATCAAGCAACGTTGTCGGTGTGACATTTTAGTTGAACTACACAAAACACTCTTAAAGCAAAAGTGTTTTGTGCAGTGCAACAAAAGGTCGCAATATGTCGTGGGTTTGTCACGGAAGATGTCCTCGTGAAAGGACTTAGTAGTGGAGCCATCGCAACAGGTTAGCTTAAAGGGGTTAAACCGGACAAGGGGACACGGGAGTTTATACTAGTCCAGCCCCTTCGATGAAGGTAAAAGCCTATGTCTAGTTGTGATTGGTATTGCTAGGGTTTCGAAGGCCAGGGAGAGAATCCGCTTTGTCTGGCTTTTGAGTTGTTGTTGTCTGTCTCTAAACCGCGGCCGGGTCGTCCCTTTATATACATAGGTTGACGCCCGCCGGGCTACAGAGTCCCGAAGCCGGTTTATAAACGTATCCGGTTCGGCCTCTCTCTTTCTATCTTACTATACAAGTTACATGACTGGGCCGGTTTACATTTACATACTGTAACTCACCTTTGGGCCCTCCGTAAAGCGCCAACATCTTTACATCTTCATGGGCTTCTAATCTTCAAAGAGTCAACCCGGCTACCCAAGGCCGGTTTACCTCCGGTAGTAATATCCCCAACATTAGGCCCCAGATTGGTTTGAACTTGTTCATGTCAATCTTCCACACTTTAGAAAAAATCTTCTCTCTTGTCTTCGTTTTTGATCTTGTAAACCGCCGTGATGTCATACTTCAAAATTATGATAAACTGTCCTGACGTCATCCATCTGTTGATATCGGAGATTTCCTTCATTTAATATATATCCAGTTGTCGAGGCGACACCTTTATTAACTTATCCATTTTTTGGACTCCTCAACTCCCGCACTTGCCATTTTTCACTTCGCCTTATAAATAGGACCGAGGGGTCATTTTCACCGTTCCCCCCCGTGCCTCTTCGCATCGTCTTCCTCGCGCCGCTCAGCCTCTGGAACTCCGCCGCCACCGTCGACCGTCGTTTCTGCTCTGACCTCGGTCGCTGCATCGCCCTGAATGCACCAGAGAACTGCGGCGCCCTTCCGCTTCCTCACTAGCTCCGGTAAGTTCTCTGCTTTTTTCACCATAGATCTGTTCTAGGGTTTCGATATTCCTCGCAGTTCTTCCGAAGTTCACTAGTGCTATTCTTCCATGTTCTTCCTTTAATAGATGGACACTTCATGCTTGATACATCTCTTACCATAGCTTACCTACCATGATCATCACAAATCTTTATGCACAAAGAACTGATCTGTCTGTCAAAAATTGCTTCAGTTCTGCACCCCTTGAAGATCCAATTATTTTTGCTTTTCTGTCTTATCTCTAGATCCAAAAGTTTTATACATCATTGTGAAATCTGTTTCTCCTCGCACCAATATAAGCAATTTGATATTGGATAAATAGTCTATGCCATTATCCCTCTGATAAACCGGAAGAGCATGTTACCTTCATAATTACGCTCCGGTTTAACAGTGTCTGATCAATCCTGCGCCAGCATTACCTTCTTTCTCATCATACTAGTCTCCGGGTTGTACCATTTATTATATTAGTACGTTTCTTACTCCCTTATCTCTTGTGTATGATCATGCATAATTTATAAACCGGCCTTTCATTTTCAGTTTGTTCGCTTTGCAATGGCCAAACAATTCACTGCCTGCAACTGGGCTCGTTCCCGGGTTATTGAGGCTCAACTGGATGAGATGGTTAGCATCGGCTCTCTGCCTAAGAAAACTGAGATCAAATGGCGAGCCCCAGGAACTGAGAATCCTCCAACCCCAAGACAAGGCTAAGTGGTAATCTTTGTTGACCATATAGGCCATGGTTTCAAACCGCCAGGGTCAAAATTTTATCGAGATGTGCTCGCCAGCTTCCAACTGCATCCACAAGATATTGGTCCCAATTCAGTCTCCAACTTATGCAATTTCCAAGTCTTCTGTGAAGCCTATTTACAGGAAGAACCAACTGCAGAATTGTTCCGGGATTTCTTTCACTTAAACCGGCGCACAGAGTTTGTGAATGGCCCGAATACAGAGCTTGGTGGTGTTTTGATTCAAAAGCGGAAAGAAGTGGAATTTCCTCATGCCAAACACCATAGCCACCCAAAGGAATGGAACCAAACATGGTTCTATTGCAGAGACACTTCGCCTGAAGATGAGAATCCCCTCCCGGCTTCCAAGATCATAGATTATCCAATACGCACCCAATGCCACAACGCCTGAGCTCCTCAGAAAGGGAAAAATATGCTCCTCAAATCGCCAAGCTCCAGGCCTTTATGGCAAATGGTTTAACAGGTGTGGATTTTGTATGCTGTTGGATATCCTGGAGTATCTTGCCGCTAAGCCGGCGTCCCGGTTTAATGTGCGAATATACCGGTGAGGTTGACGATCCTCAACGCCACTGCAACATCCAATTATCTGAGGAAGAAATTATTGAAGGTGTAAAGAAAGATTCTGAACGAATCAGAACTGGTCTGTAGTCAAACCGGCCTGAGTCCCTTCTACACCAAGAACAAACCGCCTGCTATAAGCATTACACTTCCTCTTCATATCTAATATCTTTGACTTATACAAGCTATAACCCTTCTTCTTTATATGTATAGGGTGATGACCCCTTCTTGAAATGGAAATCCATAGAAAAAGCGGCAAAGCCAACTAGAGACAAAGTGGCCAAGCCAACCCGCCCGAAGACCAAAGCCGTAAAACGGACGTCAAAGCGGAAAACGGCTGACCGGATTAATATGGAGCTTGATGATGATACTGATGACCCAGAAGCTGAGGTAGAACTTGACTCACTTGGATCTCTTTTTATGCATCTTGTTAACAATGATCTTCCTCAGGAGGAGGCCGAAGCTAGTCAGGCTGAGGACGTAGAGGTAATTACCCTTTCCTCCGGTTCAGACTCTTGCCAACACAAAAACCTCACCAAACAATCCGGAAAGTAAGCTTTTCTCATCATCTTGCTCACTTGGATCCAACATTTATTTTGAAGACTCAACAACATGAGGCTCGCCGGACAACTTGGCACAATGGCCAACAGGTCACCTCTACCAGTTTACCTGATACTCCGGTTCGGAAGCGTCGGTCTGAGGTCTCTCCTACTTCTGACCATTCTTACCCCAAGGTAGGTTATTTTAGACAGCCTCTTAATCCGTCCGATTCAAATTATCAGGTGACACCTCCTTCCTCTTTTGGTGAATTGACAGCAACTCAACTCCCCCCTTTGAAAACTGTGGCTGGGTGAGTTACAAAAAACCTTTCCTTTCAATGCGCCCTACATCTTTTGAACAAGATGTTAACCCTTTTAATTCTGTTTGCAGGGCCAAAGCCAGACCCAGCAAGAAAGCTCGGGTCACCAATCCGCCAGAAGACCCTGTTGCTGAAGAAGAAGAACCAAGAGTTGAACCGGAGCAAACAGGTGAACCAGAAGGCCTCCATCCTAAAACAACGTTTGATGATCCGCCCCTTGACGGCCAACATACTGACGAACCCACAGATGCTGAGCCTGCCGCCCCTGATGCTGAACCGGCAGAACCAAACCGGGCCAATCCAATGAAAGACACTGAAATTCCACCATCATCCGCCCAAAATCCTGAAGGCCAAGGCGATGACGTTATTATTACTGGAGCCGGCCACAGTTCTCCTGGTCATCCCGTCATTTTGGTTCAGCATAGTGCCAAAGAAGAGCAAATTGCCAGGGATAAAGGTAAATGGAGCAGCGACTTATCAAACTATGCTCATCTTAACGCTGATGAGCTTCATTCCGGCTTCTTGAACCGTCTGCACTCAAACCGGGATTATGAAGCCGGTTTGGTGAATTTGATGAAAGAACGATATGAGGTAACTTCTTCTCCCTTGCACATTGATTTATAGCTGAAATACTATTCCAAGTAGCCCCCAAGAGCCATTTTATGATTGTCAATCATAAACCGGGTCTTTGTAACACTTTAAGCATCCCATCATTAATCCTTGCCAAGGCGTGTCTTCAATCATAAATAAAACTCATGTTTGAAAAATGAGATAACATTCTGTAGCATAGCCCCCAAAGGCCGGTTTAACTTGGCAAGTTAATCCGGTTTTTAATCCACACCGCCAGTTTAGAACAAACGTACATTAGCCTCCAAGTGTCAAGGATAATGCTTGCATTGTTCTGGAGACTTGCATAGAAGGTAGTATTTGAGAGCAAATAAGCATTAGCCCCCAAGTATGAAGTGGATAACTTGTTATATGCTTTATACTTAGTGCATATATATGTTGTTTTGTTGAAGATACCTTCATTGTTGCAGGCTGAACTGAGAAGCAAAGATGCCAAAAACTCTGACTTGCAAGAAAATGTGAAGTCGCAACAAGCCGAAGCTGCAAAAGCCAAAGAGGAGTTGACCCAGGCCCTGGCCGGAATGGAAAAATTGAAAGAATCCTTCAATCAAGATCGTGCTGCATGGGAAACAAAAAAAGCCGGTTTGACCAAAAGAGCCGTAGATGCCGAGGAAGCCCTGAAACCGGTGGCTGAAGAACTAGCCGGTTTGAAGCGCCAAATCAACGCTATGACCTCTGCTATCTTTGGTAAGTATCTGCTTATGTATGTTGCATCAGTCAATGAATCTTAAAACTGACCACGATGTTGAAAAAATCTTTGGCAGGAACTCGGATCACTCATCTTGGTGCAGATATGCGGATGAAGCTCAAAGCGGCATACACATTGGTTGAGCAGCTATACTCTGGATCTCAGAGAGCCATTAGTACAGCAGCTTATAACAAACCGGCACCAACATTGATTAAGGAAACACTTGAGAAGCTGGGCATGTTACCGGCGCGTATTGCCGAGTTGAAAAGAGCCGCTGCAAGAGCCGGAGCATTAACTGCCCTTATTCGAGCCAAGGCCTGGATTCCAGATCTTGAAGCGGAGGATATCATTAAAGGGTATCCAAGCGTTAAAGAAGACGGCTCAAACTTTGACAATGATGATCTTCGGTAGTTGACCAAACAGATGCGGCCAGTGGCCAGCAAATTAGCTGAAGACACCGATTTGTCCCATTTTCAACCGTTTTATGATGCAGAAGGGAAAAGACAGCCGGCCGAGATCCATGAAGTCGAAGAACTTGTGCCTCCGATTCGTAAGCACACTTATGCCCCTGATATTAACCCTTCTGATCTAATCCATGAAGAAGCAGTATTCCGAGCTTTAACCAGAATCGATTGGTCAACGGCTGATTTCCAGCGGCTGGGGAGGGATGAAGAAGTGCGTGCACCAACTGATCCGCAACCGTCAAACCGTCGTGATGAAGAGTCCTGATCCGGTCGCCGGTTTATATGGCTACTGTGAAAAACAATGGCACTGTTGAGCCGCTTTAAAGCTTCATGTAATAGGATAGCTGAAACTTTGTTTATCTGCCATGCCATCGAGCATGCTTCATATCCCTTTGTGACAATCTGTGCCGCCCTTCAGGATATATTTTATGCATAGTCTATGATGACTTGCCTTCCTGGGTACAAAAAAATTAAAAGTGTCTAGCGGTTTACCGCTAAACATGTCATAATATCCAAGAAGTATATAGTACTTGAGCTGAATAACCAAGTGTTTGTACAAAAATTAATGTACAGAACATACCTCATTGAGTGAGCAAACGTGTATACAGCAAAGGTGTTTAACACCAACCCGATACGTTTGATAATCTCATCTTCAAAATGCCGGTCTATCTATTAAACCGGACCGGTATACCTACTGGATTTTCTTCATAACACTGGTGATTTAGTCAAAGCATACCGGGTCAGTGACCACCGGTTTATAACTGATCATGAGCACAGCTGGTGGTTGGAAAGCAAGCTAGATCAAGGATGCCGGTTTATCAAAAAATACTTATGATTGTCAACAAACAAAATGCAAATAGGAAAATATGCGAGGCTTTTTACGAGCTGCCAGGCTCCAAATCGAGGCTTTTCATGGGCTGCCAGGCCTCTGAGTTAAACCATTTAATAAAGCCTTTTAAGATGGGCCTCCAATTAACCAATCACCGTTTTAACTATGACAAGTTCAGGGTCTGTAAAAGATTGACTTGTCAAACGTTCGATGGGTCATGCCAGGATTACCTGGATAGGAGTGGCTTACTTGATGAAGGCAGGTTAACCCGGGGTTTTAGGTGAATACACTAGGCTTCCAAGCCATGGCTTGATAGCCAATTACGAGGGTCCTTTCAAACTCTTTGTTTCTTTGCAAAAAAGAGCCCCCAAGTAACTTTGTGAGCGATGCTTAGCGTGTGCCTATGTTTGAGTTTGTACAATGCACAATACTCTCTTTGGCTCCACAGATTTGTCCTTGTGTGGCTGAAAAGCCTATCAAGAGGTGTAGCTGTGGTTCAAACATGACCAAGCCCCCTAGTGATTTTCTTTATCTTTATGTAGTTGCTAAATCCGGTTTAACAAAGACTCTGCTTTGACCGTTAACTTGTAAAAGCACACATATGATATAAGAAAGAACAGATACCCCGCTTATAATGGAGGCTCCGGTTTATTATATGGTATATACACTATCATAAATATGTACATGTGAAAAAGCCTATGGCTTCAAGTATAGTAAGGCCGAAGGAGAGCTATGTTCCATGGCCGCTTTGTCTCCTCCTCCGATTAACGTGAGTCTTCATGCTCTCGAACATCAATGAGGTAGTAGGATCCGTTGTGCAGATTTTTGCTGACCACAAAGGGTCCTTCCCAAGGGGGGGGGATAACTTATGCATATCAGTCTGATCCTGGATGAGCCGGAGCACCAAATCATCTTCTTGAAAGGTTCTAGTTTTAACCCGGCGGCTGTGATAACGTCGAAGATCTTGTTGATAAATCACCGAACGTGCTGCTGCAAGATCCCACTCTTCATCCAACAGGTCCAGAGAATCTTGACGTGCCTTCTCATTATCAGCTTCAACATAAGCTGCCACACGGGGCGAATCGTGACGGATGTCACTAGGAAGAACCGCCTCTGCTCCATAAACCATGAAGAAAGGCATGTAACCCGTAGACCTATTGGGTGTGGTGTTGATGCTCCATAACATAGAAGGTAGCTCCTCGACCCAACAACCCGGCGTCCGCTTTAAGGGAACCATAAGCCTTGGTTTGATACCCCACAGAATTTATTGATTTGCCCTTTCCGCTTGACCATTAGATTGGGGGTGAGCCACTGATGCTAGATCAAGCCGGATGTGCTCACGTTGACAGAATTCTTCCATCTCTCCTTTTGACAAGTTAGTGCCATTATCTGTTATAATACTATGTGGAAAGCCAAACCGGAATATCACCTTTTTGATGAATTGAACCGCTGTGGCTGCATCACACTTGCTGACTGGCTCTGCCTCTACCCATTTAGTGAATTTATCAACTGCTACTAACAGATGGGTCTTCTTGTCCTTGGAGCGCTTGAAGGGTCCAACCATATCCAGCCCCAAGTGGCAAACGGCCATGTAATTGGAATCATCCGCAACTCTTGAGCCGGAACATGCGCACGGCGGGCAAACTTTTGACATCCATCACATCTTTTGACCAAATCCTCCGCATCAGCATGCGCCGTCAACCAGTAAAAACCATGGCGAAAAGCTTTAGCAACCAACGATTTTGATCCGGCGTGATGACCGCAATCCCCTTCATGAATTTCTCGCAAAATTTCACAACCTTCTTGAGGAGAAACGCATCGTTGAATCACTCCTGAAACACTATAACGATGTAACTCCCCGTTGAGTATGGTCATGGACTTGGAACGCTGGATTATCTGTCGGGCCAACGTTTCCTCAACTGGTAACTCGCCCCGGTTCATGTAATCCAGATATGGGATCGTCCAATCCGGTATGGCATGCAAAGCTGCCACCAATTGAGCCTCCGGATCAGGAACAACCAAATCTTCTTCGGATGGTATTTTGACTGACGGATTGTGCAACACATCAAGAAAGACATTGGGCAGAACCGGTTTACGTTGGGAACCAAGATGACTTAAAGCGTCCGCCGCTTCATTCTTCCGCCGGTCTATATGGTCCACCTGATAACCTTAAAGTGACCAGCCACTGTGTCCACCTCTCGCCGATATGCAGCCATGAGTGGGTCCTTAGAATCCCAAGTGCCAGACACTTGCTGAGCCACTAGATCTGAATCGCCGAAGCACTTAACCCGGCTCAAATTCATCTCTTTAGCCATCCGAAGACCGTGGAGTAAAGCCTCATATTCAGCTGCATTGTTAGTACAAGGGAACATTAAACGGAGGACATAACAAAACTTATCACCTCGTGGGGAGGTTAATATGACTCCAGCCCCCGAACCCTCTAGCTATTTGGACCCATCAAAATGAATAGTCCAATATGTATTATCTGGTTTCTCCTCAGGTGCCTGTAACTCCGTCCAATCGTTGATGAAATCTACGAGTGCCTGGGACTTGATCGCCGTGCGGGGTATATATCTGAGCTCGTGGGGTCCAAGCTCAATGGCCCACTTGGCAATCCGGCCAGTTGCCTCTCTGTTTTGAATGATGTCACCTAGAGGAGCTGAACTGACTACTGTGATAGGATGGCCCTGAAAATAGTGTTTGAGCTTCCGGCTTGCCATAAACACCCCATACACCAGTTTCTGCCAATGCGGATATCTCTACTTTGACTCAATGAGCACCTCACTGATATAATAAACCGGCCGTTGAACCGGATACTCTTTGCCAGGCTCTTTGCGCTCTACAACAATGGCTACGCTGACAGCCCGGGCATTAGCAGCCACATATAATAATAAGGGCTCTTTATCGATCGGTGCTGCCAGTACGAGCGGTTCCACGAGCTGTTTCTTTAGATCTTCAAACGCCTTATCAGCTGCTTCACTCCAGACAAAGTTATCCGTTTTCTTGAGCATCTGATATAAGGGAATGGCCTTCTCTCCAAGGCGGCTGATAAACCGGCTCAAGGCTGTAATCCGGCCGGCCAGACGTTGCACATCGTTAATACACGCCGGTTTAGCCAAGGACGTAATCGCTGCAATCTTTTCCGGATTAGCCTCAATGCCTCTGTTTGAAACCAGAAAGCCTAAGAGCTTGCCTGACGGGACACCGAAAACACACTTCTCTGGATTGAGCATCATCTTGTAGACCCAGAGATTGTCAAAAGTTTCCCGTAGATCATCTATCAACGTCTCCTCCTTTCTGGATTTGACCACAATATCATCTATATACGCATGGACATTGCGCCCAATTTGCTTATGAAGGCAATTCTGAACACAACGCTGGTAAGTTTCCTGGGCATTCTTGAGTCCAAAGGGCATGGAAACATAGCAGAAGGCTCCAAAGGGAGTTATAAAGGCTGTCTTCTCCTGGTCCTTAACTGCCATTTTGATCTGATGATAACCAGAGTAAGCATCCAAAAAACACAAACGGTCACAACCCGCCGTAGCATCAATTATCTGATCAATGCGAGGGAGAGCAAAGGGGTCTGCAGGGCAAGCCTTGTTTAAATCTATGTAGTCCACACACATGCGCCAAGTGCCGTTTTTCTTAAGAACCAGCACCGGATTGGCTAACCACTCTGGATGAAAAACTTCAACAATAAACCCAGCAGCCAACAAACGGGCGACCTCTTCACCTATATCCTTGCGCCTTTCCTCGTTGAAGCGGCGGAGGAACTATCGGACCGGTTTGAATTTCGGATCAATGTTGAGTGTGTGCTCAGCGAGTTCTCTCGGTACACCTGGCATGTCAGAAGGTTTCCATGCAAAGATGTCCCGATTCTCACGGATGAACTCGATGAGCGCACTTTCCTATTTGGGATCCAGGTTAGCGCTGATGCTGAACTGTTTGGATGAATCGCCAGGGACAAAGTCAACCATCTTAGTGTCTGTAGCTGATTTGAACTTCAATGCTGGATCTTGTTCCGTGGTTGGCTTTTTTAAGGAGGCCATGTCTGCCGGATCAACTTGCTCCTTATAGAATGTTAACTCCTCCGTGGCACAAACCGACTCAGCATAAGCCGCATCGCCTTCTTCGCACTCCAAAGCAATCTTTCTACTTCCATGTACTGTGATAGTCCCCTTATGACCTGGCATTTTAAGCTGCAGGTAAACATAACATGGACTTGCCATAAACTTAGCATAAACCGGCCGCCCAAACAGAGCATGGTACGGACTTTTGATCTTCACCACCTCAAATGTCACTGTTTCTGACCGTGAATCGTAGTCATCTCCAAAAGCTACCTCCAAAGCTATCTTACCAACAGGATATGCAGACTTACCAGGCACCACACCATGAAATACCGTATTCGATGGTTTAAGATCCTTATCTGTCAACCCCATACAGCAGAATCTATCATAATACAAAATATTGATACTACTTCCCCCATCCATGAGCACTTTAGTGAACTTGTATCCCCCAACTTGAGGGACTACCACCAAGGCCAAGTGACCTGGATTATCAACCCGGGGCGGGTGATCCTCTCTACTCCACAAAATAGGTTGCTCCGACCAGCGTAAATACTGAGGTACTGCCGGCTCAACAGAGTTGACTACTCTTTTGTGAAGCTCCTGATCACGTTTGCACAAACTAGTAGTGAAGACATGATATTGCCCGCTGTTCAGCTGTTTGGGATTGCTCTGATAACCCGACTACTGCTGCTGCTATTGACTCCCCTGATGGTTGTAACCTCCCTGGTTGCCTTGGTGTCCTTGATTGACGTGTCCGGTTTGATTGCCTGGAAACCCTGAACCGGAACCACCGCCTCCGTAACCCGGCCCGTGGAAACCTCCTCCTGAACCGCCGGGCGGGCCGTTGTCATATTGGAACATATTGGAATTCTTGAAATCCCGCATGATATAACAATCTTTCCAGAGATGTGATGCCGGTTTCTCCTTTGATCCATGCTTTGGACAGGGCTGATTTAACAAACGCTCCAAATTGTTGCCTGGACCTCCACCCCTCTGGGGCTACTTGCCTTTACGGCGTTGGCCATTCTCCTGTGCGTTGGTATTTGCGACAAAGTCCAAACCACTGTCAGCCTTGCGCTTACCAGCGTTCCCATGGCCTGCCGGATTGTGTTGTTGGCCTTTGGCATTGCCGGTCTTCTTACCCTTCTCCGGTTTGTCCTCCTCTGAATCCGGATCCTTGGTATTATCTGAATCGGCGTATTTAACCAAAGCAGCCATGAGTGTTGACATGTCGTTGCAGTGACGTTTGAGCCTTCCCAACTTCTGTTTCAATGGTTTGAAACCGCAATTACCCTCTAACGTTAACACTGCGGTGTCTGCGTTGATACGATCTGATGAATGCAAAACCGCTGAGACTCGTTTGACCCAATGGGTCGTGGACTCCCCTTCCTCTTGGACACAAGCGGCCAGATCTACAATTGACATCGGCTGCTTACACGTATCCTTGAAGTTCTGGATAAACCGGTGCTTCAATTCGGCCCATGATCCAATAGAGTTGGTCGGCAAGCTCTTCAACCAAGTTCGAGCTGTTCCTTCCAACATCATGGTGAAATATTTAGCACACACCGCCTCGTCCACATCTAACATCTCCATTGCCATCTCATAGCTCCCCACCCACGCCTCTGGCTGCAAATCGGCGGTATAATTTGGTACCTTACGAGGTCCCTTGAAATCCTTGGGTAGTCGCACATTACGCAAAGCAGGAGATAAGCACGGTACCCCTAAGGAACGGAACATCGCCCCTGGCTCCACGAAGGTAGTGGGGTGAACCGGAGTATGCTGTCGTGCCTCGTGTCGAGCTGTCAACTCAGCCTCTCGACGTGTGCGACCATGATCCACAACATCTTGTGCATTGGCACCTCCCCCAGCCGGGTTGTTCCCTCGTGGCGAATTTCGGCGGCGTGCACTACTGGACAAGGCCGGTTCGTCTTCCACGTGTCTGCTATAACTCCGGCTTGGGCGGGGAGTGGAGTGAATCCTCTCACGACTGTGTGAATATGCTTGCTGTTGATTTAGTGCTGTCTGAAGGAGATCCCTGGCCCGGCGTGCTTCCACTGCCGCTGGTGACTCGCCGTCGGTTGGGAGGGCCGCCAGGCGTGACGCAGCAGCCACAATGTTGTCCAACAGGTTGGAATAATGCCCGGGTGGCGTTGATGGTACAATGTTGTTCTGGCGAGGCAGGTCCGTCGTGCGCGGCTGAACCGGCGCTCCTGCTCCCGGTGCCCCCGCCTGGTTACCAGCTCCTGCGCCTCGCATGTTGAAAAGATTCTGCGGCTCATAAACCGACGGGAGACGTGACCGGTACCTTCTTCTCATGACTTCCTCTGAAGCATTCTGGTCCAGTCTAATCCGGTAAGCCTGTGCTTCCAACTCGGCCCGCTCCGTAGCCATCCTGGCGTTCTCTGCTGCTAGGTCCGCCTTGGCCTGGGCTATCTGATCTTTCACCTTTGCAATATCCGCATCATGCTGATCCCTGGCTGCTGCGTCTACCTCCGGGGACATCAATGTTGCCAGAGCGTCAAACAAATCGGATAAGACTTGGGCCGGAGGTGGCCCCGAGCTTCCTGCCCCTGCTGGTGTGGCCGTTGTCGAACCGGGGAGCATTGCTGCGGCGGTAGATGAATGAGGCGCCGATTGTGTGCCGGCCATGAAGATGGCGGCCCGATTTGGCAGACCGGGGGAATCCGGAATACTGTTGCCCTCGGATCCTCCCTCAATCCGGCCGTCCTGCAACTGGTAAAGCGATTCGGTTTCTCCAGAAGACTCGTCATCAGAGCAGACTACGGTTTCTCCTTCGGACACCGGTCAGTCCTCGTGCCCTGATCCATGGACGACACCTACGAAAACATGCCTTGCCTCGGGCTGAACCGGCGAAGGACTTGCACGCCGAACCGTTTCGATGATGTCGGTGCAGATGTCCGGCTCGGGGGCCAGTTCGCCGATCTTGCCGATGAAGACGTGAATCCCACCAAAGGGGACCCGGTACCCGTATTCGATTGAATCGGCCTCGGGACCCCATCCCGCGTTGTCGATGTAGAGCTTGCCGCGGCGACTCTTCGTCATCCGGCCCACAACGTATCCCTTAAGTCCATAGAAGCTGCCCTTCAAGAACTCGAAACCATCGTGCGATAGCCCCACGGTGGGCGCCAACTATCGTGGGTTTGTCACGGCAGATTTCCTCGTGAAAGGACTTAGTAGTGGAGACATCGCAATGGGTTAGCTTAAAGGGTTAAACCGGACAAGGGGACACGGGAGTTTATACTAGTTCGGCCCCTTCGATGAAGGTAAAAGCCTATGTCTAGTTGTGATTGGTATTGCTAGGGTTTCGAAGGCCAGGGAGCGAATCCGCTTTGTCTGGCTTTTGAGTTGTTGTTGTCTGTCTCTAAATCGCGGCCGGGTCGTCCCTTTATATACATAGGTTGACGCCCGCCAGGCTACAAAGTCCCGAAGCCGGTTTATAAACGTATCCGGTTCGACCTCTCTCTTTCTATCTTACTATACAAGTTACATGACTAGGCCGGTTTACATTTACATACTGTAACTCGCCTTTGGGCCCTCCGTAAAGCGCCAGCATCTTTACATCTTCATGGGCTTCTAATCTTCAAAGAGTCAACCCGGCTACCCAAGGCCGGTTTACCTCCGGTAGTAATATCCCCAACACAATAGTAACGAGGTGCAGTATATAACCAAGTTTAGACAGAGGTGCAAAGGAAACAATTACTGGTCAATAACGGTGGATGACACAGAAGCCCGCAAAAGGAACCATCTTACTTATGTAAATGGGAAATAATGCAAGACAGTTGCATTTCTCAAACAGTGGCATTGATTCATATTAACAGAGATATTATATTAACAATAAAATTCGTTAAGCATGTAATTTGCTTTTAACTATGGCATTGCTTCAATTTTCCAGCGGCATTATTAGATTCACAACAACTAAAGAGTTGTATGGGACAATGGACGCACTAGCACCATGTGCATCTACCGATGTATAAAGGGGTGATGCATAGTCTGTTGCAAGAAAGAACAAACAACCAAGGAGCATATTTGTGTTGGTCCCATCTTTGTTATCGTTAGACACCTTTCCCTATGTGAGGGCAACAAATCTAGTCATGCTCAAACGCTATAGCCTTGTCCCCTACCCACATAAAGATCAGTTCGCTACAGATGTGCTGAGGGAGTCCTGGATTAGGGGGTCTCCGGATAGCCGAACTATATCCTTTGGCCGGACTGTTGGACTATGAAGATACAAGATTGAAGACTTCGTCTCGTGTCCGGATGGGACTCTACTTGGCGTGGAAGGCAAGCTAGGCAGTACGGATATGGATATCTCCTCCTTTGTAACCGACCTTGTGTAACCCTAACCCCCTCCGGTGTCTATATAAACCGGAGGATTTTAGTCCATAGGACAACATACAATCATACCATAGGCTAGCTTCCAGGGTTTAGCCTCTCCGATCTCGTGGTAGATCAACTCTTGTAATACTCATATCATCAAGAATAAATCAAGCAGGACGTAGGGTTTTACCTCCATCAAGAGGGCCCGAACCTGGGTAAAACATCGTGTCCCCTGCCTCCTGTTACCATCCGCCTTAGACGCACAGTTCGGGACCCCCTACCCGAGATCCACCGGTTTTGACACCGACATTGGTGCTTTCATTGAGAGTTCCTCTGTGTCGTCGCCGTTATGATTGATGGCTCCTACTATCATCGATAGCAATGCAGTCCAGGGTGAGACTTTTCTCCCCGGACAGATCTTTGTGTTCAGCGGCTTCGCACTGCGGGCCAACTCGCTTGGCCATCTGGAGCAGATCGAAAGTTATGCCCCTGGCCACCAGGTCAGGTTTGGAAGCTTAAACTACATGGCCGATATCCGCGGAGACTTGATCTTCGACGGATTCGAGCCCTTGCCTTGTGCGCCACGCGGTCACGATGAGTACGATTTAGCTCTACTATCGGACAGTGTTCGAGAAATCGCACCGGCAGCCGCTCCGACCCTCAATTCGGAGCCAGTTACGCCATCCATGGACGGGTGGATAGACCCCGCCACGGAGGCCGTATCCTCTGCGGCGATCAAGCCGAATATCAACCTTACCCTTCACGAGAGCCGTGTTGCTAAACTGTCGGATCCTTCTCCGGCCACGGACTCCGAACCGCCTGCGCCCGTTCCTGTCAAATCCGATTGGGCGCCGATCATGGAGTTTACCTCCGCGGATATTTTTCAGCACTCACCCTTTGGCGACATACTGAATTCATTAAGGTCTCTCTCCTTGTTAGGAGAGTCCTGGCCGAACTACATCCGGCAGGATTGGGATGCGGATGACGAAGAAATTCGCCGCCCACCCACCACCCACTTAGTAGCCACTGTCGATGACTTAACCGACATGCTCGACTTCGACTCCGAAGACATCGACGGTATGGACGTCGATGCGGGAGGTGAAGCAGAAACACTGACCATAGGGCACTGGACGCCCACTTCGTCACATGACGTATACATGGTGGACATACCCAAAGAAAACAACGACGAGGAACGAAAGGACGTAGTGAAGGGTTGTTCCCTCGAGAAGCAGTCAAAGCAGCGACGTAAACGCCATTCCAAATCCCGCCTCGGCAGAAATAACAATCATATAGACCCAACGATAGAGCAGGGTGCACCATCACCTGACCAGGGCAACATGGGGAATCAAACCGAACAACCCGACTCTGTCGAAGATAACAGTCCGGACGACATCACACCGGACAGGCGCCAGGAGCAACATAATGCCCACCAAAGGCTTGTTGCCACGGCGAGGAGTCTGAAAAAACAGAAGCAAAGGCTCAAGGCTGCACAAGACACACTCAAAATGAAATGGAGTGAAGTACTCAACACTGCAGCGAAGTACGGCAGTTATCGCCATACCAAGAACTATCCGAAGTGAAAGTTGCTACCTGAATTTGATGAGGAGGCCTTAGATCCTCCACAATTAAAAAATAAAACGGCCATCCGGTCGGATAGACGACCTCACAGCCAACCTAAATCGGCAAACGACGCCGCACATAAACCAGTACGCGATCCGCGTAAGGGCTCGCATCAAAAGGACGGCGCAACCAGATCCATCTATGGACCACGCAGGCGTGCTCCAACATAAAATGCAACACAACAAACATACGAACACCACAGTACGCCCAAATACAGGGGTGCCGCACACCGTCTATGTTTCACTGACGAGGTGCTGGACCATGAATTTCCAGAGGGATTCAAACCCGTAAACATAGAGGCGTACGACGGAACAACAGACCCTAGGGTCTGGATTGAGGACTAAATCCTCCACATCCATAAGGCTCGAGGAGACGATCTCCATGCCATCAAGTACTTACCCCTCAAGCTCAAGGGGCCAGCTCGGCACTGGCTTAAAAGCCTCCCCGAAAACTCCATCGGAAGCTGGGAAGAGCTCGAAGACGCCTTTCGGGAAAATTTTCAAGGGACATATGTCCGACCACCGGATGCAGATGGTTTAAGTCATATAACTCAACAGCCCGGTGAGTCAGCCCGAAAACTTTGGAACAGGTTCCTCACTAAAAAGAACCAAATAGTTGACTGTCCGGACGCCGAAGCCTTAGCAGTCTTCAAGCATAGCGTTCGAGACGAATGGCTTGCCAGACACCTCGGTCAAGAAAAGCTGAGAACAATGGCAGCATTAACAAGCCTCATGACCCGTTTTTGCGCGTGCGAGGACAGCTGGTTAGCCCGATGCAACACCAGCGACCCAAGTACATCCGGAGTCAGGGATGGAAACGGGAAATCATGACGCAGTAAGAATAAGCGCCGGAATAAAGAAGACAGCCCGAAGAGCACGACGGTAAACGCTGGATTTAGAAGCTCTCGGCCAGGGCAGCAGAAGCCTCCCTCCAAAGGAAACAGAGACGAATTGTCCAGCCTAAACAAAATTCTGGACCAAATATGTCAGATCCATAGCACCCCGGATAAAGTTGCAAATCATACCCACAGAGAATGTTGGGTCTTCAAACAGTCCGGCAAGCTCAACGCCGAACACAAGGGGCAGGATACACCGAGTGAAGACGAGGACGAGCCTCGCAAGCAAAGCACAGGGGAACAGAAGAAATTCCCACCAGAAGTCAAAACAGTCAACGTGTTACACGTGATAAAAGAGAGAAACAAAGCGGCACCTTTAGAGGAACATGCCCCAGGGCCTATCACCGCGGAGCTCCACCACTGGTCGTCCCAACCGATCACCTTCGACCATCGGGATTACTCGGCAAGTATCCGACATGTAGGATGGGTTGCCTTGGTATTAGATCCAATAATTGACGGATACCACTTCACCCGAGTCCTAATGGACGTCGGCAGCAGTTTAAATCTGATATATCAGGACACAGTCCGCAAAATGGGGATAGACCGAACAAAAATTTGCTGCAGCAATGCTACCTTTAAAGGAGTAACGGGAGGCCCAGAGGCTCACTGCAGGGGCTCCCTGCTACTAGAGGTTATATTCGTCTTCCCCGACAACTTCCGCAGCGAAAATTTAACTTTCCACGTTGCTCCGTTCCAAAGTGGCTATCAAGCACTACTCGGACGCGAAGCTTTCGCTCGTTTTAATGCAATACCGCATTACGCTTCCCTCAAGCTCAAGATGCCCGGTCCACACGACATCATTACAGTAAATGGAAGTATTGAGCGCTCCTTGCGTGCCGAAGACGGTGCGGCCGCCTTGGCCGCCGCACACTAAACGGCCTCACCAACTCAAGCATTCGACAGGTCATTAAGACCACGGACACGGCTAGACGAGTCCGGCTCAGCTATATGTAATTAATACAGGTTTGATGGCTATACCCCTATTACAATACAAGGGGCTCAACACGCGTGCAAAAGTGGCAATAAGGCTCACCTTTACTCATTTTCAACCATATATTGTTTATTATAACTTAACTTTTGCACGATAACTTTTCAATTAAGTTCCTCTCTTTTTCATATGACCATCATGCTACACCCGTCCAGGATACGGCACAACGGAGACACAGGCGCAGACGTGCAGCAGGGACCCGTTCCAAGGATTCTTTGTAGATTAAGACCCTGCGTAAACCTTATTTACTGTCTCTTGTTGACTTACATCCCTCGGATTCTCAGTACAACCGAGAAGGATGTTGACGTCTTGGCATGTGGCCACGCTAGAATAATGCACGTACCTGGACACCAGGGGCTTATTAGAAAGGGTACTGTTTAGACCCGGTTTACACCATAAAGACCGAATACCTTAGGGAGTGTTCGGCGTCGCGAGTTTGGCCTTATATGCATCAGCTCTGAATCATGTCTTTGGTCAAATGTTGGGTTTGCCCGGCTCCTGTGTTTTGCTGCCTTACGTTCCGCTCTATCGGCTAAGGCGGCACCAGGAGAACTGCTGCGATTGTGCCCTGGTTCATCCGGACGAGCACCTCAGTAGAGAAAGCCGAAAACTGACTGTCATGATATAGCGTGAGACTGGTCAACCACTCGATGACCTGTTGGAATCTTCGGGATTCCTCCGCATTAACGAAGGGCCGTTTCCCGGCCAGGCATGTACGCACCCCGAATCTGGATGAGTGCGGAGCCACCAGGGGCTATATAGTAGCCCCGCTGTCAAACTCCTATGGCTAAGTGAAAGTGTTAAAGCATTGTAGTCCGGTTGCCTAGTTCGCTGCGCTATCACCTCTTTAATAGGACCAAGACGTTGGATTAAGTGTGAATACATGTCTTCTGCGAACACCCCCGCATTATATGCGTGGGGGCTGAAGCCGACGACTGCAATCTTTCACGTTATATACATGAATACATAAACGGCCGCACAGGAGGCATCACAATACTTTTGGGCAAAAGTATAAATACAGCCTTGGTAAAATCAATAAAACATTGTTTTTACAATAGGAATACATATCACTCAAACATAACATTCTTCGAGCACTGGGCCTCTATCGCACGAGCGCCCTCAAGAACTTCTTCAAAATAGTGCTCGGCAGCCACTCGGCCTAGGGCCGAACCCTGCGCCGCGACAGTGGTGGCATCCATCTCCACCCAGTATGTTTTGACACGGGCAAGAGCCATCCGCGAGCCTTCTATGCACGCCGACCTCTTCATCGCATTAATGCGTGGCACCGCACCAAGGAACTGCTGCTCCAAGCTAAAATAGCTGTTCGGCTTTGGCTTTTCCGGCCACAGATGATCCACGACAGACCTCATGGCGAGTCTGGACAATCTATTGAGTTCATCCCATTCGGCAAGCTGATCAGTCAATGGAAGCGGACGCCCTAGAACGTTAAATTGCGACCAGAATAGCTTGTCCACTTCACGATCTATTTGATCTTGGAAGTATTCGGCCGCATCGATAGCGCTCGCCGCTAAGTCCATATATGCGTCGGCCAAACTCCACAACCGATCCAGAGGGGCATACCGCAGATCATCGAACTTCCTCCGCAGCATAAAGGGCTTCCTAGCCACAATGTCCCCGGCTTCACGCAGCTCCTCCTTCTTCGCTCTCATTGCAGAGCGGGTGTCTTTGGTCGCCATTGTGGCCTTTTCAAGGTCCGTAGCCTTCGCCCAGTTTTCTTCTTCAAGAAACTGGCAGCGTTCGGCAGTGTCTTTTAACTTCACAGCCATTTTGGCCATTTTCTCTTTGCTCTCGCTATGCGCAGCCTTCTCGGCTCTCAATTCTTCGGCCGCCTTCGAAGCGGCCGCATTACTATTCCTTGCTTGCTCCTTGGCTCGGGCAAGCTCTGCCCACAGGGCCTCCATGGTGGCAGCTCTTACTATGCGACATTCACTATAAACATCACCTACCCTGTGCCTCATCAAGCCGCTTGTTAACAAGCTCGATGTCGGCATCCGCCGCATCTAGTCGCCGCTTTAGTTCGGCAACCCCATCAGTCCGGCTAGCCACCGGAGCTTCAGACACCTGCACATAAAGGCGGTGTGGTTATTACCTGGGACTACGATCCTCTGTTTGCCGCCGTTCTCAACGACAACCAGAGTCTTAGGGGCTACTATCTACACAGGGCACACCTAAAATGCGCGGTACCATCACAAATGTATATCATTTCACGTACCTCAAAGCCCGTCAGTAGACTCATAAAGGCTTCATGCAACCCGTTTTCGGCGGACGAAATCCTTTCAATCACAGTACACATTAATGTACGGTGCTCTTTTGAGATAGTCGCTCGCTCTAGCAGACCCTTCAGTACGTCCGACCGCATACCAGATGGTGCCGGACTCTTTTGATTGCTCTCTTCAAGAGCCGGATACTGAGGGCTTCGGGTGACCATGGGATTACCTTCTGGCCTTACCGGACCCGGAGAAACTCTCCGTGGTGAAACTTCATGGTCGCTCGCTTCTTGAGCCAGGGAGTCCGGGGGAGGCGTTTCGCTCTCCATCATCTCCGGAAGAAGATCCCCCGAAGACGAGCTCTGCTGAGAAGGGCTCAGATCTGAACTGCAAGATAGATGCTTCAGTTATCTTCCTCAGAAGTAAGGTAGTATATCTTCACTATTAAGTACTTTTTGATTACTTACAACTCGTTAGAGGGCTAATCCCCGCACGGACTTTGTTCGGCAAGAGCACCCACCGAGGCGGGACCCTCTGGTGGAGTTTTCTTCTCCCGTTTGGAAACCTTGGTTTCCATATCGTCAGAGGTAGTCCTCTTCCTCCCTCGGGGCGAGGGAATGTCAGATTCCTTCCCTTGGTTATCCTCCCTCACGGAGGCGCTCGTTCCCTCGGTTGGAATAGTTAGCAATGGGGGCCCGCTTTCGCCCTCTTTATTCCCCTTCATCTTCCTTTGAGGGCACCGGGCAAGGTGCTGGCTCGAGCATCCTTTCCAGCACCGGATTGTCCAAGGCTTCGGGAACGGGGGCCGAACACCGGATCATCTTCGCCTTTGTTATCCAGACCTGGTCAAAAAGTGATTCTTCAGAATGATGTCATGATGAATGAAAGACAGTGTGTTCGACTAGAGGATTACTTACTTGGGCAGGGTGCGGTTGCTGCTCAGGCCCACGTCCTCGGAGGTGTCCAGGCACTCTATTTGGGGTCCGAGGAACGACTTGTACATCTCCTCGTGCGTCAGGCCGAGGAAATTCTGAATAGCGCGCGGTCCTTCTGGGTTGAATTCCCACAAGCGGAGGGGCCGGCGTTTGCAAGGCTTGACTCGATGGACCAGCATGACTTGCACTACCATAACCAAACTAAAATATCCCTCGAAGAGATCTCGGATGCGGCTCTGCAGTATGGGCACATCCTTGGCTGGACCCCAGCTCAGCCCCCTGCTGATCCATGACATCAGTTGTGGTGGAGGGCTCGAGTGAAAGGCGGGGGAAGCTACCCACTTGGCACTTCTGGGAGCGGTGACGTAGAACCAATCCCGTTGCCATAATCCGGACATCTCTGGAAAGGAACCCTTCGGCCACGGAGCTCCAATGATCTTGCTTATTAATGCCCCTCCGCATGCTGCATGCTGCCCCTCAACCGTCTTCGGATTCACATCAAAGGTCTTGAGCCACAGGCCAAAGTGAGGGGTAATGCGGAGGAAGGCCTCACATACGATAATAAATGCCGAGATGTGGAGAAAGGAATCCGGGGCTAGATCGTGGAAGTCAAGCCCGTAATAGAACATCAAACCCCTTACGAAGGGATCCAGAGTGAGGCCTAGTCCTCGGAGGAAGTGGGAGATAAACACGACGTCTTCATTGGGTTCAGGAGTAGGGACGACCTGCCCTCGGGCGGGCAGCCGATGCGAGACTTCAGCGGTCAAGTATCTTGCTTCCCTCAACTTCTTGATATCCTGTTCCGTGACGGAGGAGGGCATCCACCGGCCCTGGAGGCTGGATTCGGACATGATTGAAGGTCCGAAGCACCTGACCTGGGCTTTGGGTGTTAGAACTCGAGGTGGGGGAAGGATTCGATTGAGCACGGGAGAAAAAAAGTAAAAGCCTTGACCCTTTATAAAGAGGGTGAATATCAAGCGTCCTCCTTGTGGCCGTTTGGGACTTGCCTAAAATCTTGGAGTCCTAGGCGTGGTTGGGTTACCCACGACTGTATTGATGAGAATCCCGTAATAAGGGGGACATGATCTCTGCTTTGACAAGACGTGTCAAGAAACTGCCTCGCGTTATGTGCGGGGCTAGTTAAAGAAAAACAGTTCGAATAATCACCGAGCCATGGCGTGATGTCATGTTGCCAAAACATGTCAGCAGATTAGATTTGTGGAAATATTATTCTCTCTACAGTGGTATGTGGAACTTATTTTGCAGGGTTGGACACTATCCTTTTATTCGAACTCTTCTGTGGTGTATCCGGAGGAGGAACCCGCCTTGCAATGCCGAAGACAACACTGCGTGCCGGACTCATCATCCTTGAAGCCTGGTTCAGGGGCTACTGAGGGAGTCCTGGATTAGGGGGTCTCCGGACAGCCGGACTATATCCTTTGGCCGGATTGTTGGACTATGAAGATACAAGATTGAAGACTTCGTCTCATGTCCGGATGGGACTCTACTTGGCGTGGAAGGCAAGCTAGGCAGTACGGATATGGATATCTCCTTCTTTGTAACCGACCTTGTGTAACCCTAACCCCCTCCGGTGTCTATATAAACCGGAGGGTTTTAGTCCGTAGGACAACATACAATCATACCATAGGCTAGCTTCTAGGGTTTAGCCTTTCTGATCTCATGGTAGATCAACTCTTGTAATACTCATATCATCAAGAATAAATCAAGCAGGACGTAGGGTTTTACCTCCATCAAGAGGGCCCGAACCTGGGTAAAACATCGTGTCCCCTGCCTCCTGTTACCATCCACCTTAGACGCACAGTTCGGGACCCCCTACCCGAGATCCGCCAGTTTTGACACCGACATGTGCGTACTGCGTTTGTCATTGTTTTCCCTTTCCGACTAATGTAGGTGTTGGATAGCCAGTCTATACTGCTTTCCCCCTTCCTTTCCTCTTTGATCCACATCCTAGATTCATGATATACAACTTTTCCCACTACTTTACCGTTTGATCCAACACCTAGATTCGAGTGCAGAAGCGGAAAAAAATCCACATGCAGTTAGAGCAATGCATGTGGATTAAGTAAATTATACCTCAAGGTTGTCGGGGTGTGGCTCAGTGGGCGGTCAAGGCCGATCTGCCCACACTATGTACGACAGTGGGGAAGAAGGGGTTAGAGGCCCTCCCACGCCGTCGGTGGGTGAAAGAGAATAGTTGCGCCGGTAGTGGATTCCCTCCCTCGCCGAAGGAGACAACGTTAAGCCTCCTTCCCTTCCTCGGCGGATGGGATCCTACCGGCTCTTTGACCAATAGTGAGGGAAGAGAGAGAAAGAGAGGCCAACACAGTCTTGCTTAGATCTAGAGAGGGTGAGAGAGTGTGAAGAGAGCAACTACAAGCGCTGAGGCTCTAGCGTGTATATATATAGTGGAAAGAGAGTGTGAGGAGAGAAAACCCTAGAAAACAAGCGCCGAGGCTACAACATATATAGTTGGAGTAGTTCTCATTTTCTCTGCATAAAAATCGTTTTAAATTGTGCATGAAATGGAACTCTTTATTTAACGCAGTGAATAAAAATACTAGGTCAATGCTAATACGTGAAGAAAATTTAATGCTCGAAGGAGTCAACTCGCAATTAACGCTGCACGCCACCCGATCGCGCTTACTATCATTCATGTGTGGTACACGACCCTCCGAACTGAACAACAACTGGACCACACACGGTCAAAATATTGGAAAGGTGGGCCGCACCATCCTCCAATTTTAAATATTTTTGAGAAATTTAATTTTAATTACTTTGCATGTACACTTTGCTCTTTTCCAATAATGAGCGGGCACTTGTATTCGGCCTAAATCAGTGTGCTACCATATCTCGTATTACTGCCTCCGTCTAGGTTTTTACGTCACGTCATATATTTTTTGTCAAAGTTTGACCAAAATTTTTAACTACTCACTCCTTTCCAGTTTATAGGGCTTAAATTTGAAATGTCATCAACCAAGGCAGATGATGAGTGGAGAAATGTACTCCGTCTCGTAGTTTACAAAATTACGCAAACTTTAATCTGCATTAATTACAATATATTCATGGACGACCACTAAATGAGTAGAAATGGTTACATGCACTAGTTGGTTTCTTTAGACGGGAAGTAGTGAACTGCTAATACATGCCAACAAAAAATAAATATTATTGGCTTCTTTTTTTATGTGTTCAAAATGCTATAGTGCGAGGCAGCGATTGTGTCTCCGACGGACGTGCGTGTACCCCTTCTCTTCTTGTACGTACTCCATTTATCTCACTTCCTGTGGCTTCCCACTCCCATGATATTCCTATTCTATGAACCTGTGTGTGTGTGTGTTTTAACAACGGTGCCTGTTAGAGAGAGCGACACATCGACCTACAAAGAGATGGTGTGTAGTCTACATACTAACTCCAAAGCCACGAGAGTCGGTGCATCCTCTCGTTTTCAGGCATCTAGTCAGGACAGCTGACATGCCCGCTCCTGACCACCCTGGCCCACCCAAGGCCCCTCCATCACCCACGCGCGCTTCCCTCCTGAAACGGTCAGCGCCGCTCCAGAGAATCGGTGCCGCATTCATGCCCGGGTAGAGCGGACGTGACCTATCACTGGCGCATGTGTTGAAGGGAGAAGCGGATTCAACGAAAAGTGATGGTTGCTTCGTCCGTCCAACTTACTTCCAGGTCTATGTGATTTGACGGCCCATTGGTCATTATTACTAAGGTGGTACGATGGTGCTGAGTCTCACTTGTAACGTACACTTTACTTTGGTGCATGACACGTGCACCGGATGCTGGATGTCCCATGTTTCGGCAAAAGGAGGTATAGCATCTCCACTCTTTACAATTTTCTTCACTCTTTCAGTGGAGGAGTGCGAAATCAGCGAAAACACGGCAGCTCGGTGAAAACACGAAAGCAGTGAAAAATGTACAATGCTATGAAGATTTCAGCTTCTATTTCATGTATCTTGCATCACTACAGCAGGATTGTCCAAACGCGACAGTCGAATCAGAGACCCTTCGATGAAACTGTGTGCGATGCCATAATCGCAAACAGTGGTGTAAAAACCCGTCAAAAAGGTGCAAAACGTTTGCGATGACAAATGCATCAAACACGGGTCAGAATTTAGTTGCGTGTGCGATGCAGGGCATACAATTCAGCTTAATGAACTGTTTGTGATGAGGAGGCACAAAAGAAACGGGCAGCCAAATGAAGGTGTGTGCGATATACAACATACGGTTCACTGGGATGAACTGTGTGTGATTAGGGAACACAATGGAAACGGTTCAACTGAACAAGATGTGTGTGATACACGGCAAACAGGTCCGTAATCTGAAATGTGTGCGAAGACCAATAATAACACAGACGATTGCTGCTAATAAGCCGTGTGAATTGCTCTGCCTACAGTAGAATAACATGTATATATATAACTGAAATAAACATCCAATTACATAAGTGACTATACAGATCATTCACACATACCTCAATAAACAATTGCATGCATTCTAAAGTAGGAGAAACGATCTTCTAGTCATCTACTTCTTGTGACGCTCCCGCCACTGCTATGTGGCTCAATCCCTCATCTGGGTCAGGAAGAAGACAGTTCCTCATGTCAATGATCCGCATGCACATCTCGTAGCTTGTGTACGTGCCCATGGACGTGTACTTGACATGTTGTTCATGCAGTCTCTTATGCCACACACTGTGCCAGGCATTCTTGTCCTTATTGCTCTCTTGCTTCATCTTCGTGTAGTAGGGGTCGATGATGGCCGAGGCGAGGTCAACCAGGGAGTTCAGTTTGCTTTTGTCGGTGTCCCAGACCTTGTAGTGGTGCTGGATGTTGACAAGATTCGAGCATTTCAAGTCCGAAACCTTGAGCGCTTTTAGATCGTTGATGGTGTCCACCGTAGCGAAACTATATGTGACGCCCCCGATTTGACTATACACTAATCATACACGCAAATGTGTACGATCAAGCTCAGGGACTCACGGGAAGATATCACAACACAACTCTACAAATAAAATAAGCAATACAAGCATCATATTACAAGCCAGGGGCCTCGAGGGCTCGAATACAAGAGCTCGATCATAGACGAGTTAGCGGAAGCAACAATATCTGAGTACAAACATAAGTTAAACAAGTTTGCCTTAAGAAGGCTAGCACAAAAGTAGCAACGATCAAAAAGGCAAGGCCTCCTGCCTGGGACCTCCTAACTACTCCTTGAAGTCGAACTCCACGTAGAATCATCCTCGGGATCCTCTGGCTCCCGGACTCCATCATCTGGTCACAACAACCGAGTATAGAAAGGGGGAAAGGGGGGAGCAAAGCAACAGTGAGTACTCATCCAAAGTACTCGCAAGCAAGGAGCTACACTACATATGCATTGGTATCAATGAAAGGGGGTAGTGTGGATTGAACTGCAGAATGCCGGAATAAGAGGGGGATAGCTAGTCATGTCGAAGACTACGCTTCTGGCCGCCTCCATCTTGCAGCATGTAGAAGAGAGTAGATGGTAAGTTCACCAAGTAACATCGCATAGCATAATCCTACCCGGTGATCCTCCCCTCGTCGCCCAGTGAGAGAGCGATCACCGGTTGTATCTGGCACTTGGAAGGGTGTGTTTTATTAAGTATCCGGTTCTAGTTGTCATAAGGTCAAGGTACAACTCCGGGTCATCCTTTTACCGAGGGACACAACTATTCGAATAGATCAACTTCCCTGCAGGGGTGCACCACATTTCCCAAGACGCTCAATCCCCTTTGTCCAGACACACTTTTCTTGGTCATGCCTGGCCTCGGAAGATCAACACGTCGCAACCCTACCTAGGAACAACAGAGAGGTCAACATGCCGGTCCAAATCCTATGGCGCAGGGGTCTGGGCCCATCGCCCATTACACACCTGCACGTTGCGTACGCGGCCGGCGAGCAGACCTAGCCTCCCTTATACAAGAGCAGGCGTTCCAGTCCAACCCGGCGGGCGCCGCTCAGTCGCTGACGTCAAGAAGGCTTTGGCTGATACCACGACGTCGAGTGCCCATAACTGTTCCCGCGTAGTTGGTTAGTGCGTATAGGCCAGTGGCCAGACTCAGATCAAGTACCCAGACCTCGTTAACATGCTATTTTGAAATAACCGCGGACGCCGACCAGGGCCAGGCCCACCTCTCTCCTAGGTGGTCTCAACCTACCTTGTCGCTCCGCCACAAAGATCCACTGAGAGGGCCGTCGGGACAAACGTCCTTTCAGACCCAATCCATGAATCACTCGCAGGTACTCTACGAGCCAACCCGACTTTAGTCATCACAGGTATCATATAATATGTATAGTATATACCCGTGATCAACACCCGATGTGATGACGACCCGATAGTATAGCATGGCCGACTAACAAGAATGTAGGGCCACTGATGATAAACTAGCATCCTATACTAAGCATTTAGGATTGCAGGTAAGGTATCAACAACTGTAGCAACAATGACAGGCTATGCATCATAATAGGATTAACGGAAAGCAGTAACATGCTACACTACTCTAATGCAAGCAGCAGAGAGAAGAATAGGCGATATCTGGTGATCAAGGGGGGGGGGGCTTGCCTGGTTGCTCTGGCAAGGAGGGGTCATCTTCGATGTAGTCGAACACATGGACATCGGCAGCGGTCTCGGAGTCTGCCGGAAAGGAGTAACAGAGGGGGAACACAATAAAAAACAGAGCAATCAAATGTAACACAAAGCAAGACGCGACAGTACATTGTGCTAGGGGTGACCTAACGTAGGGATAGGCGATAGCGGTGAAGGGGGGAAACATCCGGGAAAGTATTCCCGGTGTTTCGCGTTTCTGGGCAGATGAACCAGAGGGGGAAAGTTGCATGCTCGCTATGCTAGGGATGTGTGGCGGACGAACGGGCTGCATATTCGGATTTGTCTCGTCGTTCTGAGCAACTTTCATGTACAAAGTTTTTCCACCTGAGCTACGGTTTATTTTATATTAATTTTAAAATATTTAAGTCATTTTTAGCATTTATTTAATTATTATAAAATAACATTATCCAGAATAGTGTTTTATGACATCATCATGATGTTAGCATGACGTCAGCAGTCAACAGAGGTTGACTTGGTCAAGCTGACGTGTGGGTCCCATCTGCCATTGACACATCGCCCTAACTAACAGATTAGTTAGTTTAATTAGATATTTAGGTTAATTAAGTTTAATTAGTTTAACTAAACATGATTAATTAAGTTAATTAATTAGCTAATTAATTATTTAATTTAATAATAATTATTATTATCTCTTTTTTAACATTCTGGGGGTGGGGCCCCTTGTCATAGGCCCCAAGGGGCGGGGCCCAACTGTCATAGGCCCCTTTGGCCTATGAAGGTCGGGTGATGGGGCGCTGGAGGTGCCTGACCCGGGCGAGGGCCAGCGGGCATGGTGGGGTGCCGGGCACAGGAGACAGCACCGGCGAGGCCACGGCGAGGCAGCATCGCGGCTGGGCGGAGCGGTGGAGGGCGCACAGGGCACAGCCACACGCAGCGGGCGGCGGGGCAGGCCACATGCGCGGGTGGTGGAGCAGCGTAGCATGGGCCGGTCTGCACGGGCAACCCCGGGGATGAGCAGCGACGCTGGGGGAAGCGGGCGCGAGCGGGTGGAGGTGGCCACCGGCGGAGGTAGGCGGACGCGGCGGCGGGGACAGGTGCGCGCGGGCAGGCAGCGAGCGCGGGCGCGACGGGGCTGCAGAAGCAGCAGCCGCAGGGGCGCGGCGCCGGGCGCGGGCGTGCACAGCTTAGCGCGGTGGTGCACTGAGGAAGACAGAGAGGAGGGAGAGGCTGGGCCTCACCGTGCGAAGAAGGGGTCGGGGCAACGGGGCGCGAGGAGGGCGGCGGGGACGACGGCGCCGGTGGGGAAGCAGGCCGATGGGGAGGTTCCGACGACGGGCGGGGACGGGATCGTGCCCCTCCCGATCTAGAGGGGATCGAGAGGAGAGGGGGGAGAGGTGAGGGAGTGGGGGTGCGGTTAGGGTTTGGGTGTAGTGGGGAGGGGGGGGGTTGGACCGGCCTGCTAGTGGCCACGTGGGCCAAATGGCCCAGGGAGGGTACTTTTTACTTTCTTTTGTTTTTCTTTACCATTTTATTATTTTCTGTTTTATTTTAGATACACTTTATTTTTAGTCTAGTAAAGTATGATAACAATTCCTAAAATAATGTTTGAGAACCACCCACTGACATAAAAGTTTTTCCCCGAAATAAATTAGTTTAGAGTTTTATTAATTGAAAAGAGGCATTTACTTAATTGTCTTTGCTACCGTTTAAAATCACCTTAGAGTATTAAAGCATTATATAAAAGTATGGTTTATTCACCATAATTACCTATGCATTATTTGGCACCTCCCGAACATTTTAGTTTTAACATTTGAAAACCTTTATCGTTTGCCTGATTTTGAATTTTGAATTCGAACCGGTTTCAATCTAACGTGAGTTTACCAACAGTAATCGAGGTGACATGGCAACATTAGAGGGGTTCACTATAGCTTAAATATCCGGGCGTCACAATTCTCCTCCACTACAAGAAATCTCGTCCCGAGATTTAAGAGGGGGACTAAGGGGGAAAGGTCTTGTTACGAAATTTAACCAATCTTCTCGGTCTTGGTTGCTCTTCTCGAAGTGGTTGATCCATTACATTGATGTCTTTATTTTTCTGCTTGAGGTCATCATGATGAAGTCGGCATCCTTTCTTCGGGAACTCCATCGTACTTACGAAAGAATAAATGGTGGGTATGTTCCAGGAGAACGGACCTCTGCAAGGTTGACTATCTGGTAGCTAACATCGGGGATGGTGGCGGAAAGTAACTCTCGAACTGAACCTTAAAAATATCGAGAGTAAAGTAAGGAGGTACCCTGAGAAGTTTCAAGCGGGTAGGCAATCGTTCGATGCCTGAAACAACATGTGAAAGGGGTTCAAAGCAACGGGAATAAGTATTATGTCTGATACCAGAATTGATGATCTCTCGGAGGGTGGCTCGTGAATTACATACGAGGTCACGCGCGAGGAATAACTTTGGAAACCGGGGGTGTACAGGAGAGTTAGGTTTCGATCCTGTGGAACTGTGGGTTATGGGCCCACCAAGTAGAAAGGGCGGTGATATTTGCACAGTCATGATAACAAGGCATTTCAGAGGATAGCCTATCAATTATGTCGGCAACATCGGTACCAAGGGCGAGGGACGAAGAGAACCATTTTCCTGCTCGTTTAACGAGGCGGGCCAATAGGCAAGGTTCTCGTCCATCAGTGGTTACCGGAATGCTATCAACAAAAGCAACATGGTCTTACTGACATGGTTGTACACCAAGGTGTTTACATAAGCAGAAGAATATTACTGCTTAGATCATATAGATCACCAGAAAGGTTAAACCAAACAATGGAAAGGAAAATATGATCATCAGATTAAATAGAACAATGGAAAGGAAAATGTGTTAAAACACATATTTCAGGGGTATATCCTTCCCAAGGTCATGCAGAGCATGATATCCGTGACATGATATAATGTAGAAAACCCCTTTAGGTAAGGGGAGAGAAATTTCAAGACATTACTCATACAACGATGTTTGGATAAATGATAAATAAAATTTTAGCATCGTGCTTCAAATGTTCTTATTGAAGATCGGAGTACCACAAACATGCTTCGAGATAGCATTGACATGGTCTTCAAGCAAAAGTCAGACTTTGGATACACAAAGGATCCATCATGAACAACTCATAGAATAAGTTTTACCATTTTCTTATGGAGGAATGGCTAACTTTGCATAAAAGGAAACTATAACACTAGGTGCTCTCGCCAGGTATGCTAAGCATGACATCACCTTACCCGGCCATGTAAAGATGTCATAACTCCTGGAAATATGTTCCAATCATCACATCTCACCAAGATTCAGATCTGATTGGTGTCAGAATACCTCAAACTCTGGATGCCTGAGAAGAAGAGGGGCAACACAAATCAACGAGATGACATTATAAGATTATCGGGAAATGAACTATAGAAGCAGATTCCAAAGCAAAAGTTCATCATTAACCAAGGAGAAAATGAGGATGTGGTTGATGGAGTCAGCAACAATTCATCAAGATTAACCAAAGATGGATTTCCATAATTATGTGAATCAAGGAGGTAACATTTGTCATATCACACTACAAAAAGATACACTTCCATGATGATACATGTTTGTCATAGTAGGTCGCGTTTTTTTGTCATGCATGTACATCCATGACGATTTTATGACAGAATCAAGATAGTCATACCTGTGCTGTCGTAGAAGTGTTCCATGACATTACCAAAATTATCATCACGGAAGTGTGCACTTCCACGATGATAAATCGCGCGTCACAGAAGTGCTTTCGTCAAGGGTGACCGACACATGGCATCCACCGTAACGGAATGCCGTTAAGCTATCGGGTCGGGTTTTGGATCCGATAACCCATTAACAGCCCCGACCAATGGGGATTTTCCACGTGTAAAATCATCATTGGCTGGAGGAAACACGTGTCGGCTCATCGTTGGGACAGATGTCATCCACTCATTGGACAGAAGGCGCCTATGATACGTCGACACGTGGCACGGCCCAACAGAGGCCCATTCTTGTGGAAAGGCCGGCCCGTTTGACTTGGTCAAAAGGTTGCGGGCCGGCCCATGGAAAGCGTGTTAACGGCCTGTTCGCATATAGCCCATTTACATCCCACTAACCCAAGGCCCGTTACTCCCTATCCGAATTAGGCCCAGTAGCGTCATCTGGGCCATCCAATATGATTCCAGCCCGTTTTCACTTCTGGCCCATGTATGGCCCATGACGTCTTTCGGCCCATATGATGCCCTATGTAACTCTTGGCCTATTAACGGCCCGTGGTGAAACTGGCCCATAATGAACAATGTATCACTTTACACCCATTAACGGCCCGTGGTGAAACTGGCCCGTAATGAACAGTGTATCACTTTATACCCATTAATGGCCCATTATTCCGTTGGGCCATTTCCAGCCCATCTTATCTTTCGGCCTTCTCAGAGCCCATTTATTCTTGGGCTCATTTCCAGCATTCGTTTACTGCATGCGGACATCATCGCCTACCGGAACAATCAGAATGCTGCAGAGGGGGAGGAAGAGCCTCAGCAGTGGGACCAGTGGATGCTCGCTCCTCAGTACCCCAGCTACTATCCAGGCTTCTGATTTATTACCAAGTTAGGCCAAAAGCCTAAGCTTGGGGGAGTACGTGTTTCTCAGCGACATTACATTCATGTCCAGTTATTCCATTTGTCAGTGTTCTCACTTTTCATTGTATCATCCATGCCTAATTTTATTTTTCTTGCTTTCTTCTTGTGTGTTTGAAAAACATTAGAAAAAACAAAAAAAATTAGTTGTAGTTAGTTCACTTTCTATGCATGCTTAGCTATAATATTAAAAAGATTTCCTTGTTCTTATTTTGTTTATTGGAAGCTTTCCCGTGTAAATAGTTTTTCTCGTTTTTGCTTTTCCCTTTTATTTGCTTGTTCAAGAAAACCAAAAACTCCAAAACTATTTCAGTGTGTTTGTCTGAATTTCTTTTCTTCTTGTTCGAGTTGTACTGAGGAGAAGACCACGATGAAAATGTTGAGTGGCTCTCATATAAATAACTGTTGATCTAATAAAGAGCCCATTTTACCTTGTCTTCTCCTGTTGAATATTTTTTTTGCAGATTCCAGCTTAGTCCACGACACTCTTGCACTATTATTATTTTCACATTGTTCGGTCGTGCAAGTGAAAGGCAATAATGACGATACTCGATGAACTGGCCTTGGCAGAGAGAAACTGGTATGAACTCGACTTATTCTATTTGTGTAAATATGTTTCTAGTATCCAGGATTCAGCCCATTATGATTAAACATGTGTGCAATGACAATTAGAGATTATAGTTTCTCATGCCATGCATAAGTAGATGGGAGTGGATAATGATTTATCTTGGATATCAACATTGCGTGAAAATGATTATGATGTAGTATGATGATATGGTATCCTCCTCTAAATGTTCAAGTGGCTTGACTTGGCACATGTTCATGCATGTACTTGAATCAAAACCAACATAGCCTCTATGATATTTATGTTCATGGTGTTCATATCCTACTCATGCTAGTGTCCAATATTACTTATGCATAATGCATGTTTATAACCGTTGTTGCTCTCTAGCTGGCCGCTTCTCAACCTATTTGCTAGCCTTCGCCTATACTAAGTGGGAATTCTTCTTGTACATCAAAAACCCTGAACCCAAAGTTATTCTAGATGAGTCCACCATACCTACCTATATGCGGTATTACCCTGCCGCCCTAAGTAAATTTGCATGTGTCACCTCTAAAAACTTTTAAAAATATATATCCTTTTTGTGTGCCTGGATCGTTCATGGAACGACAGGAGGTGGTAGGTATCTTCCATGCTAAGCGGGTTATTCTTAGGTCGGGTGTTTATTCACTCGCCATCGCACGAGAAAAGGTGGGTAAAGGGATTCCCAGTCCCGAACTCAAAAATGAAAATAATTAAACAGAACTCCCCCGGGACTGTTGTTGGTTTGGACGGCACCTGTTGTTTCGGACAAGCCGTGGAATGTGATTGTTGGTCGAGGGGGAGTAAACCTTTACTTTTATCACTTGGGAACCGCCACTAGCGTGCTTAGCATGGAAGATTTTGATAACTAATAGTCGTCAAGTAAATGAGAAGGGTGCATGTCTCAAAATATCATTTACCTCTGTTTTAAAAACTTGAGCTCTGGCACCTCTACAAATCACTGCTTCCCTCTGCGAAGGATCTATTTACTTTTATATTGTGTCATCACCTTCTAAAACAAGCGCTAGAACCTGAGAGCACTGCTGTCATGACTTATGCATTGTGTGCAACTAATGTTGGGTGCATCATGATTGGATCTTTTCTACCATGAATTACAATGTTTAGTCACTGCTTGAACTTTGGAGGTGCTCTGTATTTATGTTTTGCGGTCTCAAAAAGGGCTAGCGAGATACCACTATTGTCATATTATATCATGGTTGTTTTGACAACGTGTTGCTGTTTGAGATATCTTATTATTGCTCGCTAGCTAATTGTGTCATTGATATGAGTTAATATAATCTTTAAGAGTTATTGTCGGCATGGTTAGTGAAGGAAATATGCCCTAGAGGCAATAATAAAGTTGTTATTTATATTTCCTTATATCATGATAAATGTTTATTATTCATGCTAGAATTGTATTAACCGAAAACTTAGTACATGTGTGAATACATAGACAAAACAGAGTGTCAGTAGTATGCCTCTACTTGACTAGCTCGTTAATCAAAGATGCTTAAGTTTCCTAGCCATAGACATGAGTTGTCATTTGATGAATGAGATCACATCATTAGAGAATGATGTGATTGACATGACCCATCCGTTAGCTTAGCACTTTTATCGTTTAGTTTATTGCTAATTGCTTTCTCCATAACTTATACATGTTCCTATGACTACGAGATTATGCAACTCCCGAATACCGGAGGAACACTTAGTGTGCTATCAAACGTCACAATGTAACCGGGTGATTATAAAGATGCTCTACAGGTGTCTCTGATGGTGTTTGTTGAGTTGGCATAGATCGAGATTAGTATTTTTCACTCCGATTGTCGAAGAGGTATATCTGGGCTCTCTCAGTGCTGCACATCACTATGAGCCTTACAAGCAATGTGACTAATGAGTTAGTTGCAGGTTGATGCATTACAAAACGAGTAAAGAGACTTGCCGGTAACGAGATTGAACTAGGTATGATGATACCGACGATCAAATCTCGGGCAAGTAACATACCGATGACAAAGGGAACAACGTACGTTGTTATGCGGTTCGACTGATAAAGATCTTCATATAATATGTAGGAACCAATATGAGCATCCAGGTTCTGCTATTGGTTATTGACCAGAGTTGAATCTCGGTCATGTCTACATAGTTCTCGAACCCGTAGGGTCCGCACGCTTAACGTTTGATGACGATATGTATTGTGAGTTATGTGATTTGATGTACCGAAGGTTGTTCGTAGTCCTGGATGTGATCACGGACATGACGAGGAGTCTCGAAATGGTCGAGACATGAATATTGATATATTGGAAGGTTATCTTTGGACATCAGAAAGGTTTCAGATAGGTTTAGGCATTTTCCGGAGTACCGGGGGGTTACCGGAACCCCCCCGGGGGGGTTAATGGGCCTTCATGGGCTTTAGTGGAAGAGAGAGGAGGCGTCCAAGAGGAGGGTCGTGCCCCCCAAGCCCAATCCGAATTGGGAAGGGGGGGCGGTCCCCCATTCCTTCTTCCCCTCTTCCCTTTCCTTCCCCCTCCTAGTTGGACTAGGAAAGGGGGAACCTACTCCTAGTAGGAGTAGGATTCCCCCCTTAGGGCGCGCCCTACGAGGTCGGCCGGCCCCTCCTCTTCCTTTATATACGGGGAGGGGGCACCCCATAGACACACAAGTTGATTTCTTAGCCGTGTTCGGTGCCCCCCTCCACAGATTTCCACCTCGGTTATATTGTCATAGTGCTTAGGCGAAGCCCTGCATCGGTAACTTCATCATCACTGTCAACACGCCGTCATGCTGACAAAACTCTCCCTCGGCCTCAGCTGGATCTAGAGTTCGAGGAACGTCACCGAGCTGAACGTGTGCAGATCACAAAGGTGCCGTGCGTTCGGTAGTTGATCGGTTTGATCGTGAAGACATTCGACTACATCGACCGCATTACTCAACGCTCCCGCTTTCGGTCTATAAGGGTATGTAGACACACTCTCCCCTCTCGTTGCTATACATATCCTAGATAGATCTTGCGTGATCGTAGGATTTTTTTTTGAAATACTGCGTTCCCCAATAGTGTTATTCGAGCCAGGTCTATGCGTAGATGTTATATGCACGAGTAGAACACAAAGGAGTTGTGGGAGTGGGTATATACATATTGCTTGCCGTCACTAGTTGTTTCTTGATTCGGCGGTATTGTTGGATGAAGCGGCCCGGACCGACATTACATGACCGTGTTCATGAGACTGGTTCTACCGACATGCTTTGCACACAGGTGGCTGGCGGGTGTCAGTTTCTCCAACTTTAGTTGAATCGGATTCAATTAACAGGGTTCTTTCTGAAGATCCAAAAGCAATCACTATACCATGTTGTGGTTTTGATGCGTAGGTAAGAACGGTTCTTGCTAGAAGCCCGTAGCAGCCACGTAAAACTTGCAACAACGAAGTAGAGGACGTCTAACTTGTTTTTGCAGGGCATGTTGTGATGTGATATGGTCAAGACGTGATTACATAAATTGTTGTATGAGATGATCATGTTTTGTAACACAGTTATCAGCAACTGGCAGGAGCCATATGGTTGTCGCTTTATTGTATGAAATGCAATCGCCATGTAATTGCTTTACTTTATCACTAAGCGGTAGCGATAGTCGTTGAAGCTATAGTTGGCGAGACGACAACGATGCTGCGATGGAGATCAAGGTGTCAAGCTGGTGACGATGGTGATCATGACGTTGCTTTGGAGATGGAGATCAAAGGCACAAGATGATGATGGCCATATCATATCACTTATATTGATTGCACGTGATGTTTATCCTTTATGCATCTTATTTTGCTTAGTACGGTGGTAGCATTATAAGATGATCTCTCACTAAATTTCAAGGTATAAGTGTTCTCCCTGAGTATGCACCGTCGCTACAGTTCATCGTGCCGAGAGACCACGTGATGATCAGGTGTAATAAGCTCTACGTTCACATACAACGGGTGCAAGATAGTTTTGCACAAGCAGAATACTCGGGTTAAACTTGACGAGCCTAGCATATGCAGATATGGCCTCGGAACACTGAGACCGAAAGGTCGAGCATGAATCATATGGTAGATATGATCAACATAGTGATGTTCAGCATTGAAAACTACTCCATCTCACGTGATGATTGGACATGGTTTAGTTGGTATGGATCATGTGATCACTTAGATGATTAGAGGGATGTCTATCTAAGTGGGAGTTCTTAAGTAATATGAATAATTGAACTTTATTTATCATGAGCTTAGTACCTGATAGTATTTTGCATGTCTATGTTGTTGTAGATAAATGGCCCGTGCTGTTGTTCCGTTGAATTTTAATGCATTCCTAGAGAATGCTAAGTTGAAGATGATAGTAGCAACTACACGGATTGGGTCCGTAACTTGAGGATTATCCCCATTGCTGCATAGAAGAATTACATCTTGGAAGCACCGCTAGGTGCCAAACCTACTGCAGGAGCAACTCCAGTGTTATGAACACCTGGCAGAGCAAAGCTGATGACTACTCAATAGTTCAGTGTGCCATGCTTTACGGCTTAGAACCGGGACTTCAACAATGTTTTGAACGTCATGGAGCATATGAGATGTTTCAGGAGTTGAAGTTAATATCTCAAGCAAATTCCCAGATTGAGAGATATGAAGTCTCCAACAAGTTCTATAGCTGCAAGATGGAGGAGAACAGTTATGTCAGTGAACACATACTCAGAATGTCTGGGTACCACAATCACTTGACTCAGCTGGGAGTTAATCTTCCGGTTGATAGTGTCATTGACAGAGTTCTTCAATCACTACCACCAAGCTACAAAAGCCTCGTGATGAACTATAATATGCAAGGGATGGATAAGACAATTCCCTAGCTCTTCGCGATGCTAAAGGCTGCAGAGGTAGAAATCAAGAAGGAGCATCAAGTGTTGATAGTCAACAAGACCACCAGTTTCAAGAAGAAGGGCAAAGGAAAGAAGGGGAACTTCAAGAAGAATGGCAAGCAAGTTGATGCTCAAGTGAAGAAGCCCAAGTCTGGACCTAAGCCTGAGACTGAGTGCTTCTACTGCAAAGGGACCAGTCACTGGAAGCGGAACTGCCCCAATTATTTGGCAGATAAGAAGGATGTCAAAGTGAAAGGTATATTTGATATACATGTTATTGATGTGTACCTTACTAATGCTCGCAGTAGCGTCTGGGTATTTGATACTGGTTCTGTTGCTAATATTTGCAACTCGAAACAGGGGCTATTGATTAAGCGAAGATTGGCTAAGGACAAGGTGACGATGCGCGTGGGAAATGGTTCCAAAGTCGATGTGATCGCCGTCGGCACTCTACCTCTACATCTACCTTCGGGATTAGTTTTAGACCTGAATAATTGTTATTTGGTGCCAGCGTTAAGCATGAACATTGTATTTGGATCTTGTTTGTTGCGAGACGGTTACTCATTTAAATCATAGAATAATGGTTATCCTATTTATAAGAGTAATATCTTTTATGGTCATGCACCCTTGGTGAGTGGTCTATTTTAACTAAATCTTGATTTTAGTGATACACATATTCATAGTACTAAAGCCAAACTATATAGGTTTAATAATGATAGTGCAACTTATTTGTGGCACTGCCGTTTAGGTCATATTGGTGTAAAGCGCATGAAGAAAGTCCATGCTGATGGGCTTTTCGAATACCTTGATTATGAAACACTTGATGCTTGCGAACCATGCCTCATGGGCAAGATGACTAAGACTCCGTTCTCTGGGACAATGGAAAGAGCAACAACCTTATTGGAAATAATACATACTGATGTATGCAGTCTGATGAGTGTTGATGCTCGTGGCGGGTATCGTTATTTTCTGACCTTCACATATGATTTGAGTAGATATGGGTATGTCTACTTGATGAAACATAAGTCTGAAACATTTGAAAAGTCCAAAGAATTACAGAGTGAAGTGGAAAATCATCTTAACAAGAAAACTAAATTTCTACGATCTGATCGTGGAGGTGAATATTTGAGTTATGAGTTTGGTCTTCATTTGAAACAATGCGGAATAGTTTCGCAACTCACGCCACCTGGAACACCATAGCGTAATGGTGTGTCCGAACGTCGTAACCGCGCTTTATTAGATATGGTGTGATCTATGATGTCTCTTACTGATTTACCGCTATCGTTTTGGGGTTATGCTTTAGAGATGGCTGCATTCACGTTAAATAGGGCACCATTGGAACCCGTTGAGACAACACCATACGAACTATGGTTTACCAAGAAACCCAAGTTGTTGTTTCTTAAAGTTTGGGGCTGCGATGCTTATGTGAAAAAGCTTCAACCTGATAAGCTCGAACACAAATCATATAAATGTGTCTTCATAGGATACCCAAAGGAGACTGTTGGGCAAGATATTCGTTGCTAAGAATGGATCCTTTCTAGAGAAGGAGTTTCTTTCGAAAGAAGTGAGTGGGAGGAAAGTACAACTTGATGAGGTAATTGTACCTGCTCCCTTATTGGAAAGTCGCTAAGACACCTGCCCCATGATGGGCGCCAACTGTTGTGGTTCTAAGTCTGACCGTAGAAAGGGGGGCACGTAGGAGGAGGCAAGATCCTAGCTACGGTGAGGTTGTGCACACAAGATTTACGAGTTCAGGGCCTTCTTAGAAGAAGTAACAGCCCTACGTCTCGGTGCCTGGAGGCGGTCGACTGGATTATGCGTGAAGTTACAGGGGGTGCGAACCCTTGTCCTAATGGAGGGGGTGGCTTATATAGAGTGCGCCAGGACCCCGACCAGCCCACGTTACAAGGAGTTCAATGTAAATTAAGGTGAGACATTACTGGTAATGCCAACTACAAAGACATAAATGATCATTAATGCTACGGAGTGAACGCCTGACCATTGCCATCCTGAGTGACTTTAGATCTTCTGTACTCTGAGTGGTTTCTAGTACGGTCGAATGATGATATACTGGTCAAATGGAATTGGGTTATCCGAGTGGGATTGCAAGTCGAGTGGGTTGCACTCTGATGTGATTCCAGTCGGTGGATGCTGATGTGCTTTGAATGGCGTTGATCTTAGGGCAGTATCCTTGGGAAGGGCGTCTAGGTCAGGCCTATAACCCTACCCTAGGTACATGTCATTATCATTAGCCCCCGAATGGGTCGAGGTCCGAGGGTAGAAGAGGATGAAGATGGTTCTGACCCAATTCTTATGCTTCGGGGGCATCTTACCGGGGTCGGCGAGCCACGCTGGAACTTCAACTTTATTTTTAGTCGCCTTGATCCATTCAGAGTTTGTCGAGTGAACTTATTCTGATATGCTTCGAGTGTTGGAGTGGTATGAAATCTTGGGTGTGATTGGTTGCACTGCCATTCCCAGACCTCACGGGATTCGAAATTTGGGGAAGCGCGTGGGACGGAGAGCGCCGCAGTAAATGGGACGGATTAGCTAGGGGCGCTTCAATCTCCGTGCCACCTTTTTCGCCACGTATCGAGCGCACGGCTGTTGCGGGATTTGACAGGATCTCTCAGGCCCGCATGTCATCCACTCGGAAGCGGGCTAATAAAGGGCGTTGTGGCTGGTGTGTCTGCACAGCGCACCCCATTTGTCTTCTTCTTCCTCTGCTTCTCCACCTGGCCCTCCGCCGCTCTTGACGCCACCGCTCCAACTGTGAGCAGTCCGCGGTGATGGGCAAGGACAAGACGGCGGCCCTAGAGCGTGCCAAGAAGGCGACGGCGACGGCAAGGGTGAAACCGAAAGGCAAGAAGACGAGTCGGGGAGGATCATCTTCGAGGTTCGGCCTGCTGCCCGGCTGGATCCAGGGTGACTAGATTCGCTCCATGATACAGCAGGAGGATCTATAAGATCTGGCCGAAGGGGGCTTGATTGCCCATGGATCTTGGAGGCTGTCGGGCAATGAGACCGAGTCGCAGCCACAGGAAGGTGAGTGCGTCCTCCTCGCTACTCACGTCGATCGTGGTTTCTCTCTGCCCCCATCCTTTCTTCCAGGGTTTTCTGAACTTTTTTGGAGCCCAACTTCATCACTTTTTGCCCAACACCAACATGTACCTTGTTGCATTCGTTTCCATGTGTGAGAATTTCCTGGGCTGTCGACCACATTGGGGTCTGTTCAAACACATCTTTACCTTTCGCTCTCAGTCTGTGAAAAAGGATAATCCGAGTGATGAGAGGACGCATGTGATCCAGATGTGTGGAGGTCTAGGGATTCAGATGAGAAGCAACAGTACTTTTCCAGCTGTGATTCTTCCCGATTCAGTTAGAGGTTGGCAATCGACCTGGTTTTATTGCAAGGACCAGCCAACTCCTGGCCAGTCGACAAGTCTTCCTCCCTTCTCCATGGAGCGAGTCCAGCAGCCCACTTCTTTGAAAGTAACTCCGGAAGAGAAAGCAGAGGTGAATATGTTGGTGGAACCAGTAGTCCAATTAGTCCGCAACGGCGTGACTTGTATGGACTTGCTGGAGGTGTTTCTCAGTCGACGCATCCAGCCACTCCAGGCCCGCGATCATCCTATGTGGATGTACTCGGGTATTGAAGACACCACTCGGATCCACCCATAGGAGGTCACCGAGGAAACAGTGGAGCAGTGGTTGCAGGGCATCACTAGAAACAAAGACAACCCCAGGGGGTCCAGGAGAGTTCTACCATTCGATGCTGACAATGAACCTGAAAAGGTCTATTCTTTACTGGCGAGTGTCTCTTCATTCTGATTTGTAACTGTCCTTGTGCTCGACTGATGTCTATGTTATTCTTTGCCTTGCAGGTTTACACCAAGATGTACTTGATGCCCAATGGAGAGCAGGATCAGGAAGGAGAGGCGAGCAGAGGTGAAAGCGGTGACCGGAAATCCGATGAAGAAGACGGGGAGGAGAGTGAGGACTCAACCGACAGTGAGGAGGTCGACTCTCCACCCCACACTGAAAGGCGCTCCAAGCAGACCCATGATCTAGCAAGTATCCATGGAAAAGCGGTCGCGGACACCTTGAAGCGCACTCGAACTTCCTCCCCTGTTCCGACTGAAAAGGCCCCGAAGCAACCCAAGGTTGCGGCTTCCAAACCTCGGAAGAGCCTGCCTAAGATCAAGGTTGACGTTCCTATCACCTCCGAGTAAGCGTTTTGTTTTCTCTCTTTATTCAAGAGCCTCTTAAGTAGCTGTCGACTCGTTTTCTTGCTTGACCGAGTGAGTTCGGAAACTTGCCGCTACTTCTGGGACTTCCATGGATATTTATAGAGATGAAGACGATGCGGAAATGGAAGATGCGGCCATGTCCAAAGCAGGTATGACTCTGCCATCTTGCCTCCATTTTGTCAATTAATTTGTAGGTCGACTGATATCTTATGGTCGAATCTATTGCAGCGCCGCAACATGTGATTGAACTTCCAGATGACGATGAAGACATGCCCTAGAGGCCTACGAGAAGGAGAGACAGGAGCTCATGCACGAGGGCGCCAGCCGGCAAAATAGCTCAAACAACATCAGTGCTCGAACCGGTGATCCAGCAGTCCGGAGACCTCAATCGGGCCTCTGTCACTTTTGCCGATCCTGTGTCGACTGAATGTCCTTGAGCATTGACTGCTCGAGATCCTGCTTCATCTGTACCACTCCATACTTCAGACCCTCAGACTGCTGCGACTATTCCACCATCTCCGCTATTCGTCACCCATCATGTCCAGGAGGATCAGGCGAGCGCTGCTGAAGAAGCTATACGCCAAGCAGGCCTTATGATGGAGCGGATGAAGACGGTGTGTGAGACCAGTCAAGCTGCCTATGACGCCAGTGCAGCTCTCCAAACCAACGTCTAGGTTAGTTGATTTCTGACTGATCTTCTAGCTTGACACTTGAAAACTGTTGCTTTATTATTCGTAAGATGTCCATGGATGAGCGTTTTCAAACCTTTTCAAACTTTATGTGCATCTGTCATGAGTCTGCATCTGTTCACCCACTGGGTGCCTTCTTTTACTTTGCAACCTTGTTCACTTGAGTCGACTTTGTCTCACTAAGTGAACTTTCAAATCAGTGGGGGCACGCAGAGTGCACCTACTGGGTGTAGTCCCCGAGACTCTCGTCGTATGTTTGATTCAGCAGGGGTCTTAGATCTTATTTATAATATATCCACTCGGCCTTGAACAGATCCCATCGAGTGAACTCTTAAACCAGTGGGGGCACGCCAAGTGCACCCACTAGGTGTAGTCCCAGAGACCGCGGTCGACTGCGGGCAGTCGGCGGGGGTCTGAGAATCAATGTTGAAGTTGCTTTTCTCTTTTTTTGGGGGGGGGGGGGCAACTGGACTGACCAAGTCGAGTACCGAGCCGAACCAGTGGGGGCACGCCAAGTGCACCCACTGGGTGTAGTCCCCGAGACTACTGTTGGATGTTTGATTCTGCAGTAGTCTTAGAACTCTTTTTGTTGTAATATCCTGAACTTGTACTTCATCACTCGGGGGCAAGTAATCTTCGTTTCTGTCGACTAACATATCTTATTCACTGACTTCAGAAATCCTGTGAGCTCATATCTCAATTTGCTGAATTTGAGAGGAAGCAGATCCAGCTCAATCTTGATCTTGACTTGGCCAAGCAGAACTTGCAGAAGGCTAAGGACGAAACAACCGGTATGGAAGGTAAAAGCTTGCCGACTGTGAGATTGGATTGTCTCCTGTGCCATCTTTCCTTTCTTCTTTCTGAACTGAGTCTTGTTATTTTTTAGAGAAAATGAGGCAGGCCCTGGTGTAGAAGGACCTTTATCTTGCAGTAGCACAGAAAGAGGCGCAAGAGAAAATAACACTCGCCGACAAGAAGCTGGCTTTAGTCGGGAAGTTAGAAGAAGATAACGCCAAGCTGAAGACTACTCTTGATGAAGCCAACAAAGAAGTGACACATCTGAAGAAGGACAAGGGAGCCCTGAACGACAAGATTGAAGATCTCTCTCGGAAGAGGGACAAGCTGGAGATTTATCTAGGGGGGGGGATTTGCCAAGAAGCTGTTTCTTATGCTTGAAGGTATTTTCTCCTGCTCTACTGGTTTCTCTTGTCAGTTGTTGATTCTTCATACAACTCTTCAACTCATTATTTTGCTGTGTTGTGCATAATTTTGCCAAAACTTCGAAGAAGAGACTGGGGGATTGAAACGAGCTTGGACCCCATCAACTCTCCTGTTAAGGATGAAGCTGCCATCAACGTACTCCAACTGGAATCTTGCCTTGCCAGCGTCGTGGATTATCTGGCTTGTCTGAAGGTGGAGGTTTCATGAGTCGATGTGGAGCTCTGGCCGAAGGAGAGATTCTAGAATGACCTCGAGTCTCTGATGACTCAACTCAACGAGATCCCCGGTCGAGTGCAAGCATGGAAGAAGTCATCCGCACGATGTGGTGCTGATGTGGCTCTGTCTCTGGTTCGCGTCCATTGCAAAGAGGCCAAGGAGGAGAAGCTAGCAGCGCTCAAGGTTGCCAACACCAAGCATCTCCAATTCCAGTCCTTCATGGACACCTTCATTGAAGCGGCCACTCACATTGCGAACGGAATTGACCTGGACGAGTTTGTCGAGCCTGCCAGCCCTCCTCCTGCGGAGTGAACAAACTTTATGCCTTAATTAAATTTGCCTCGAAATGCTGTGTGATTTTGTAACCGTTAAAACTCCTTCGGGCCTGATGCCCGAGCACTTTTATTTGCGGTTCTGAACCTCGCAAGACTTATCTGGACTTAGCTTTTCTTTGAATATGTTTGCCTTCACCTTTGCTGCTTTTGAATCCTCTAACTCCGAGTGAAACTTGATTCTTCACTCGGAACTGCCATTGAATTTCTGATGTAGCTCTGACGAAAGGGTTGTGGGCATGAGCATTAGGTGCTACACACGACCTGTGCCCCTTCGTCTTCGTAGATCAGGATGGAGCATACGTCGTACTTGTGACGTAGCTCTTTCGAGTGGGTTGTGGACAAGAGCACTAGGTGCTATGCACGACCTGCACTTCGTCGTCCTTGCGGATCGGGTTGGAGTGCACATTGTACTTGTGACGCAGCTCCGTCGAGTAGGTCATGGACAAGAGCACTAGGTGCTGTGCACGACATGCACTTCGTCATCCTTGCGGATCAGGATGGAGCGCACATTGTACTTGTGACGCAGCTCCGTCGAGTGGGTCATGGACAAGAGCACTATGTGCTATGCACGACCTGCACTTCATCGTCCTTGCGGATCGGGATGGAGCGCACATTGTACTTGTGACACAAATTCGTCGAGTGGGTCATGGACAAGAGCACTAAGTGTTGTGCACAACATGTACTTCATCGTCCTTCCGGATCGGGATGGAGTGCACGTTGTACTTGTGACTCGGCCACTAGGAGTGGTTTTTAACTTAGGCGAGTTCGAGACTGCAGCTAAGCCTCCGAGTGAGAGGGTTGCTCTTCACTCGGTAGGATTTTTAAAACTTAGGCGAGTATGGGACTACAGCTACCCCCGAGTGGGAGGATTGCTCTCCACTCTGTAGGATTTTAGAAACTTAGGCGAGTATAGGACTGCAGCTAAGCCCCCGAGTGGGAGGATTGATCTCCTCTCGGTAGAATTTTAGAAACGTAGGCGAGTATGGGACTACAACTAAGCCCCCGAGTGGGAGGATTGCTCTCCACTTGGTAGGATTTTTGAAACTTAGGCCAGTTCGAGACTGCAGCTAAGCCCTCGAGTGGGAGGATTGCTCTCCACTCGGTAGTATTTTTGAAACTTAGGCGAGTACGGGACTGTAGCTAAGCCCCCAAGTGGGAGGATTGCTCTCCACTCGGTAGGAGTTTAGAAACTTAGGCGAGTACGGGACTGCAGCTAAGCCCCCGAGTGGGAGGATTGCTCTCCACTCGGTAGGATTTTTGAAACTTAGGCGAATCAGGTTCACGGATAAGCCCCCGAGCGAGAGGATTTCTCACCACTTGGAGTAGTTTTGAAACTTAGGAAAATCAGGTTCGCGGCTAAGCCCCCGAGTGAGAGGATTGCTCACCACTCGGAGTAGTTTTGAAACTTAGGTGAATCAAGTTCGCAGCTAAGCCCTCGAGTGGGAGGATTGCTCACCACTCGGAGTAGTTTTGAAACTTAGGCGAATCAGGTTCGTGGCTAAGCCCCCGAGTGAGAGGATTGCTCACCACTCGGAGTAGTTTTGAAACTTAGGCGAATCAGGTTCGCGGCTAAGCCACCCACAAGTTTTTTTGAACACATGCATATGCAACAACGATCATTTAAGAGACTGTAAAACTATGTCTTTGATTATCAATCTAAAAGGTACTTCTTATTTTATCTCATTAGGCTTAATGTTCAAGTATGAAAATGGCAGAGCAGCTCCGCATTCCAAGCGCATGGCTCGTCTTTCTTTTGTTCCACATTGTAGAGGTGATACGCTCCATTGCGGAGCACCTTGGTGATGATGAAGGGACCTTCCCAAGCAGGAGCAAGCTTGTGGGGCCGTTGTCGATCCACTCGGAGAACAAGGTCTCCTTCCTGAAATGCTCGACCTCTCACGTTTCTGGCATGGAATCGATGGAGGTCTTGCTGATAAATGGTCGAACGGATCAAGGCCATCTCCCTTTCTTCTTCCAGAAGGTCAACAACATCTTGCCGAGCCTGCTCTGCTTCAGCTTCTGAGAAAAGTTCCACTTGGGGCGCATTGTGAAGCAAATCGCTTGGCAGCACGGCTTCAGCCCCATAGACCATTAAGAAGGGAGTCCGACCAGTTGACCGATTTGGTGTTGTTCTCAACCCCCAAAGGACTGATGGTAACTCGTCCACCCCAGCACTTGCTGCGTGCTTGAGGTCACGCATCAACCGGGGTTTCAGCCCTTGGAGGATTAAACCATTTCTCTGTGTAGTCGACCTGAGTTCCTTGGGAGGCGCATAATGCTCTGAATTCATCAGAATCAAAGTTGGAGCCATTATCTATGATAATACTATGAGGGACTCCATATCTGAATGTCAGCTCTCTGATGAAACTAATGGCAGTGCTTGAATCTAGATTCTTAATAGGTTTGGCTTCGATCCATTTAGTGAACTTGTCGACTGCCACAAGCAAATGAGTGAAACCGCTCCTGCCGGTCCTCAGAGGTCTGACCATATCCAATCCCCAAGCAGCAAATGGCCAGACAAGTGGAATGATCATCAAGGCTAATGTAGGTTTGTGGGATATGTTGGAGTACAACTGACAACCCTCACACTTGTCGACTATTTCTTTTGCCATTTCATTTGCTCGCGGCCAGTAAAAACTCGCTCGGTATGCTTTGGCCACGATTGTCCGAGAGGACACATGGTCACCACAAGTCCTCGAGTGAATATCATTGAGAATCATTCGACCTTCTTCTAGTGTGATGCATCGCTGAGCAACTCCAATAACACTCTCTCTGTAAAGCTGTCCAGTTATCACGGTAAAGGCTTTGGATCATCAGACAATCTGACGGGCCTCATCTTCATCTTCCAGAAGCTCCTTCCTAAGAAGATATAAAATATATGGCAATGTCCAGTCGGGAGTGATGACTAAAACCTCCATGATCAGGTCGACCACGGTTGGGATTTTGACTTCAATCGGATCCGTAGAACTTTTGGGTTGTGGAGGCTCTTCTGTGAAGGGATTCTCTTGAACTGACAGAGTGTGTAGATGCTCCAAAAACACATAGCTAGGAATAGGCTCGCGCTTGGAACCTATCTTCGCCAGGTCATCAGCTGCTTGATTCTTGATACGGGGTATGTGGTGGAGTTCTAACCCTTCGAACTTCTTTTCCAACTTCCTCACTGCATTGCAATAGCTGGTCATGGCCGGACTCCTGATGCCCCACTCCTTCATCACCTGATTCACCACTAAATCTGAGTCGCCATAAACCATTAGGCGATGGACGCCGAGTGTAACAGTCATACGCAACTCGTACAGAAGTGCCTCATATTCGGCTTTGTTGTTGGATGAATCAAAGTGAATCTGCAGAACATAACTGAGTTTGTCACCTCGCGGGGACACCAGGACTACTCCAGCACCAGGACCATTCAACATCTTGGACCCATCAAAGAACATAGTCTAATACTCTGAGTGAATCTGAGTCGGTTATTGCTGTTCGATCCACTCGGTGAGGAAATTTGCAATTGCCTGGGACTTGATTGCTTTTTTTGCCTCGAACTTGATATCCAACGGAAGGAGTTCAATCGCCCATTTTGCCACTCGACCAGTTGCATCTCTGTTGTTCAGAATTTTAGATAATGGAGCATCACTAACGACTGAAACCAAGTGGTCAGAGAAATAATGTGCAACTTTCTTCATGGTCAAATAAATTCCATAAACAAGCTTCTGATAATGCGGGTATCTCTGCTTGGACGGAGTCAAGACTTCAGAAATATAGTACACGGGTGTTGAACTCTGTAGGCTTTGCCTTCTTCTTCCCGCTCGACCGTGAGCACAGTGCTGACAACTTGTCCCGTGGTTGCAATATACAACAGTAGAGGCTCTTTGCTGACTGGGGTTGCAAGCACCGGCTGGGTGGAAAGCAGGGCTTTGAGCTCTACAAATGTGCTTCAGCTTCCGGAGGCCACTCAAACTTGTCAGACTTTTTCATCAGTCGGTAAAGAGGCAATGCCTTTTCATCGAGGTAGAAATGAATCAACTCAAAGCGACTAAACAACCAGTAAGCTTCTGAACATCGTGCACACGCACATGGCGTTTCATTCGGAGGATTGCACCAACTTTCTCTGGGTTTGCATCGATCCCTCGTTCGGAAACGAGAAAATCGAGTAACTTTCCTCTTGGGACTCTGAATGTGCACTTTGACGGATTAAGCTTGATATCATATCTTCTCAGATTGGCAAAGGTTTCGTCGAGGTCAGTCAGTAGGTCAGAACCTTTACGTGACTTGACCACAATGTCATCCATGTATGCTTCCACATTCCGACTGATTTGAGTGAGCAGGCACTTCTGAATCATGCGCATGAATGTGGCACCAGCATTCTTGAGACCAAAGGGCATGGTAACATAGCAAAAGCACCCGAAAGGGGTGATGCAAGCTATTTTTATTTCGTCGCGGCCATACAGTCGGATCTGATGGTACCCGGAATAAGCATCCAAGAAAGACAAACGCTCACATCCCGCAGTCGAGTCGACAATTTGATCGATGCGGGGTAGAGGGAAATGATCTTCGGGCAGGCCCGATTGATATGCTTGAAGTCGATACCCATGCGAAGTGAATCATCTTTCTTGGGGACCATGACAACATTGGCGAGCCACTCGGAGTGGTATATCTCGCGGATGAACTCAACAGCCAGAAGCCGAGCCACCTCTTCCCCAATTGCCTTCCTCTTCTCAACGGCGGACCGATAGAGATACTCTTTGACATGTTTTGCTTTCGGGTCGACTCGCAAATGGTGCTCAGCCAGTCCTCTGGGTACACCTGGCATGTCAGAAGGCTTCCCTGCAAAGATGTCCCAGTTCCCACAGAGGAACTGGATGATCGTTTCTTCCTATTTGTTGTCGAGTGTTGTTGAGATATGAGTCAGAGCAACATTAGGATTGGTCAGGTAAATGTGAACTTGCTTTGTTTCACCAGACGACTGAAATGAAGATTCTGAAGTAGGCTTCTTGTCACGTAACAAATCACTCAGATCTGCGTTCTTCTGGTATTCTTGCATTTCCACTACTGCCATCTGCTCATCGGCAATCTTCAAGCCCTTCTGGAAACACTCCTCCGCTCTCAGTCGATTACCAGTGATCACACCCTTGGGACCAGGCATCTTTATCTTGAGGTATACATAACATGGTCGAGCCATGAAGCGGGCATATGCAAGCCTGCCCAGAATAGCACGATAAGCACTGTGAAAATCCACAACTTCAAATGCCAACTTTTCTTTGCAGTAATTCTTCGAATCACTGAAAACCACGTCAAGAGTGATATGGCTGAGTGAATTAGCTTTCTTCCCAAGGATGACACCATGGAACTGCATATTGCTTTCACTGAGATTGGACATCGGGATGCCCATCTCTCGGAGAGTCTCAGCATACGAAATGTTCAAGCCACTGCCACCATCCATCAGAACTTTGGTCAACCGAGTGCCCCCAATGACTAGGTCGACCACCAACGCTTGCCGCCCTGGGGTAGCAACGCGTGCCGGATGGTCAGATTGGTCAAATGTAATGGGAGTCTTAGACCACTTCAAATATGTGGGCGTTGCCGGGGCAACCATGTTTACTTCTCTGTTGATGACTTTCAGTCGATTTTTGCTCTCAACGTCAGCAAATATCACCAAAGTGGCATTAATATTGGGGAAACCATCATCCTCATCTTTGTCTTCATCCTTTATTAGATTCCTTCTCTTTCCCACTAGGCTGGCCCTCTCGGAATTGCTGGATAAGGAGTCGACACTGTTGAGTGGTATGCTTGGGATAAATCAGGTTCCCCTCTTCATCCTTCTTGGTGTGTGTATGAAACAGCAAATCTAGCACATCATTTCCTACTTCATCTTTTCACTTTCTTGGGGATCCATGGCCCCTTAGGCTTTCCCTTGGACTTTCCTTGGGTTACAACTGCGGTTTCACCAGGACCTGCGGGCTCGGCTTTGTGCTTCTATTTCCGACTGGAATATCCTCCTCCGGTGTCTTGGGCGATTGATTTGTTCTTGCCACTACGGAGTCGGTCTTCTTCTTTTCCATTGGTGTACCGAGTAGCTATTTCCATCACCCGGGCCAGGGTCATATCTCTTGTCCGACCGAATTTCACGTTAAGCTCTCTATACCGAATGCCCTCCTTGAAGGCGCAAACTGCCTGGTGCTGCGACACATTTTCCACTGTATGATGCAAAGTGGTCCATCTCTGGATATAATCCCTTAAAGTTTCATTCGGTTTCTGAACGTAATGTTCCAATTCAGTCAGCCCTGCGGGCCACTTGCAGGTGTCCTCAAACGTACTAACGAACACTTGGGCCAACTCTTCCCAACTGAATATACTGCCAGGAGCCAACTGATTCAACCAAGCCCTGGCTGACCCTTCCAACATCAGAGGAAGATGTTTCATGGCTACATCATCATTACCACCACCAATCTGTACAGCAACTCGGTAGTCCTCCAGCCAAGTGTCAAGTTTGTATTCACCGGTAAACTTACTTACCCCAGTCGCCAACCTGAAGTTGGGAGGGATTACCGTGGCCCTGATGGCTCTGCTGAAACATTCAGGTCCAGATACTTGCACTCGACTGCTTGTTGGAAGATCTCTATCATGTCCTTCTGTGAGCTCTATTCCGGTCAACTAGACCCTGTACCAAAATTGACCTTGCATCAAACCCGGGTTCTCTGGGGTCGACTAGAAGTCTTAGCTCTTCACCATATGGATGCCTGCCATCGTGTTACTGGGGTGCATACGATCCGCCCCTCTGACGGGGCGTGGGCACTCGACGACGGTCTTCACGGCCGAACCGATGATCATATTGCTCGTGATTCAGAATCAGGTACTGCTCTTGACGGTGCCCACGTCCCTCACGCCACAGAGGAGATCTTGGGCTGTGAGCCGACTGGACTGTATCCGCCACTACAGACCTGTTGTGGATCCTGTTGTGAGACTGAGATACGGTTGTGTTCTGATCTCCTACTGCCCGGAGAAACCCTCGAATCTGCAATAAACCCCTTCCAACCTCTGATTGGGACGGCTGAATCGATTATGCTATACGGGCAGCAGCTGTAAGATTATGAATCGGAGTGCGGTATACTTGAGGTTCAGGCGGGAACAATTGTTGCTATCGTCGACTGGACCCAGGGATCTGACGTTGAGCGCATTCGTTGAGTGAATACTGAAGGTTCTCCAGCCGTGCGTGCTCAGCCAAAGTGGCCAGGTGCGGAGCCTCCAAGGCCCGAGCCTCGGAGGTCTCCCCGGCGATGGGAGTGTGGAGTGCCTCCATGTTGCGACGGTGCAGTTCATCCTTCTATTGCGAAGTGAGGGCTTTGGGATGGTATTCCTCGTGAACATGCGATGGGTCACCGCCGCCATCGCCGCCGTCATCGCAACGAAAACCAGGCGGGCTGCGCGGTGTGTCGACCATCAGGACTTCTGCCGCAGGGTTGCTGCTGTCGTACTCGGATAGGGTCTCGACGGAGCCAGTCGACAGGTCTAAAAGCCCGTACTGAGATTCGTCGGGCTCGATTGCCGCGACTTGAGGGGTGGTCGACTGACGAGCCACCGCGTACTTGACCCACCGCTGAAGCCGCGATCGACTGGATCACTTGCGACGATGAGTAGTGGGAAGCGAAGATGTTGTGGGATCCGGCTGATACTAGGTCGACGGCTGCCGTAGAAGGATGCCGCGGACGCACACGCGGAAGTGCATCGCCCCGCAGATGGGGAGCCTCTCGACATCGAGAGGGGCCTCTTGGAGCCAGGCGGAGTCGTCGGCGACGGAAACGAGCACGCCGAGACGGATCTCGTGGCCCTCAGCCAAACCACCGCAGGAAACCATGATGATGGGGATCGGAAAAGAATGCAACCTCACCGGAAGTCTTTAAGACACCTGCCCCACAGTGGGCGCCAACTATCATGGTTCTAAGTCTGACAGTAGAAGGGGGGTACGTAGGAGGAGGCAAGATCCTAGCTACGGTGAGGTTGTGCACGCAAGATTTACGAGTTCAGGCCCTTCTCAGATGAAGTAATAGCCCTACGCCTCGGTGCCCGGAGGCGGTCGACTGGATTATGCGTGAAGTTACAGGGGGTGCGAACCCTTGTCCCAGTGGAGGGGGTGGCTTATATAGAGTGCGCCAGGACCCTAGCCAGCTCATGCTACAAGGATTTCAATGTACATTAAGGTGAGACGTTACTGGTAACACCAAAAATAAAGACATATAAATGATCATTAACGCTACGAAGTGAACGCCTGACCGTTGACATCATAAGTGACTTTAGATCTTCTGTACTCTGAGTAGTTTCTAGTAGGGTCGAATGATGATATACTGGTCGAATGGAATTAGGTTATCCGAGTGGGATTATAGGTTGAGTGGGTTGCACTCTGAGGTGATTCCAGTCGGTGGATGCTGCTGTGCTTTGAATGTCGTTGATCTTAGGGCAGTGTCCTTGGGAAGGGCTTCTAGGTCAGGCCTATTACCCTACCCTAGGTACATGTCACCGTCACATGGGAAATGGTTCCAAAGTCGATGTGATCGCCGTCCGTACTCTACCTCTACATCTACCTTCGGGATTAGTTTTAGACCTGAAAAATTGTTATTTGGTGCCAGCGTTAAGCATGAACATTATATCTAGATCTTGTTTGATGTGAGACGATTATTCATTTAAATCAGAGAATAATGGTTGTTCTATTTATATGAGTAATATCTTTTATGGTCATGCACCCTTTATGAGTGGTTTATTTTTACTAAATCTTGATAGTATTGATACACATATTGATAGTATTGAAGCCAAAAGATATAAGTTTAACAATGATAGTGCAACTTATTTGTGGCACTGCCGTTTAGGTCATATTGGTGTAAAGCGCATGAAGAAACTCCATGTTGATGGTATTTCAGAATCACTTGATGCTTGCGAACCATGCCTCATGGGCAAGATGACTAAGACCCCGTTCTCCGGAACTATGGAACGAGCAACAGACTTATTGGAAACAATGCATACTGATGTATGCGGTCCGATGAGTGTTGATTCTCATGGCGGGTATCATTATTTTCTGACCTTGACATATGATTTGAGAAGATATGGGTATGTCTACTTGATGAAACATAAGTCTGAAACATTTGAAAAGTTCAAAGAATTTCAGAGTGAAGTGGAAAATCATTGTAACAAGAAAAGTAAATTTCTACGATCTGATCGTGGAGGTGAATATTTGAGTTATGAGTTTGGTCTTCATTTGAAACAATGCAGAATAGTTTCGCTACTCACGCCACCTGGAACACCACAACGTAATGGTGTGTCCGAACGTCGTAACCGCACTTTATTAGATATGGTGCGATCTATGATGTCTCTTACTGATTTACCGCTATCGTTTTGGGGTTATACTTTAGAGACGACTGCATTCATGTTAAATAGGGCAACATCAAAACCAGTTGAGACAACAACATATGAACTATGGTTTAGCAAGAAACCCAAGTTGTCGTTTCTTAAGTTTGGGGTTGCGATGCTTATGTGAAAAAGCTTCAACCTGATAAGTTCAAACCAAAATCGGAGAAATGTGTCTTCATAGGATACCCAAAGGAGACTGTTTGGTACGCCTTCTATCACAGATCCGAAGGCAAGATATTCGTTGCTAAGAATGGATCCTTTCTAGAGAAGGAGTTTCTCTCGAAAGAGGTGAGTGGGAGGAAAGTAGAACTTGATGAGGTAATTGTACCTTCTCCCTTATTGGAAAGTCGCTAAGACACCTGCCCCACGGCAGGCGCCAACTGTCATGGTTCTAAGTCTGACAGTAGAAAGGGGGTACATAGGAGGAGGCAAGATCCTAGCTACGGCGAGGTTGTGCACACAAGATTTACGAGTTCAGGCCCTTCTCAGAAGAAGTAACAACCCTATGTCTCGGTGCCCGGAGGCGGTCGACTGGATTATGCGTGAAATAATCGGGGGTGCGAAAGCTTGTCCCAGTGGAGGGGGTGGCCTATATAGAGTGCTCCAGGACCCCAGCCAACCCACGTTACAAGGAGTTCTATGTACATTAAGGTGAGACGTTACTGATAACACCTACAATAAATACATATAAATTATCATTAAAGCTACGGAGTGAACGCCTGACCATTGCCATCCTGAGTGACCTTATATATTTTGTATTCCGACTGGTTTTTAGTATGGTGCTAACAAAGTGTGTAAGCTCCAGCGATCCATTTATGGACTGGTGCAAGCATCTCGGAGTTGGAATATATGCTTTGATAGTGTGATCAAAGCATATGGTTTTATACATACTTTTGGAGAAGCCTGTATTTACAAGAAAGTGAGTGGGAGCTCTATAGCATTTCTGATATTATATGTGTATGACATATTGTTGATTTGAAATGATACTGAATTTCTGAATAGCATAAAAGGATACTTGAATAAGAATTTTTCAATGAAAGACATCGGTGAAGCTACTTATATATTGGGCATCAAGATCTATAGAGATTGATCAAGACGCTTAATTGGACTTTCACAAAACACATACCTTGATAAATTTTTTAAGAAGTTCAAAATTGATCAAGCAAAGAAAGGGTCCTTGCTTGTGTTACAAGGTGTGAAATTGAGTCAGACTCAATGCCCGACCACTTCAGAAGATAGAGAGAAAATGAAAGTCATTCCCTATGCTTCAGCCATAGGTTCTATCATGTATGCAATGCTATGTACCAGACTTGATGTGTGCCTTGCTATTTGTTTAGCAGGGAGGTACCAAAGTAATCCAGGAGTGGATCACTGGACAGCGATCAAGAACATCCTGAAATACCTGAAAAGGACTAAGGATATGTTTATCGTTTATGGAGGTGAAAAAGAGCTCGACTTAAATGGTTACATCGATGCAAGCTTTGACACTGAACCGGATGACTCTAAGTCACAAACCAGATACATATTTTAATTGAATGGTGGAGCTGTCAGTTGGTGCAGTTCTAAGCAGAGCATAGTGGCGGGATCTACGTGTGAAGTGGAATACATATAGCTGCTTCGGAAGCAGCAAACGAAGGAGTCTGAATGAAGGAGTTCATATCCGATCTAGGTGTAATACCTAGTGCATCGGGTCCAATTAAAATCTTTTGTGACAATACTGGTGCAATTGCCTTGGCAAAGGAATCCAGATTTCACAAGAGAACCAAGCACATCAAGAGACGCTTAATTTCCATCCGTGATCAAGTCAAGCAAGCAGACATAGAGATTTGCAAGATACATACGGATCTGAATGTTGCAGACCCGTTGACTAAGCCTCTCTCATGAGCAAAACATGGTCAACACCAAGACTCCATGGGTGTTAGAATCATTACAATGTAATCTAGATTATTGACTCTAGTGCAAGTGGGATACTGAAGGAAATATGCCCTAGAGGCAATACTAAGGTCGTTATTTATATTTCCTTTTATCATGATAAATGTTTATTATTCATGCTAGAATTGTATTAACCGGAAACTTAGTACATATGTGAATACATAGACAAAACAGAGTGTCACTAGTATGCCTCTACTTGACTAGCTCGTTAATCAAGGATGGTTAAATTTCCTAGCCATAGACATGAGTTGTCATTTGATGAATGGGATCACATCATTAGATAATGATGTGGTTGACATGACCCATCTGTTAGCTTAGCACTTTGATTGTTTAGTTTATTGCTAATTGCTTTCTCCATAAGTTGTACATGTTCCTATGACTATGAGATTATGCAACTCCCGAATACTGGAGGAACACTTAGTGTGCTATCAAATGTCACAACATAACTAGGTGATTATAAAGATGCTCTACAGGTGTCTCCGATGGTGTTTGTTGAGTTGGCATAGATCATGATTTGGATTTATCACTTCGATTGTCGGAGAGGTATCTCTGGGCCCTCTCGGTAATGCACATCACTATGAGCCTTGCAAGCAATGTGACTAATGAGTTAGTTGCAGGTTGATGCATTACGGAATGAGTAAAGAGACTTGCCGGTAACGAGATTGAACTAGGTATGAAGATACCGACGATCGAACCTCAGGCAAGTAACATACCGATGACAAAGGGAATGATGTATGTTGTCATTATGGTTTGACCGATAAAGATCTTCGTAGAATATGTGGGAACCAATATGAGCATCCAGGTTCCGCTGTTGGTTATTGACCGGAGAGGTGTCTCGATCATGTCTACATAGTTCTCGAACCTGTAGGGTTCGCACGCTTAACGTTCGATGACGATTTGTATTATGAGTTATGTGTTTTGGTGACCGAAGATTGTTCGGAGTCCTGGATGAGATCATGGACATGACGAGGAGTCTCGAAATGGTCGAGAGGTAAATATTGATATATTGGACGAAAGTATTCGGACACCGGAAGTGTTTTGGAATGTATCAGGTACGTATCGGAGTACCGGGGGGGCTACCGGAACCCCCGGGGGAAGATATGGGCCATAGGAGGGAGGCAAGGCAGCCCACAAGGGGTGGCGCACCCCCCAATGGAAGAAGTCCGAATTGGACTAGGGGGGGATGACGCCCCCCTTTCCTTCTTCTCCTCCTTCTCCTTCCCCCTTTCCCCTTCCAGTAAAAGGAAAGAGGGGGGGGGGGCGAATTGGACTAGGAGTCCAACTGGGACTCCTCCCACTTGGCGCGCCCCTAGGCCGGCCTCCTCCCCTATCCCCCCGTTATATACGGGGGTTGGGGGCACCTCTAAGACACATCAATTGTTCTTAGCCATGTGCGGTGCCCCCCTCCACCGTTTACTCCTCCGGTCATATTGTCATAGTGCTTAGGCGAAGCCCTACGCGCATCACTTCACCCTCACCGTTACCACACCGTCGTGCTGACAAAACTCTCCTTCAACACTTTGCTGGATCAAGAGTTCGAGGGACGTAATCGAGTTGAACGTGTGCAGAACTCGGAGGTGTCATACGTTCAGTACTTGATCGGTTGAATCGAGAAGACGTTCGACTACATCAACCGCGTTAAACTAATGCTTCCGCTTTCGGTCTATGAGGGTACATGGACACACTCTCCCCCTCTCATTGCTATGAATCTCCTAGATAGACATTGCGTGATCGTAGCAATTTTTTTGAAATTGCATGCTACGTTCCCCTACAAATACGCCGTCTGTTCCAAAATAAGTGTCTCAAATTTATGCCAACTTTTGTACAAAGTTGCACTAAAGTTGACACTTATTTTGGAACAGAGACAGCTATAGAAAAAATCATCCATGCAGTCCCTAGGCCTTGAACCCTAAACCCTAACCATGCTTTAATTTTCCGGTGAGGTTGAACCTTCCGAAGGAATGAAGTTTGCAACCCTTTGACCATCGGATCATTTTGTGATGTTTCACTAAAATCGAGCTAAGCATCCCTATGGAAAATAAATTGAAGTGTGATTAGAATAAGACTAGCGGGACTAGTTTTTATGAGACATAAACTCATCAATAATATAGTAGAATCCAGTAGAGGTATGTGTGGGGCAAAGAAGTAGAGAAATATCCACATGGAGCAATGTGGGCAGCTGGGGCAGTGGTGCAAGCCGGCTGTAAAGGAAGTTGTACCCGAGGGATGTCGGGATGTAGCTAGCTTAGAGGAGGGCGAGGGTGGCGGCAACTTCCCACGTCGTGACAGTGAGCAAGGGGTGAAGGCAACCGCACCGGCTTTGTGAGAGAGAACGGCGGGGACCCCTGATCGGGACGCGCCGACAGTGGGTTTTCGCCATCGGCGACGGCTACCACATGTACACAAAGCATCCACCCCTTCCCCTGGCGGACGTGATCCGCCAGTATGTTGGAGATGTGGCCACATTCATTTTGTGCGAGAGAGTGTGAAGAGAGCAACCCCAGCAAGCAACCATGTAGGCTCCTAGCTATGTATATAGTGGAGCGGTTTCTTTTTTCTCCATATGAACCTATTTATACTGCGTACCGCCATTGAAGAAAAAAACTTTATTTATAAATAACGCGGCACCATTCATGTGTGGTTCCCGACCCTCCATTAAGTGAGTAACTACTACTAGACGCGTAAAATTATCACGTGGGTTGCATCATCATATAGAAATGAGCTCCACTGTGTCACGTGTGTCGTTGGGGAAGACGTAAAGAGTGCTACTAGTATGTGCGTGGGTGCGTGGACCTCTTCTCTTCGAGCATGGTTATTAAAAGTATAGCCAACTACTCTACCATGTGGTTATTATATGGGCAAAGTCTATATGCAGTAATAATGACTAATGAGCCAACAAATCACGAGGCCCAGCTTTCTCTATGTTTAGCCGAGGAAGCAGCCATCATTTCACTCCTTGTTGAATATCCATCCGCTACTACCTCCGCAAATAAATAAAAATCCGCTCCTACCTCCGCAGCTTGGTTAATAAGATAGACATGTCAATCATGATGTAGAAATATCATTCACTAATACAATAGGGCTGGCTCTAAGGTTGGTGATTTTTTTACTTTGTCTCTTTCTCTTTTTGTTTCATTTACCCATTTTACATAGTAGCACATGTAGATGATGGTTGTTTCTTTTGATGGGACTTCTTCATGGGGTTTAAGACTAAGCAGCTTCGAATATTATTCCCGCTGCCCACCACTCTCAATCGTGCCATCTATGATATTCCCATTGCAACAATGAAGTCCACTTGGTCTAGCACGTCCTGTAAAAAGAGACGTCACGCAAAACATAGATTCTTGTTGCCTTCTTCCTCCATACAGTATGTACTACTAGTACTACTACTACTTGTTCTCCTATAAACCTTGCACTGGCATCCCTAAAATATTAACCTTGCGTTTGCCTCTTCGCCTCTTCGGGAAGTCAAGCAATGATGGTACTACAGTATATGGTTCTGGCTATCTAAGACTGAATGAATTGCTGCACGTCCACCACGTGGGCGAGGGTCGAGGGGAGAGGGGCGAGGGAGAGTGCGTACTACTACGTCTGTTTCAATATGGACTACATACAGAGCAAAATGAGTGGATCTACACTCTAAAATACGTCGATATACATCAATGTTTGGAGTATGTACTAGTAGTTCATATTGAAATCTTCTAAAAGACATATATTTCAAACAATATGATAATATCTCTAACCAAGGTAGGGACAAGGAGTATATATGTCTAACGAAGGGAGTAGTAAAATTTTCTCCTCGTCCTGCGAGCCACCACGTGTGTGGGCGAGGGAGCGGGCGTAGGCGTAGTAAGCAAGCTTCTCCTTGTCATGCGACTCTACGAGCCACCACGCCCGTGGGCGGGGGAGAGGTCGTACTAAGCAAGCGTCTCCTCATTCTGCGAGTTGATGGGACACATCAAAAGTAATACAGAGCATCTCCAGTGTATAGAGCCTTGCCTCTAAGGTAGGCCCCACATGGTTTGCCTCTTTTTTTAAATAATGCATCAAGTTGCAATTTGTTTGTTCACCCGTGGTACACTATCCTCCATGAAGTGAACAACTAGTAGACATGTCAAATCACCACGTGGGCTGCCTTTTCATACAGAAATGAGCCCCACCGTGTACCCGTGCGGGTGTGGTTGGGAAAGAGAGAGGAGTATGTGCGTCGTGCGTGCACCTCTTCTGTTCGTGCATGCCCCCCACCTACGGGGCTGTGTGAGAGAGAGATACAAACCTAGAGAGATGGCGTGTGCGTTCGTGAGTGTTTCTTGTTATGGGGGGGTGATTTCATGAACGTATTTGTGGGAATATGTGTCGATGATATCTCAAATAAAAATTTGACACTTGCAATGTGTGTGAAATAGTGACCTATCTATATCATACATAGAGGGGGCGATCCACGAGAAGAGAGGGAGGGGTCATAGATATCGATAGAGTCGAAGAGAGGATCAAGTGTGTGGGTGCGAGATCGATGAAGAGAGCCATCGAAATTGTGTGTGTGCACGTCAAAGATATAGGGAGACTTACCTACCGGAACGTCAGAGGGGAGAGGGCAAGTTTGTGTGTGGCAGGGAGACATGACTAGAGTGCTCGATGTATCGATGTGTGTGGGGGGGTGCAGTGACCTAACTAGAGAGGTAGATCGACGTGTATATGTGTTGAGAAGGAGATACCTATAGCTATGTCTTGAGGGAGATTGGTCGAGATCCATACATAAGTGAAGGACGGGAAATAGGTTGGAACACACACACACACACACAGAGAGAGAGAGAGAGAGTGCCGGAGGGGTGGTGGAGTTGCTTCACGGAAATGGTGGGAGAGGCCTACTAGACAAACTGAGGGTACAACTGTAATATCAAGAAGAGAGGAGGATGTGTTCTGTGTGTCCGTGTGCGTGATAGATGTGTCGGGAGGCATGCATGGCTGATGAAGGGGACCATGTGTATTTGGTAAGCCGACCTAACTAGATCAGTAAATCAATTGTTGTGTGTCGAAGGAAGGGAGAGACATAATAATGAGGTAGATTGATCGGCGCGTGGGGAAAACTAGTTGTAAATGACCTAGCTATCTATAGTGGGAGATCAGTCGGTGTACATCGGTTTGTTAGAGGCAAATAAGGCCTAGAGCGAAGGATAGAGAGAGGGATGGATCTAGGAGATGGTGAGAGAGGCCTACTACATATGGGGAGGAGTGTGCCATTGTGAGATCGATAAAAAGAGGGGCAAGAGTTTACATGCATGTGGGACCGTATGGGAGACATGGGGCATGGACAGAGAAAGGAGGAGATGAAAAGTGTGTGTGTATGTGGTAGGCAGGCATCGCTAGAGAGGTTTATCCATAGGTGTGTGTCGAAAAGAAGGACTTGTGGAGACCGTGAGAGAACGACCTAAAGAAAATAATGAATGTGCGCGATGGATATAATGCTGAGGGAGGGGGAGGGTGAGGAGGGTGTGTGCATGGACGAGAGAAAGTTAGTGCTAGCTACAAAGGTTAGAGGATATGTGTCGATGATATCTCAAACAAAAATGTGACAATGCAATGTGTGTGAAATAGAGGCCTATCTATATCATATATATAGATGGGGCGATCAACAAGAAGAGAGGAAGGGGTCATAGATATCGATAGAGTTGAAGAGAGGATCAAATGTGTGGGTGCGAGATCGATGAAGAGAGCCATCGAAATTGTGTGTGTGCACGTCAAAGATATAGGGCGACTGACTTACCGGAACATAAGAGGGCACAGGGCAAGTTTGTGTGTGACATGGATACATGACTAGAGCGCTCGATGTATCAGTGTGTGTGGGGGGAGGGGGGCAGAGACCTAACTAGAGAGATAGATCGAATCATATATGTGTTGAGAAGGAGAGACCTAACTATGTCCTCAGGGAGATCGGTTGACATCCATATATAAGTGAAGGACGGGAAATAGTTTGGGACAGAGAGAGATAGAGAGAGAGAGATGGAGAGAGAGAGGGGGAGAGAGAGGGAGGGACAAATAGAGAGAGACAGGTAGAGTGCCGAAGGGGTGGTGGAGTTGCTTCTCGGATATGGTGGGAGAGGCCTACTAGACGAACTGAGGGTACAACTGCAATATTATCAAGAAGAGTGGGAATGTTTTTCTGTGTTTGCGTGTGTGCGATAGATGTGTCAGGAGGCATGCATGGATGATGAAGGGGGACCATGTGTTTGGTAAGTAGACCTAACTAGATCGGTAGATCAATTGTTGTGTGTCGGAGGAAGGGAGAGACATAACTAATGAGGTAGATCGATCGGTGCATGGGGAAAACGAGTTATAAACGACCTAGCTAGCTATATGTATAGTGGGAGATCGGTCAGTGTACATCCATTTGTTAGAGGCAAATAAGGCCCAGAGAGACGGATAGAGAGAGGGAGAGAGATGGATCTAGGAGGTGGTGCAAGAGGCCTACTAGCTAGATAGGGGGAGGAGTGTGCGATTGTGAGATCGATGAAAGGAGGGGCGAGAGTTTACACATGCGTGGGACCGTATGAGAGACACGAGGCATGGACACAAAAAGGAGGAGATGGAAAGTGTGTGTGTGTGTGTATGTGGTAGGCAGACTTCGCTGGAGAGGTTCGGTGTGTGTCGGAAAGATTGAGTTATGGAGACCGTGGGAGAACGACCTAAAGAAAAAATGAATGTGCGTGATGGATAGAATGCTGAGGGAGGGGGAGGGCGAGGAGGGCGTGTGCATGCACTAGAGAAAGTTAGTGCTAGCTACAAAGGTTAGAGGATTGTTATATTTGAATAAGAGATCATAGTGTTATAAACCTATGCATGCATGAATATAGCGGTGATACGCGTGGTGTGGTTTTGGACATGTTATACTATAATGTGATAATGCGTGGCGTTTGCAACTCACAGCTAAATATTGAACAAGCTCACATTTTATTTGAATTTGTGATAATGTGTGGCGTTTGTAGCTCACAACTAAATATCGAAAAATATAAACCATACTATATATCAAGCAACCTCACATTTTATTTGTATTTGTGATAATGTGTGGCGTTTGCAACTCACATCTAAATACTTGTAGGCATAGGGGGTGGGGTACCATACATTATGTGATAAACACATTATACATATGAGACATGGTTTAGATTATGAAGATCTAGCTAGAGCCTGAAAGGTACTGTGATTTGAAATCAACATAAAGTGGATACAAAAAATCGAGTTCGAGTTCATATAGTACACATAGTTCATATCTAACTTGACAGTAATTAATCATGTGGTGTGCTGTGAAGATAATATACAAACGATAGTTTAACTTGACAATAATGATGATTGTAGATATTATTAAAATAGATAAACAAATTCAAACAGTTTAACTTGACAACAATCATGATTGTAGATCTTATTCAAATAGAGAAAAAGTTCAAATTTAGTTCATATTGAAGCAATAGTATATACATTTGGAATGCACTAAAATGTTCATTTGGGTAGTAGGTTGCATGCATTATACACATAGCGAAATATTTTAATTGAACATAACATGGATTCAAACTTTTGAATGGCATTTGTAGTGTGAATTGATTTGGTACAGTACACGGGACTAGACTCTCTTGTGTGGTGTGAATTGGTTTCTTTTTGGTTTTTTCGTCAAGGGAAGTGCGAATTGATTTGATATAGTATACACGTTAGGCTTGTCCGAAAATTTCAACCCGCACCTTGTTATCCCCAAAATTTAAGATATCTCTTTGTCCCATTGTACTCCTAAAATTCCCTCCATCTCAACCCGTGCCTTGCTATCCCAAAATTACAATGCACGTGAAAACTCCCACCTCATGCGAAATCCCGACACGCGAAATTCCCATGATCCCCGTGAATCGAAAGAACCACCTAGTTCAAACCGATGGGGCTAGTTTTGTAACTTACCCCACATTTTGGACAAGCGCGTTCCTAAGCCATGGTTCCCCCTCCCATCCCCTCCGCCCCCATTCTCACACCAAGGCCGCGAAAACCCGCGAAGCCCCACACCCTCCTTCGTTCGCCACCCAGTCAGAGCCTCTTCCCCGATGACGTCATCCACAACAACACCTCAACGTCCCTCGTCCACTGCACCAGATGAGGATCCATCGTCTATCTCGTCGTCCCGCCGGTTCAGCCACCCCGTCCTCCACATCAAAGGAGCTGCTCCGACATTCTCCTCGTCTCTCGTGCCACCTCCATTCACACAACACCGTCTTCACCTGCACCATCGAAAGAGCTGCACCATCACTGATTCCTCAGATGAAGTTAAGGCCTAATTGGTGCCACCAAAGAGGTTCTACACTAATCGCTGGATTTTCTTCTTGATTCGACCTCACGGTGCTGCCAGCGCTCGGTCCCGAGCCGCCATGGCGCGGCTCCATTTACGGCAGCGTCATCGACCACTTCCTCCACGGCTTCGCTCCTTCGATGGCGATGTCCACATCAGTCGGAGTTTTTGCTGCTGCTCTGGCTCTCGCTGGCCCTGCAGCTGCTGCTTCAGCTCTCGCTCGCGTTGCTGCTCTGCTCTTGCTCTCGATCCCCTGCCTAGTCTGCTCTGGGTCTTGCGCGCACTGCTGCTCTTGCTCTTGCTCTCGGTCCCCTACCTGGTCTGCTCCAGCTCTTGATCGCGGTGCTGCTCTTGCTGTTGCTCTTCCTTGCACTGCTAGTCTACTCTTGCTTGTGCTGCTGCAAGAGGAGCATCTCTGGCTCTCGCTCAAGCTCCCGCTGCTACTACCCAAGATGCTGCTACACGACCAGCTGCCCCGGCTCTCGCACGCACTGTTGCTCTACCCCGGCTGCTCTCTGGTAGTATGGTAGGAGCGGCTATCGATTTAGATCATTGCTACTTTGTGACTAGTGTTAGAGCGGCCTAAACTATTAGTGCACTTCTGTCGGATTCATGGCTCTGCAGACCCTTGAGAGGTTTGAACACTGGGGTGCGTACTAAGAACACTCTCTCCCTAGCTCGCTCGCTAACGATCCCACGGCCTAGCTCGATGAACCCAAAGAACGAGAGACATAGAGATTTATCCTGGTTCGGGCCACCTTGCGGTGTAATACCCTACTCCAGCCTTGTGGTGGATTTCCTCGAGGAGCTGAGGAAGAACTAGTACCGTGGATGAACAACCTCAGGAGGTGAGGTGTTCTTGAGCTCGATGAGCTGGTGAGCTGGTCAGGGTGGAATGGATCCGATCCCCAGATCCCCCTCTATGGTGGTGGCTAAGTCCTACTTATAGTGGCCTTGATACTCTTCCCAAATGTTAGGCGGGAAGGGATCCCACAACGGCCAAATACGAAGGGGGACAATGAGTACAAGTTATCTTAACAAAAGTAGTCTTCGCCTGCAAAGCCTCTGGTGGTGACGCTGCCGTGGGCTCCACGATGACCTCCGTCCTGGCGGTCTTGGTCTTGTTGCACCTATATGAAAACCTTTGCCTGATTCCTCGGGACTCCATGCCTGCGCTTGCCTCCTTAGCACCAAAGATGAAACTGGTACACTGCGCTCGCTGGCGCCCGCCTGGCCTTGGTCGTCATGTGAACCTCACAAGGTGCACCTTGCCTTGATATCTCCGCTCCTCGGGAGCCAACCTAGTGAGGCCGCCCCCCGGAGGTCTTGGTGTCGTCCGCCTCACAAGGGTCTTGTGTTGTTGCTACCGAACTGGGCCGTACAGGGCCGTTGATGGAGCCACGCCACGGGCCGCAGGCAGGCAAGTCTGGGTACCCCCGGTCCCAGAATGCCGATAGTAGCCCCCGGGCCGAAGGCGCGCTTGAGCTTGGCTTCGAGGTGAAGCCAAGGGGCAAGTGCGGAGTGCCGCAGGCCCCAACCGCCTGCGGCCTCGGTCAATGCGTGGCGATTGATGGGACGTGGGCGTCTCCGCTTCCCCACGCTGCCTCGACAACCGTCTGACTTGACGAGACGCCACTGCATGTAAAGGGAAAATCATCATTACGCACGATCATGGTGACCGGCGGTTGGCCTCCTCTTAGCTATAAATGAGGGAAGGGGCGGAGCCCCCTTGCTCATCTCCGTCTTCTCGCAGTCCACTCCCTCTTCTTCATCTCAGTCCCTCCATCTTGCTAACTTGTTGAAACATCCATGGCACTGATCAGGAGAATTTCAACGGTGGAGAAGGGAAAGACCCCCCTCGTGGGGCCCGAGCTACTTCTGCCGAAGAAGAGGTCCCGGCGCCCTCATGATGCTGGGGCGAGGCAGGAGGTGACATGGCCCTGGTACGAGCGGCCACCCCCTGGCTTCCCACTTCCTCTGCACGCTCAGGCGTCAGACCTAGGAGCAGATGGCAGCGTCCCACGCCGCGCGAGCCGCGGGGACCAGGCTGGGGCCGCGCGGCTGTCCATCTCGCGATCCCACGACGAGGCCACCTCGCGCGAGTTCGTGTTGTGGGCGGCGATGCCTCCGCGCACGTGATCCGGTTCCCACAGTTCTTCGCCAAAGAGATGCCGCTGAGAGGGATGTTCGAGCTGTGGTTGCAGCACGCTGGGTGCTGCAGTCTAGCCATGGGAGCGGAGGTTGAGGTCATCTCCCCCGACAATATCTTCAGGACTCGGGGATGGAGCGAGGTCGCCCGCGCTTGCCGCGCGGAGGGGGCCCTCGCCACCCATTTTGAGTACGACGGCGCCTCCACACTGTTCTTCAAGGTCTTCGATGAGGCAGGCCGTCGCCTGGAGTGCTGCCCCAGAGCAGACCGTTAGTAGGGCGAGGCGGCGGGCGCAGTGCCTGCCGTGGATCCTGTCGATGGCTCCTCCAACAATAGTGATGACTCCTAGGAGTCCAGCGACTCTCCTGAGCCTAGCGAGTCTCCAGAGTCGAGCGATGACAGCTACGTGCCCTCGAGCTCCCGCCGTGCCCAAAGTGCTGCGACGACCTCCGCCCGGCGCCAACGGTGATCTGGATGGGGTTGGCGCCGGCCTCACGTGGGCCACTATTGATGATGGCATTGGCGGCAGTGCCCGTAGCTAGGACCTCTTGAGGTCGTTCTTCTTTTGTTCCCTGTGAGGAATTGAAACGAACCCCGAGGGGGTATGTAAAGAACATGTAATGCTTTTGTTCCATCGCTTATTACTCTTAACATGAGATTGTGGCTGCGTGCCTCGATTAGGCATTACTCCCCCTTTTCGTTCTTGCGGTAGCTTTAGCGCTCTACGCCGTCAGGTCCTAGTCCACAGGCAGGCTCCAGCCGTCGCTGGTATTCTAGGTCGCGATGTCGTGGTCAAGGCCAGGAGGTGAGCGGCCCGAGGTCCGGTAAGAGCTCCCGAGGCGCGATGCTCAGGAGGTCCCCTTTGGCATGCAAGCAGCTCCCAGGAGAGCGAAAAGGAAAGCAGTACTGCCAGAGCGAGTTTACAAGAATGGAGGGCTTCAGACAGAGAGATTCGTTTCGTTACGCATGGGTGACTTATCTTTTGGAAACCCGGTAATTCCCCTTGCACAATGCCTGGCTTATGCTTCAGTGGTGGTACTACTAGGTAGGGTCACGCCGGTCGCCCCTTTCCCCACTCATCTGTATGCTCTGCGTCCTTGGGTCCCGACACTTGAGCGAGGCTCAGCCGCTGTTGGTATGCTATGTCGTGATGTCATGGTCAAGGCCAGGGGGTGAGGGCTGGAGAGTCTGTAAGAGCTCCTGAGGCGCAATGCTCAGGAGTCCCCCCTTTAACGCGCAAGCGAATCGCGTAGAAAAAGGGGCGACCAGCGAGGCCACCCGTAGTTGAGCTCTCGAGGTTCATGCGGGTTAGTTCGAGAGAAGAGCATGACTCATAATCGCGTTCGCTGTCCCGCCGCTGTTCTTTCCGCAAGAAGATGAAGGCACTGAGGATCTGGTGAGGTGACAAGCGCAAAGCGGGCCGCGAGCCAGAGCTCGATCGCACAGGTTTATCAGCGTTGCAGGGACGGACCCGAGCACAAGCGTCGTGCCAGCTTGTGAATCCCTCGTTGCAGGTTGAGCGAGAGGCCGGTCAGCTACACAAGGAGCCGCGAAGGGATTCAGGCAGGTAGGTGATAATCATAAAGTAACTCATGGAAGGAGATAAAGCTAGTCCAGATAGATGCAAGAACGATACATGCTGCAAGGACGAACCCACGTGACTTTGGGATGATGTAGCCTGAGGGGCACCCCCAACAAGGTAAACTAAAGATGCAGAAGAATATGCGCCACAGGGACAGGCTCATGCGACATGGGGATGATACAGCCCGAGGGGTGCCCCCAACTGAATAAATTGGAAAATGTCACCTGGTGCCTTTGCTGGAGAGGTGTTGGATAGCTGAAGATACGTCCTGAAGAGGTTGCTCCTCACGGGCCGCCTTGGTCTTGAACCTCGGGAGGCTTTTGAGGCTCGGGAGGTTCACGAAGAACCATCACTGCCTCCGCCAGGACCGCGTGGTACCTGGTCTCTTGAGCAGCCACGATGCTTCGCACGCGACGCTGGTAGGCAGCAGCCACGCTCGGTAGGCCAAAAGGCATGTGAACGTAGCTGTGATGTGGGCCCTCACACCGGCCAGTGCATGAAGGTCAGTAGCACTGCTGAGCTGTGGCTCTGTTGAGCCTTGGGATGTTCACGCAGACGCGCAACTCATTGTCCTCGCTAGGACAAGGAGCTGCACCAGGTGGTGGGCGGCGGTCGCTGCGCATGGCTCTTGCCTCTCGAAGCTCGTCAGTCATCTTGGTGATGAACTCCTGAGCACCTGGCACCTTGTGCCTAGTGACCTCATTAGGGAAGCGTGCCGTGAAGCATGCCTCCACGTGGTGCCCGAGCGCCTCCCTTGTGAATTGGCTAGGTCAGAAACCCTCTAGAAGAGAGCCCTCGAGCCCAGCCTGAGGAGGGCGCGGGCACGCCTTCCTATGCGAGAAAGGGAGGCGTCCCATCCGTGGGCGCTGGTCCTGAGGTGGTGCCGCTGGAGACACCACTCTCCTAAGGCCCTTGGCGGAGCAGCTGCTTCTTCTTCTTAGGGACTACCTCAGGAGGGTAGATGGCACCTTCGTTGTCTGGGTCTTCCACTGCTGCAGCCTAGTAGGCGCGCTCGAGGGAGCACACTGCGTCCTTCTCCTTACAGGCGATTGCAATGATGCCGTGGCTCCCTGGCATCTTGAGGACATTGTAGCCATGGTGGATCACTGCCATGAACTTGGCCAGGGCCGGATACCCAAGGATGGCGTTGTACAGGAGCCGGATGTGAGCGACATCAAAGTCGATGAGCTCGGTGCCGTAGTTCTCGTGCTGGTCGAAGGTGACAGGGAGGTGGATCTACCCTATCGGGGTGGTGGAGCCGTCGGTCACTCATGAGAAGGGCTTGGTGGGCTGCAGCTGATCGTATGGCACTTGGAGGTGTTCGAACGTCTTAATGGAAAGAACATTGAGCCCTGTGCCACCATCGATGAAGGTCTTGGTGACAAGAATGTTGCTGATGATGGGCGAGCAGAGCATCGGGAGGGCACCGACGGTTGCCGCGCACTTGAGCTTGTCGAACGAGCTGAAGGTGATGGTCCACTTGGACCACCTGAGCGGGCGTGTGGCCTCGAGTCTGGGGAGGGCTGTGTTGACCTCACGAGCGAACTACTTGAAGATGCGGTGGGAGGCTGGGGCCTGAGCGCCACCCAAGATGCAGGTGATGGCGCGAGGCTCCTGGAAGCCCCCAGCCCCCTTGTCTTGGTGGTGGTCATCATAACTCCTTGGTGGTGGTGGCAGTGGAGGGAGGCCGACGTTGCCCTGAGGACGGTCCTCACGAGGCTGGTGTCTCCAGGCGCCCTCGCGAGGCTAGCCTTGCCAAATATCCTCATGAAGCTGATCGCACCACTCCTGGCGGGGGCCGCGGTCATCCCAACGTCCTCCACTTCTACCTCCTCCGGGGCCATAGCCTCGGTCGTTGCACTCGGGGCGTCGACCGAAGCGCCCATCGCGGATGGCCGACCCTTAGCTCCTGACAGTCATTGGTGTTATGACTATGTATGTTGTGGAATATGCAGAATGGGCGGCTGCCCTCGAACGACTCTGGGTGGTCGCAGCCGCGCTTCATCTCTGGTTTGGCCACGAGCACGGCCGCCCCTTGCGCTTCATGTCCTTGCTCTTGGCCTTCTTGTCTTCTAGGTCGGCAACTGGGAGCTCTAGGAGGGAGAGGCACCCCTCCTCAGCCCTCGCACCCTTGGTAGCCATGTTGAACATCTCCAGAGCCCTGCACAGGTCCTCGTGCATGGCGAGCTCCTCCTTCATCTTGACATCGCGGACGTCATCGGAGAACGCTGAGATGATGGCTTCGTCAGAAACCTCGGGGATCTTGAGGCGAACGTTGTTGAAGAGTTGGATGTACTTCTACAGGGGCTCCCCAGGCTGTTGCTTGATGCGTCGTGGGTCACCCGCGGCAGGCGGGCGGTCACGAGTGCCTTGGAAGTTGGTGACAAAACGCTCGCGCATCTCGCCCCAGGAGGATATTGATCCTGCGGGCAGGCTCAGGAGCCACGAGCATGCGCCATCCTTGAGGGCCATGGGGAACCAGTTCGCCATGACCTTCTCGTCGCTGCTGGCCGCCTAGATGCTCAGCTCGTAGAGCTGCAGGAACTCCATAGGGTCAGGGGCGCCGTCGTAGCGTGGAGGCAGGCCAGGCTTGAACTTTCCTGGCCAGACTACGCTATGTAACTCGAGGGTGAAGGCGCGGCAGCCCACTGTGGTCACCGGGGCCCATCGTAGAAGTGGAGCTTGATCTTGGCGATCGCGCACCACCGCTACAGGCGGCGCGCGGTCTTTTCGTGTTGGTCGAGGGAGTGCTGGGGCACCTTCTTGTGGCCTCTGGGCCTCCCGGCAGCTTTCTTTTTCGCGCGTGGGCGCCTGGCGCGGTAGGGCATGCCGAGGGGCCACGCGTCTTGGGCCGAGGGTGACGTCTTGACGGGGAGGTGGCGAAGGCCGTCCATGGGCTACGTCGCCCAAAGCAGGGGGTGGACGAGGCAGTGAGAGGGACGGTGCAGGAGAGCCCCCAGCCGCGCTGACAAGCTCAGCGATGCGGTCCAACCAGTCTTCGTAGAGGTCGTCGACGGGGCGGTAGCGTAGGAGCTCACGTGCCATGAACAATGCAGCCTGCGCATCCGTAGGCCCGCGACGAGCGTGGGACGATGATTCAGCCGGAGTCAGCGGGGGTGGCAGTGCGTCCGTCCTGCCGCACGGAGGGATGCTGCGACAAAGCTTGCTTCTCGTGCCCCGCCGGGCCGGTGACGGCGTTGGTGGCTGGTGATGGAGAACGATGGGGAGGCACGCCGACAGCCGCTGTCTGGGCGACGCGCGTGGAGAGAGCGGCTCGACGCTCAGCATGGGCTCGACGAGCATCTGCCATGGAGATGGTGGAGCGGCGGCGAGTCGGTCGATGGAAGAGAAGCTTCGATGCACCCCTACCTGGCGTGCCAAATGTCTGATTAAGGGCTCCGTAGACCCTTTAGAGGTTCGAGCACTGGGGTGCGTACAAGGAACACTCTCTCCCTAGCTCGCTCGCTAACAATCCCACAGCCTAGCTTGACGAACCCAAAGAACGAGAGACACAGAGATTTATCCTAGTTCAGGCCACCTTGCGGTGTAATACCCAACTCCAGCTTTGGGGTGGATTGCTATCGGCGTCCTGGGAATGGGGGTCCCTAGACATGCCTGCCTCCGACCCATGGCGTGGCTCCGCTAGCGGCCCCGTACGGCCCATCTTGACCAGCAAACACTCTAGACCCTCGTGAGGGGCCAAGCCTCGCGAGGCGGGAGACGCAAGACCTCCTCGGGGGCGGCCTCACCAGGCTGGCTCGCGAGGGGCGGAGAGATCAAGGCAAGGGGAACCTCGCGAGGTTCCTGTGATGCAAGCCATGACGACCAAGGCCAGCAGGCACCAGGCGGGCGCCAGCGCGCGCAGTGTCCTCGTTTCCTCTTTGGTGCTAAAGAGGCAAGCGCAGGCGAGGAGTCCTGAGGCATCAGGCAAAGGTTTCCATATCAGTGCAACGAGACCAATACCAGCAGGACGGGAGGAAGGAGGTCACCGTGGAGCCCAGGACGGCGTCACCACCAGAACCTTTGGCAGGCGAAGACCACCTTTAGTCAGGATAACTTGTACTAGTTTTCTCCCTTCAAATTTGGCCATTGTAGCACCCCTTCCCGCCAGCATTTGGGAAGAGGACTAGGGCCTCTATAAATAGGGCTAGCCACCACAGTAGGAGGCAACAGATCCAAGGCCATTCCACCCTCATCCACGCAAACTCACCAAGCACAAGAGCACCTCTCCTCAGGAGGTTGTTCTTCCCTTGTAACTGTTCATCCTCAGCCGAAGAGGCAATCCACCACACCACACTGGAGTAGGGCATCACACCACGTCGGTGGCCGGAACCAGTATAAATCTTGTTTCCCTTTGTTTTGCGAGTTCGACGCGCTGAGCCTTGAGATCGCGGCGAGGGAGAGTATGAGGGGGAGGAAAGATCTTTGTGCGCACCCCAATGTTCAAACCTCAAGGGTTTTGACAACCGAAATCCGACATTTGGCGCGCCAGGTAGGGATGCACTGAAGCTTTCCTTTCGTTGATCCGCGTTCGATCGCTCTGCCGCATCCATGTCAGACACACGTCGAGCCCGCACTGAGCGCCGGGCCACCCTCGTCGCCCGTGTCGCTCAGACAGCCCCTGTCGGCGGGCCTCCCCGTCGTTCTCCATCTCCTGTTGCCAACGCCGCTACCGGCCCGGCAGCAAATGAGCAACAAGCATCATCACTGCACCCCTCCGTGCGGCGAGACGGCCACACCGCCACCCAGTCGCTGACTCCGACCGGCTCATCCTCTCATGCTCGCCGCACACCCACGGACGCGCAGGCTGCGTTGCTCATGGCACACGAGCTCCTGCGCTACCGCCCGGTCAACGACCTCTACCAGGACTGGTTAGACCGCATCACCGAGCTCGTCAGCGCCGCTGGTGGCTCTCCTGCACCATCCCTCTCGCTGCCTCGCCCCGCTCCAGCCGTGGGCGATATAGCTCACAGAGCGCCTCCGCCGCCTCCGCATCAAGATGGGCCCTCGCGCCGAGATGCACGGTCCCGCGGCGTGATCCTCCACGCCGTGTGCTAGTGCACGAAGAAGGAAGCTGCTAAGAGGTTGCCCGGCCGCAAGAAAACACTCTAGCGCTCCCAGCACCAACACGACAAGACCGCGTGCCGCCTGCGGTGGCGGTGCACAGACATCAAGGGTAGGCTCTGCGCTTGCAGAGGGCCCCGGTGGCCACCGTAGGCTGGCGCGCCTTGGCTCCCGAGCTGCACACCATCGTTTGGCCAGGCAAGTTCAAGCCAGATCTGCCTCCGCACTACGACGGCACCCCCGACCCCGCGGAATTCCTACAGCTCAATGAACAGAGCATCGAGGTGGCCAACAGCAATGAAAAGGTCATGGCAAACTGGTTTCCCATGGCTCTCAAGGATGGCGCCCGCTCATGGCTCCTGAACCCGCCCGCGGGATCAATCTTCTCCTGGGGTGAGATGCGCAACCGCTTCATTGCCAACTTCCAGGGCACTCGTGACCGCCCTCCGGTCGCAGGTGACCTACGTCGCATCAAGCAACAACCAGAAGAGACCCTACAAAAGTACATCCAGCGCTTCAACATCGTTCGTCTCAAGATCCCCTAGGTGACGGACGAGGCCATCATCTCAGCATTTTCCGATGGCGTCCGCGACATCAAGATGAAGGAGGAGCTCGCCATCCACGGGGAGCTATGCATGACTCTGGAGCTGTTCAACATAGCAACCAAGTGTGCAAGAGCTCAGGAGGGGCGTCTCTCCCTCCTCGAGCTCCCTGCTGCCGACCCAGAGGAGAAGAAGGCCAAGGTCAAGGATGTGAAGCACAAGGGAGTAGCCGTACTCGCAGTAGAGCCGGACACGAAGCGCGGCCAGGACCACCCCGAGTCATCCAAGGGCAGTCGTCCGTTCTGCGCCTTCCACAACGTGCACAGCCACAACACCAATGATTGTCAAGAGCTCAGAGCCATCCGAGATGGACGCTTCGGTCGATGCCCCGAGCGTAACGACCGAGGATACGGCCGAGGAGGAGGACGAGGTGGAGGACGCTGGGATGACCGTGGCCCCCGCCAGGAGTGGCGCGACCGACCTCGTGAGGACCACTCGCAGGAGCAGCCTCGTGAGGGCACCTGGCGCGACCAGCCTCGCTGGGACCGTCCTAAGGGCAATCCTGGCCTCCCTCCACTGCCGCCACCACCAAGAAGGAACGACGACCACCATCGGGACGAGGTGGCTGGGAGCTTCCAGGAGCCGCGCGCCATCGCTTGCATCTTGGGTGGTGCTCAGGCCTCGGCCTCCCAGCGCATCTTCAAGCGGTTCTCTCACGAGGTGAATGCAGACCTCCCCAGGCTCAAGGCCACGCGCCCACTCAGGTGGTCCAAGTACGCCATCACCTTCAGTTTGGCGGACCAGCTCAAATGCGCGGCGACCACCGGCGTCCTCCCGATGCTCTGCTCACCCGTCATCAGCAATGTCCAAGTCACGAAGACCCTCATCAATGGCGGCGCGGGGCTCAGTGTCCAATCCATCGAGATGTTCAACAACCTTCAAGTGCCATACGATCAGCTTCGGCCCACCAAGCCCTTTTCAGGAGTGACTGACGGCTCCACCACCCCGATAGGGCAAGTTCGTCTCCCTGTCACCTTCGGTCAGCGCGACAACTACCACACTGAGCTCGTCAACTTCGACGTCGCCCACATCCATCTGCCATACAATGCCATCCTCGGGTACCCAGCATTAGCCAAGTTCATGGCAGTGACCCACCACAGCTACAACGTCCTCAAGATGCTAGGAAGTGGCGGAATCATCACAGTCCCCTGCGAAGAAAGAGATGCAGTGTTCTCCCTCCAGCGCGCCTACCAAGCCGCAGCAATCGAAGACCCTGACAGCAAGGGCGCGTACCCTCCTGAGGCCACCCCCAAGAAGAAGAAGCAACTACTCTACACAGGGCCTCAGGGGAGCGGCTCCTCTAGCGGTGCCACATCGGGATCGGCGCCCGCACCTGGGGTGCCTCCCTCCCTCGCATAAGAAGGCGTGCCCGGCGCCCTCCTCGGCAGGGCTTGGGGGCTCTCTTCCGGAGGGCCTCGGACCTGGCGAACATCACGAGGGAGGCGCTCGGGCAACACGTGGAGGCATGCTTCGTGGCACGTTTCCCTCAGGAGGGCACCAAGCGAGGAGCGCCCGGTGCTCAGGAGTTCATTGTCAAGGCCACCCAGGAGCTTGAGGAAGCAAGGGCGATACGCGGAGACCGCCGCCCACCTGGTGCAGCTCCCCATCCAGGCGAGGGTGGCGAGCTGCGCGTCTGCATTAACATCCCAAGGCTCAACTGGGCCGCATCTCAGGAGCGCTTCTGGCCTTCACGCGTGGGACGTTGCGAGGACCCACCTCACAGCTATGTTCGCATGCCATTTGGCCTGCCGAGCATGGCAGCCGCTTTCTAGGGCAACCTACGGAGCATCCTGGCGACCCAGGAGGCCAGGCCTCATGCAGTCCTGGCAGAGATGGAGACGGTCCTCAGGGAGCCACCTGAGCCTCCAGAGCCTCCCGAGGTTCAGGGTCTTGGCAGCTCATGAGGAGCGACTTCTTCAGCGCGCGCCTTCAGCTACCCCAACGCTCCTGCCACAACAAAACCAGGTGAGATTTTCCATGTTCATTCAGCTGGGAGCGCCCCTCGGGCTGCATTATTCCCAGGTCGCATGGGCCTGTCCCTGCGGCGTGTATCCTCTTGCATCTTTAGCTTACCTCACTGGGGGCGCCCCTCGGGCTGCATCATCCCCAGGCCGTTCGGGTCCGTCCAAGTGGCATGTATTGTTCTCGCATCTATCTAAGCTAGCTGGTTCCCATGCATGAGTTATTTATAGTCATCACTTGCTTGATTGCCACCCACCATGGGAGCCACTCATGCTGGCACGACGCTTCTGCTCGGGTTCGTCCCTGCAACGCTCACAAAACTGAGCGGGCGAGCTCTGGCTCGCGGCAAGCCCGTGCACATCACCTCACCGGACCCTAAGTGCCTTCACCTTCTTGCGGAGCGACTAGTGGTAGACTGGCAATCGTAGTAGCAATTTGTGTCCCTCCTCGCGCTAACATGCAGGAACCTCCTGAGGACAATGGCAGGCGGTACCGCGCGCTCTCTCTTCTCCCATGCAATTTGCTTGCACGTTAAAATGGGGGCTCCTGAGCATCGCGACTCAGGAACTCTTACTAGTTCTCCAACCCTCACCCCCTGGCCTTGACCACGGCGTCGCGACCTGGCATACCAGTGGCGGCTGAGCTCGCTCGAGGGCCGGGACCGGAGGACGTAGATCACATAGAAGAGCGTGGAGAAGAGGGGGAGGCTCGCACGGGCCTAACCTAGCTACACTAGGGCCATTGACGCACGAGTCTGACACAACACAAGGAACCGACTTTGGACTGCCAAGATAAGTTTCGTGCCCGGGTTGGCCAAGCGCAGCGGCATAGGTGAAAGGATCGATATGGTTGACTAGAGGGGGGGGGGGTGAATAGGCAACTACCAATTTTAGCTTTTATTTAACAATTTAAACTTTGCATCAAAGTAGGTTGTCTAGATATGCAACTAGGTGAGCAACCTATATGATGCAACAAGGATAGGAACACAAGTAAGCAAGATATATGAAACATTGCACAAGTAAAGGAACAAGATAACCAAGAGTGGAGACGGTAGAGACAAGGATGTGTTGCCGAAGTTCCTTCTCTTTGAGAGGAAGTACGTCTCTGTTGGAGCGGTGTGGAGGCACAATGCTCCCCAAGAAGCCACTAGGGCCACCGTATTCTCCTCACGCCCTCACACAATGCGAGATGCCGTGATTCCACTTTGGTGCCCTTGGAGGCGGCGACCGAACCTTTACAAACTAGGTTGGGGCAATCTCCACAACTCAATTGGAGGCTCCCAACGACACCACGAAGCTTCACCACAAAGGACTATGGCTTCGCGATGACCTCAACCGTCTAGGATGCTCAAACACCCAAGAGTAACAAGATCCGCGAGGGATTAGTGGGGGTGAATCAAATATCTCTTGGTGGAAGTGTAGATCGAGGCCTTCTCAACCACTCTTGAGCAAATCAACAAGTTTGGTCGGCTAGGGAGTGAGATCGGGAGAAAATGGAGCTTAGAGCAATAATGGAGCTTGGGGGTGGAAGAGGTAAGTCAACGGGGAAGAAGGGGACCCCTTATATAGTGTGGGACAAAGATCCAACCGTTACCCACCAACCAGCCCGCGGCCAGCGGTACTACCATGCCTGGCCAGTGGTACTACCGCAAGGCCGCGCGGTACTACAGCTTGCAACCAAGCGGTACTACCGCACGGCTGTGCGGTACTACCGTACCGACCCACGGTACTGCCGCAACCCCAGCGACAGTAAAGATAAACAGACGCGCAGGAACTGGGGGCGGTACTTCCGCAAGCGTGGTACTACCGCGCCCCCCATGCGGTACTACCGCAAGGAAAAAAACCCCAGCCAGGGGGAAGGAAACTTCCGTGGCTACTTCCGCAAAGAAACGGAAGTAGCAAAAACCCGACACGGTAGTACCGCCGAGGGGCGGTACTACTGCCTGACTACATAGCGCGGTACTACCGTGCGGCGAAAACGGTACTACCGCGGTAGGTGCGGATGTAAAAAATTACATCTGCCCCTACTACCGCGAAGGGGCGACACTAGCCTGGTGGGCAGCGGTAGTGCGGCTCCAGGGGAGCGGTACTACCGTGGGCACCTGCGGTACTACCGCGCCACCGCGCGGTACTACTGCGGATGCCTATGGTACTACCGCTTTCCTGGGAGCAGTACTACCGCGACCAACCACAGCAGCCACACAAGGGAGGCAAGAAAACGGAGGAAGCTCCAAGGAAAAGGAGGGGACAAGAAGGAGACGTGTACGTGATGATTCCACCCAAACCTTTCCAACGCGGAACCCCTCTTAATAGTACGGCTTTCCTACTATTAAGATCCTCCAAAAAGAAATGTAGAAAAGACGACGTCTTCATCAGTCTTCGAGGGGCACCCAACCGTCTTGTGCCTAGCAATGAAGTGTCTGGAATACTCAAGGCACACGATTAGTCCGCAAATGCGTTGTCATCAATCACCAAATCACTTAGGGATAAATATGCCCTTACAATCTCCCCCTTTTTGGTGGATTGATGACAAAACGGGATTTGCACAAGGAAAATAATATTAAGTAAATGCAAACCCATCCTCTCTAGAATATAGACGTGCTCCCCCTAGATGTGTGCCACCTAGATGAGTGCTTTGGACTGCACGGCACACGAATACTAGGATCAAAGCTCCCCCTATATTATAGAGACAAGGCATATCTATCACTAGACAAGATAGCACAAACATAAGTTAACTACGAAAGATAAAGTGCATATGTCTTACACCATATGAGGAAAGGTCTCGAAAGCACAAACCAAACAAGAGCAAAAAAGCACAAACAAGGTCCAAACAAGGTCCAAAAGACAAAGCAAATAAACGCACCAAGCACGACACAACGCAAATCCCTACACTCTCTCCCCCTTTGGCATCGAGATGCCAAAAAGGCAGAGAGGACACCTACACACACGGGGTGGCTCAGGCAGAGAAGTCGTCCCACTGCTCCTCGTGCTCCTCTTCAGACTCAGCGGCGGGGATAGTCTCCTTGAAGTCATCCTCTGAACTGGTCCACTTGTATCCCTGCTTTGACATCCAGGCAGCCTCAGGTGTGATGAAGTCCTCAGACCCGACAGACACATCCTCTCCAAAGAGCCTCATAACCTTCTTGTCACGACGGTGACTCTCCTTTTCTGCCACATGAGCCATGTACTGTCCTTTTGCCTACATGAAGAAGAGAGTCTTCATCTTGTCCTTTAGCTTCTTGGCCCATGACGGCTCAGAGGAAGGAGTGGTGGACCTAGCAGCACGGTCCTCAGCAACATTCTCAGCAGCAGCCTCCCCCTCACCAGCAGCCCTCCTAGCAGAAGAGGCCTCAGCACGAGTAGTGGTGTTGGCCCAGTTGGGCTTGACGCAGAGGCTGATGGAGTCATGGCGAATCCAGTCTGGAGTAAGGAACTCATCACCAGCGTACATATTCTACCAAGTGGTGGAGAGCAGCAGAAACAGGTACAGTCCATAGATAGGTACCTTGCGAGTGAACACCGCAAACCGAAGCTCACACCACATGATGTGTGAGACATCAAGTGGCTGAGTCTGAGAAGAACATGCCTCTGCACACAGGAGCAGCATGTCCACTAGATATGCATGGACCTTGTCCTTGTCGCCAATGCGTGGGAACAGAGTGTTGCGGAAGATGTGATGCATGATATCCAGAAAGGAGTTCAACACCCAAGTTGACTTGCCATTGGGGAGCACCTTCTCAACAAGGAAAGGCTGAAGCAGGTTTTTGTTGGCAGACTCAGAGTTGGCATGGGGGCGAACACCAACGGGGGTGTGAAGCCCGTCATCAGGAATGTGCAGCAGATCCATGAACTCTTTCCATGTAGCAGACAGCTGACGGCCGCTGGTCATCCAGGTCATCCTCCGCTCCTCCCCAGGATGAAAGTACACTGAGGCAAAGAACTGACAGATGAGCTCACGGTCATAGTCAAGGTGAAAGGAGATCACCGGCTCAATAGCAAACTGCTCCACCAAGTCCAGAGCCTCTCCAAAATAGCCACGAAACTTATCCTTCTGCATGTGATGCATGTCTATCCACTTGACATCCACAAAGGTATTCTGCTTGCTCTTGATCACATCCAGATAGATGAGAACCTGTTGCTTGTTCCAGAACATCTCGGTGCCTCTGAGCACAGCCCGAGGAGTCACATAGGGATTGATACTCTGGCGTTCGACATACTCAGAGACAGAAATCTCGTCCATGCCCTTAGCAGGTTCCTTTTGCTTGCTGGCAGTGGTCTTGACATTGCGCTTGGGGGCATTGGAGCCCTCTGGGGCTTCATCTTGGGGGTTGCGCAGACACTTGGAGCCAGTGTCACGACTGGGATTGGAACGGCGAGAGCCACCACCTGAGACACAAAAACACAAAACACCCACAACAACCAAGAGGGATTAATGCAAAGACCACAACAAAGCAAGAGAAACAAGCAGAAAGCACACATGATAAATGCCTAGAGAGAGATTTGATCCCTACGGTAGTACTGCCAAGTGCTGCGAAGCTAAGATAGTAGTACTGCTCTTAGACGTGGTAGTACCATGCAAGGTCACGGTAGTACCGGGTCTAGGAGCGGTAGTACGACCTTAGCGCCTCAGCTAGCGCGGTAGTACCGCGTCTGCTGAGCGGTAGTATCGCACAAGCTAGCACGGTAGTACCACACTTGACGGGTGGTAGTACCGCAAGAGCGGTAGTACCGCACATCAGACACGGTAGTACCGCACTGCGTCAGATCTGAACAAGTTCAAATATGAGAAAAGCCCGCGAAACCACGGCGGTACTACGGTTCGACAAAGCTACCACAAGACAGCATATCAAGTATGATTCCTACGCATCACGACTCTCCTACATCCTACTCTTGCATAGATTTGGCCTAAAATCTCAAGAACAACAAGTTTCTCCCCAAAAACCTAGAAGCAAGAGAACAACCAAGAAAATAGGGATTTGGGGAAAAACCTTGGTCCATGGCAAGAGGAAGTGGTGGGGAACGATCCCACCGGTCAGAATCGAAGGAGAGTGGCCGGAGACGGAGATCCGGCGAGGGCCTCTGGCACCGTTCTTGAGCGAGAGAGAGAGAGACGTGGGGAGAGAGATAAATGAATGGGTATGGGGAGTTGGAACTCCCCTGCCCGAGTCATAACCCCCACGCTCCATCGACGGCGTGGTAGTACCGTGCCCCAACGCGGTAGTACCGCCCGGCGCGGTACTTCCGAAGTACCGCACCTGAGCGGTAGTACCGTGTTGTGGCGCGGTAGTACCGTGCCTCCCAAAGCAGTAGTACCGTGGCCAGCCGCGGTAGTACTGTGGGCTCAAGAAGATGCACGTTTCAAGCACACGAAAAACGGGGTCTTTGCAAAAACACTCTGAGCCAACACGACACCACAAGACCACGCTACACACAAAGCCAGAAAGGCACACAACAAACGAAACAACCACGAGACACCACCTCTCCAAAGAGAGGGCGGTGGCCGTAGCCACCAATGTTTGAGTCAATTGGTATGGCACCACGAAGAATTATCCTTGGGTCCATGACCAAAACTCGTCTTTGAAGCACAAGTACCATCAAACATGGCTAATGTGAAAGACTTGATCAATTTATGCATAATGGGGGGAGGGAGAGTTCATTGAGAGAACATCACTCCCCCTATGTCCATGCCTACATCTAAACAGGACAACACGTTGAGTATGGTGGGGTGTGCAAGGGTTCAAGCAACATTGCTCGAATCAATGATATTTAGCTCATGCCTTAACTCGCGAAATCTTACTTCATCCAAGGGCTTTGTGAAGATATCTGCAAGGTTATCATGAGTGTTGACATAGTTGAGCTCGATCTCTCCTCGCCTAATGTGATCCCGGATGAAGTGATACCGGATCTCAATATGCTTCGTCTTGAAGTGTTGCACCGGGTTGAGAGAGATCTTGATGGCACTTTCATTGTCACACCAAAGAGGCACTTTGTCACAAATGACACCATAATCCTTTAAAGTTTGCCTCATCCATAAGAGTTGTGCACAACAACTACCGGCTGCCACATACTCCGCTTCGGTGGACGAGAGAGACACACAACTTTGCTTTTTGGAAGACCAACTTACCAAAGAGTAACCAAGGAATTGGCACCCTCCAGAAGTGGACTTCCTATCCACTTTGTCTCCCGCCCAATCGGAATCTGAATACCCTACAAGCTTGAAGTTTGCTCCTCTTAGGTACCATAGGCCAAAGTTTGGGGTATGAGCCAAATATTGAAAGATTCATTTGACCGCCACATAGTGACTTTCCTTAGGTGCGGCTTGAAACCGTGCACAAATTCCCACACTCAACATGATATCCGGTCTAGATGCACAAAGGTAAAGCAAGGAACCTATCATGGAGCGATATACCTTTTGATCCACCGCTTTACCATTGGGATCTATGTCAAGTTGGCACTTGGTGGGCATGGGAGTGGAAGCCGGCTTGACATCACTTAGCTTTAATCTTTTGAGCATGTCTTGAGTATATTTGGCTTGATTGATGAAGGTTCCTTCTCTTCTTTGCTTCACTTTGAACCCTAGAAAGAACTTCAACTCTCCCATGGAAGACATCTCGAACGTAGTCGATACCCTCGACTTGGGAGTAGCCTTGTGCTACCAAACGAGCCTTGTTGTGAATGATAATCCCATGGGCATCTTGCTTGTTCTTAAATATCCACTTGGTTCCGATGACATTGTGGTTCCCCGTCGGTCTTGGCACCAATCTCCACACTTTGTTGCACTCGAAGTTGTTGAGTTCTTCATGCATGGCATTGAGCCAATCCGGATCTTCTAGCGCCTCATAGACCTTGTGGGGTTCCACACAAGAGACAAACGCGTGATGCTCACAATAATTTGCTAATTGTCTACGAGTGCTTACCCCCTTTCTTAAGCTTCCAAGCACATTCGTAATGAGATGATCCTTGGTGGAGAGCTTGGAAGCAACCTTGGCGGCACGACGCTCTAATTCCTCCTTGGGGGTGAGATGAGGAGTGGTCACTTGATCATCTTGAGCGTCGTCTTGAGCTTGTTCTTGTTCTTGAACTTGATCGGAGGAGAGAACTTGACCTTGGGCATCACTTGATGTGTCAACACCGTCTTGAGCGTGATCTTGCCCTTGGTCATGTTCTTGAGGATGAGGGCCTTCATGTTGTTCTTCGGAAGTGTGTGGGCCTTGGGTTGGTGATGGCTCCGCTTGAGTGGAGCTTTGTCCTTCTCCTTCGGCCACAAGGGGTTCCTCAATGGGTAGGATAAAGCCAACACCCATTCTTTGTTGGGGAACGTTGCAGAAAACAAAAATTTTCCTACGATTTCACCAAGATCCATCTATGAGTTCATCTAGCAATGAGTGATCGGATTGCATCTACATACCTTTGTAGATCACGCGCGGAAGCGTTCAAAGAACGGGGATGAGGAAGTCGTACTCGACGTGATCCAAATCACCGGAGATCCTAGCACCGAACGGACGGCACCTCTGTGTTCAACACACGTACGGTCAGCTTGACGTCTCCTCCTTGATCCAGCAAGGGGGTGGAGAGGTTGATGAAGATCCAGCAGCACGACGGCGTGGTGGTGGATGCAGCAGTCACCGCAGCAGGTCTTCGCGGTTCTTATGCGAGAGGGAGAGGTGTAGCAGGGGAGAGGGAGGCGCCAAGAGTCAAGGGTGCGGCTGACCCTCCCTCCCCCCTTTATATAGGCTCCCCTAGGGGGGGCGCCGGCCCTAGGAGATGGGATCTCCTAGGGGGGCCGCGACCAAGGGGTGGAGTTCCCCCCAAGCTAGGTGGGGCGCCCCCCCACCCTAGGGTTCCCAACCCTAGGCGCATGGGGTGGGCCAAAGGGGGCGCACCAGCCCACTATGGGCTGGTTCCCCTCCCCACTTCAGCCCATGGGGCCCTCCGGGATGGGTGGCCCCACCCGGTGGACCCCCGGGACCCTTCCGGTGGTCCCGGTACAATACCGGTGACCCCCGAAACTCTCCCGATGGCCAAAACTGCACTTCCTATATATAATTCTTCACCTCCGGACCATTCCGGAACTCCTCGTGACGTCGGGATCTCATCCGGGACTTTGAACAACTTTCGGGTTACTGCATATTCATATCTCTACAACCCTAGCGTCACCGAACCTTAAGTGTGTAGACCCTACGGGTTCGGGAGACATGTAGACATAACCGAGACGGCTCTCCGGTCAATAACCAACAGCGGGATCTGGATACCCATGTTGGCTCCCACATGCTCCTCGATGATATCATCGGATGAACCATGATGTCGAGGATTCAAGCAACCCCGTATACAATTCCCTTTGTCAATCGGTACGTTACTTGCCCGAGATTCGATCGTCGGTATCCCAATACCTCGTTCAATCTCGTTACCGGCAAGTCACTTTACTCGTACCGTAATGCATGATCCCGTGACCAGACACTTGGTCACTTTGAGCTCATTATGATGATGCATTACCGAGTGGGCCCAGAGATACCTCTCCGTCATACGGAGTGACAAACCCCAGTCTTGATCCGTGTCAACCCAACAGACACTTTCGGAGATACCCGTAGTATACCTTTGTAGTCACCCAGTTACGTTGTGACGTTTGGTACACCCAAAGCATTCCTACGGTATCCGGGAGTTACACGATCTCATGGTCTAAGGAAAAGATACTTGACATTGGAAAAACTCTAGCAAACGAACTATACGATCTTGTGCTATGTTTAGGATTGGGTCTTGTCCATCACATCATTCTCCTAATGATGTGATCTCGTTATCAATGACATCCAATGTCAATAGTCAGGAAACCATGACTATCTGTTGATCAACGAGCTAGTCAACTAGAGGCTTACTAGGGACATGTTGGTGTCTATGTATTCATACATGTATTACGATTTCCGGATAACACAATTATAGCATGAATAAAAGACAATTATCATGAACAAGGAAATATAGTAATAATCCTTTTATTATTGCCTCTAGGGCATATTTCCAACAGTCTCCCACTTGCACTAGAGTCAATAATCTAGTTACAATGTGATGAATCAAACACCCATGGAATTCTGGTGTTGATCATGTTTTGCTCTAGGGAGAGGTTTAGTCAACGGATCTGCTACATTCAGGTCCGTATGTGCTTTACAAATATCTATGTCTCCATCTTGAACATTTTCACAAATGGAGTTGAAGCGACGCTTGATGTGCCTGGTCTTCTTGTGAAACCTGGGCTCCTTGGCAAGTGCAATAGCTCCAGTGTTGTCACAGAAGAGTTTGATCGGCCCCGACGCATTGGGTATGACTCCTAGGTCGGTGATGAACTCCTTCACCCAAATTGCTTCATGCGCTGCCTCCGAGGCCGCCATGTACTCCGCTTCACATGTAGATCCCGCCACGATGCTCTGCTTGCAACTGCACCAGCTTACTGCCCCACCATTCAAAATATACACGTATCCGGTTTGTGACTTAGAGTCATCCAGATCTGTGTCGAAGCTAGCATCGACGTAACCCTTTACGATGAGCTCTTCATCACCTCCATAAACGAGAAACATTTCCTTAGTCCTTTTCAGGTACTTCAGGATATTCTTGACCGCTGTCCAGTGTTCCTTGCCGGGATTACTTTGGTACCTACCTACCAAACTTACGGCAACGTTTACATCAGGTCTGGTACATAGCATGGCATACATAATAGACCCTATGGCTGAGGCATAGGGGATGACACTCATCTCTTCTATATCTTCTGTCGTGGTCGGGCATTGAGCTGAGCTCAATTTCACACCTTGCAACACAGGCAAGAACCCCTTCTTAGACTGATCCATATTGAACTTCTTCAATATCTTATCAAGGTATGTGCTTTGTGAAAGACCTATGAGGCGTCTTGATATATCTCTATAGATCTTGATGCCTAATATATAAGCAGCTTCTCCAAGGTCCTTCATTGAAAAACTCTTATTCAAGTAGGCCTTAATGCTGTCCAAAAGCTCTATATCATTTCCCATCAAAAGTATGTCATCTACATATAATATGAGAAATGCTACAAAGCTCCCACTCACTTTCTTGTAAACGCAGGCTTCTCCATAAGTCTGCATAAACCCAAACGCTTTGATCATCTCATCAAAGTGAATGTTCCAACTCCGAGATGCTTGCACCAGCCCATAAATCGAGCGTTGGAGCTTGCACACCTTGTCAGCATTCTTAGGATCGACAAAACCTTCTGGCTGCATCATATACAATTCTTCCTTAAGGAAACCATTAAGGAATGCCGTTTTGATGTCCATTTGCCATATCTCATAATCATAGAATGCGGCAATTGCTAACATGATTCGGACGGACTTCAGCTTCGCTACGGTTGAGAAACTCTCATCGTAGTCAACCCCTTGAACTTGTCGATAACCCCTAGCGACAAGCCGAGCTTTATAGATGGTCACATTTCCATCCGCGTCTGTCTTCTTCTTAAAGATCCATTTATTTTCTATGGCTCACCGCTCAACGGGCAAGTTAGTCAAAGTCCATACTTCGTTTTCATACATGGATCCTATCTTGGATTTCATGGCTTCTAGCCATTTGTCGGAATCCGGGCCCGCCATCGCTTCTTCATAGTTCGAAGGTTCACCGTTGTCTAACAACATGATTTCCAAGACAGGGTTGCCGTACCACTCTGGTGCGGAACATGTCCTTGTGGACCTACGAAGTTCAGTAGCAACTTGATCTGAAGTTTCATGATCATCATCATTAACTTCCTCTCTAGTCGGTGCAGGCACCTCAGGAACATTTTCTTGAGTTGCGCCATTTTCCGGTTCAAGAGGTAATACTTCATCGAGTTCTACTTTCCTCCCACTTACTTCTTTCGAGAGAAACTCCTTCTCTAGAAAGGATCCATTCTTGGCAACAAAGATCTTGCCTTCGGATCTGAGGTAGAAGGTATACCCAATAGTTTCTTTAGGGTATCCTATGAAGACGCATTTTTCCGACTTCGGTTCAAGCTTTTCAGGTTGAAATTTCTTGACATAAGCATCGCATCCCCAAACTTTTAGAAACGACAGCTTAGGTTTCTTCCCAAACCATAATTCATACGGTGTCGTCTCAACGGATTTCGACGGAGCCCTATTTAAAGTGAATGCGGCAGTCTCTAAAGCATAGCCCCAAAATGATAGCGGTAAATCGGTAAGAGACATCATAGATCGCACCATATCTAATAGAGTGCGATTATGACGTTCGGACACACCATTGCACTGAGGTGTTCCAGGTGGCGTTAGTTGTGAAACTATTCCACATTTTCTTAAGTGTGTGCCAAACTCGTGACTCAAGTATTCTCATCCACGATCTGATCGCAAGAACTTAATTTTCCTGTCACGTTGATTCTCAACCTCACTCTGAAATTCCTTGAACTTTTCAAAGGTCTTAGACTTGTGTTTCATTAAATAGACATACCCATATCTACTCAAGTCATCAGTGAGGGTGAGAACATAACGATAGCCACCGCGAGCCTCAACACTCATTGGACCGCACACATCAGTATGTATGATTTCCAATAAGTTGGTTGCTCGCTCCATTGTTCCTAAGAATGGAGTCTTGGTCATTTTACCCATGAGGCATGGTTCGCACGTGTCAAATGATTCGTAATCAAGAGACTGTAAAAGTCCATCTGCAGGGAGCTTCTTCATGCGTTTGACACCTATGTGACCAAGGCGGCAGTGCCACAAGTATGTGGGACTATCATTATCAACCTTACATCTTTTGGTATTCACACTATGAATATGTGTAGCATTACGCTCGAGATTCATTAAGAATAAACCATTCACCATCGGAGCATGACCATAAAACATATCTCTCATATAAATAGAACAACCATTATTCTCGGATTTAAATGAGTAGCCATCTCGAATTAAATGAGATCCTGATACAATGTTCATGCTCAAAGCTGGCACTAAATAACAATTATTGAGCTTTAAAACTAATCCCGTAGGTAAATGTAGAGGTAGCGTGCCGACGGCGATCACATCGACCTTGGAACCATTCCCGACGCGCATCGTCACCTCATCCTTCGCCAGTCTCCGCTTATTCCGCAGCTCCTGCTTTGAGTTACAAATGTGAGCAACCGCACCGGTATCAAATACCCAGGAGCTACTGCGAGTACTGGTAAGGTACACATCAATTACATGTATATCACATATACCTTTCGTGATGCCGGCCTTCTTGTCCGCTAAGTATTTGGGGCAGTTCCGCTTCCAGTGACCACTTCCCTTGCAATAAAAACACTCAGTCTCAGGCTTGGGTCCATTCTTTGGCTTCTTCCCGGCAGCTTGCTTGCCGGGCGCGGCAACTCCCTTGCCGTCCTTCTTGAAGTTCTTCTTACCCTTGCCTTTCTTGAACTTAGTGGTTTTATTCACCATCAACACTTGATGTTCCTTTTTGACTTCTACCTCTGCTGATTTCAGCATTGCAAATACTTCAGGAATGGTCTTTTCCATCCCCTACATATTGAAGTTCATCACAAAGCTCTTGTAGCTCGGTGGAAGCGACTGAAGGATTCTGTCAATGACCGCGTCATCCGGGAGATTAACTCCCAGCTGAGTCAAGCGGTTATGTAACCCAGACATAGTGAGTATGTGCTCACTGACAGAACTGTTTTCCTCCATCTTACAGCTGAAGAACTTGTCGGAGACTTCATATCTCTCGACCCGGGCATGTGCTTGAAAAACCATTTTCAGCTCTTCGAACATCTCATATGCTCCGTGTCTCTCAAAATGCTTTTGGAGCCCCGGCTCTAAGCTATAAAGCATGCCGCACTGAACGAGGGAGTAATCATCGGTACGTGTCTACCAAGCGTTCATAACGTCTTGTTCTGCAGGGAGAGCAGGTGCTTCATCTATCGGTGCTTGTAGGACATAATCTTTCTTGGAAGCTATGAGGATGATCCTCAGGTTCTGGACCCAGTCCGTATAGTTGCTGCCATCGTCTTTCAGCTTGGTTTTCTCTAGGAACGCGTTGAAGTTGAGCACAACGTTGGCCATTTGATCTACAATGCATGTTGTAAAGATTTTAGACTAAGTTCATGATAATTAAGTTCATCTAATCAAATTATTCAACGAACTCCCACTTAGATAGACATCCCTCCAGTCATCTAAGTATAACATGATCCGAGTTAACTAGGCCGTGTCTGATCATCACATGAGACGGACTAGTCAACATCGGTGAACATCTTCATGTTGATCGTATATTCTATACGACTCATGCTCGACCTTTCGGTCTTCTGTGTTCCGAGGCCATATCTGTACATGCTAGGCTCGTCAAGTCAACCTAAGTGTTTGCATGTGTAAATCTGTCTTGCACCCGTTGTATGTGAACGTTGGAATCTATCACACCTGATCATCACGTGGTGCTTCGAAACAACGAACTGTCGCAACGGTGCACAGTTAGGGGGAACACTTTCTTGAAATTATTATGAGGGATCATCTTATTTACTACCGTAGTTCTATGTAAACAAGATGCAAAAACATGATAAACATCACATGCAATCGAATAATAGTGACATGATATGGCCAGTATCATATAGCTCCTGTGATCTCCATCTTGGGGCTCCATGATCATCTTGTCACCGGCATGACACCATGATCTCCATCATCATGATCTCCATCATCGTGTCTCCATGAAGTTGCTCGCCAACTATTACTTCTACTACTATGGCTAACACGTTTAGCAATAAAGTAAAGTAATTTACATGGCGTTTCTCAATGACACGCAGGTCATACAAAAAATTAAGACAACTCCTATGGCTCCTGCCGGTTGTCATACTCATCGACATGCAAGTCGTGATTCCTATTACAAGAACATGATCTCATACATCACATATATATCATTCATCATTCATCACAACTTTGGCCATATCACATCACAGAACACTTGCTGCAAAAACAAGTTAGACGTCCTCTAATTGTTGTTGCAAGTTTTACGTGGCTGCAAGAGGGTTCTAGCAAGAACGTTTTCTTACCTACGTTAAAGACACAACGTGATTTGTCAACTTCTATTTACCCTTCATAAGGACCCTTTTCATCAAATCCGCTCCAACTAAAGTGGGAGAGACAGACACCCGCCAGCCACCTTATGCAACTAGTGCATGTCAGTCGGTGGAACCTGTCTCACGTAAGCGTACGTGTAAGGTTGGTCCGGGCCGCTTCATCCCACAATACCGCTGAAGCAAAATAAGACTAGTAGCGGCAAGAAAGTTGACAACATCTACGCCCACAACAAATTGTGTTCTACTCGTGCAAAAAGAACTACGCATAGACCTAGCTCATGATGCCACTGTTGGGGAACGTTGCAGAAAACAAAAATTTTCCTACGGTTTCACCAAGATCCATCTATGAGTTCATCTAGCAACGAGTGATCGGATTGCATCTACATAACTTTGTAGATCACGCGCGGAAGCGTTCAAAGAACGGGGATGAGGAAGCCGTACTCGACGTGATCCAAATCACCGGAGATCCTAGCGCCGAACGGACGGCACCTACGTGTTCAACACACGTACGGTCAGCGTGACGTCTCCTCCTTCTTGATCCAGCAAGGGGGAGGAGAGGTTGATGAAGATCCAGCAGCACGACGGCATGGTGGTGGATGCAGCAGTCACCGCAGCAGGGCTTCGCCGTTCTTCTGCGAGAGGGAGAGGTGTAGCAGGGGAGAGGGAGGCGCCAAGAGTCAAGGATGCGGCTGCCCCTCCCTCCCCCCCTTTATATAGGCTCCCCTAGGGGGGCGCCGGCCCTAGGAGATGGGATCTCCTAGGGGGGAGCGGTGTCCAAGGGTTGGAGTGCCCCCCAAGCCAGGTGGGGCGCCCCCCCACCCTAGGGTTCCCAACCCTAGGCGCATGGGGTGGGCCAAAGGGGGCGCACCAGCCCACTATGGGCTGGTTCCCCTCCCCACTTCAGCCCATGGGGCCCTCCGGGATGGGTGGCCCCACCCGGTGGACCCCCGGGACCCTTCTGATGGTCCCGGTACAATACCGGTGATTTCCGGAACTCTCCCGATGGCCGAAACTGCACTTCCTATATATAATTCTTCACCTCTGGACCATTCCGGAACTCCTCATGACGTCCGGGATCTCATTCGGGACTCCGAACAACTTTCTAATTACTGCATATTCATATCTCTACAACCCTAGCGTCACCGAACCTTAAGTGTGTAGACCCTACGGGTTCAGGAGACATGTAGACATGACCGAGACGGCTCTCTGGTCAATAACCAACAGTGGGATCTGGATACCCATGTTGGCTCCCACATGCTCCTCGATGATATCATCGGATGAACCATGATGTCGAGGATTCAAGCAACCCCGTATACAATTCCCTTTGTCAATAGGTACGTTACTTGCCCGAGATTCAGTCGTCGGTATCCCAATACCTCGTTCAATCTTGTTACCGGCAAGTCACTTTACTCGTACCGTAATGCATGATCCCGTGACCAGACACTTGGTCACTTTGAGCTCATTATGATGATGCATTACTAAGTGGGCCCAGAGATACCTGTCCGTCATACGGAGTGACAAATCCCAGTCTTGATCCGTGTCAACCCAACAGACACTTTCGGAGATACCCGTAGTATACCTTTATAGTCACCCAGTTACATTGTGACGTTTGGTACACCCAAAGCGTTCCTACGGTATCCGGGAGTTACACGATCTCATGGTCTAAGGAAAAGATACTTGACATTGGAAAAACTCTAGCAAACGAACTATACGATCTTGTGCTATGTTTAGGATTGGGTCTTGTCCATCACATCATTCTCCTAATGATGTGATCTTGTTATCAATGACATCCAATGTCCATAGTCAGGAAACCATGACTATCTGTTAATCAACGAGCTAGTCAACTAGAGGCTTACTAGGGACATGTTGGTGTCTATGTATTCACACATGTATTACGATTTCCGGATAACACAATTATAGCATGAATAAAAGACAATTATCATGAACAAGGAAATATAATAATAATCCTTTTATTATTGCCTCTAGGGCATATTTCCTACATTCTTCTTATGGCTTGGGGAGGAATTTCATCACTTACATCACAAGTGCCACTTTGCTCCACTTGGGAGGTGTTATTCTCATCAAACTTCACGTTACCCGTCTCCTCAATAAGTCCCATGGATTTATTGAGGACACGGTAAGCATGAGAGTTTTTAGCATAACCAACAAATATGCCCTCATAAGCTCTAGCCTCAAATTTAGACAACCGAACACCTTTCTTCAGAATGAAACACTTACACCCGAACACCCGGAAGTACTTGAGGTTGGGCTTGTTACCAGTGAGTATCTCATATGGAGTCTTGTTCAAGCCCTTGCGGAGGTAGAGCCGATTGGATGCATGACACACGGTGTTGATGGCTTCGGCCCAAAAGTTGTACGAAGACTTGAACTCTGCCATCATGGTCCTTGCCGCATCCATCTACGTCCAGTTCTTCCTCTCCGTGACAACGTTTTGTTGAGGGGTGTAAGGTGCGGAGTATTGATGCTTGATCCCCTCATCACTAAGAAACTCATCGAAGGTGTAGTTCTTGCACTCGGTGCCGTTGTCACTTCTTATTGTCAAGATCTTTGCATTGTGTTGACGTTGTGCTTCATTTGCAAAGTCAATGACGGTTTGTTGGGTCTCGCTCTTCCTCTTGAATAAATACACCCAAGTGTATCTTGAGTAGTCATCCACAATCACCAAGCAATACTTCCTACCCCCAAGACTATCGAAGGATGGAGGCCCAAAGAGATCCATGTGAAGGAGCTCCAAAGGCCTCTTTGAGTAAATGATAGTCGTGGGAGGGTGAGCCTTCTCATGTAGCTTTCCTTTGATACAAGCACGATCTTTAGCAAAACTAACATTCGTTAGTCCACGGACATGGTCCCCCTTGAGGAGACTTTGCAAAGATCTCATATTGACATCGTCTAAACGGCGATGCCAAAGCCATCCCACATCAACTTTAGCCATTAGGCATGTCGCGGTCTTAGTGGGTCGCTTCGAAAAGTTAATCACATATAGACCGTTCTCGGCATGCCCAACAAAGGCTACTTTAAGAGGCTTGCTCCACAAGAGGGCCACGGTATCGATATCAAAGAAAGTGGCAAAGCCCGTGATTGCAAGTTGACGAACGGAAAGTAAATTGTATGCAAGGGACTCAACAAGCATGACCTTCTCGATCGTGAGATCATGAGAGATGACCACCTTGCCAAGTCCCAATACCTTGGAGGATGAGGTGTCACCCCACTCGACATTGGTGGGCATAGATGGAATCTTGTGCACGTCCACTACCAAGTCCTTACTTCCGGTCATATGATTCGTAGCTCCACTATCGAGCAACCATGATCCCCCACCGGAAGCAAACACCTACAAGAGATTAATGCTTGGTTTTAGGTACCCATTTTGTAATGGGTCCTTTGATGTTAGTAACAAGGGTCTTTGGAACCCAAATAGACCATTCAATATATTCATGAAGAGACTCAACGAATTTGGCATAGACATGCCCATCACTAGCACAGCATAACACATAAGAAGGATTAAAGTCGCCGGCTTTGATGCGAGGAGTGACATTGTCCCTTCTGACAACGCCACCCTTCGTATTGTTCTTCTTCTTCTCCTCGGAGGCACTTTCTCCCTCCTTCACAAAGGTTTGCATGAGAGGAGGAGGTCGTTTGGTCTTGTCATTCTTCTTCTTGTTCTTGGAGTCGGGCACGTACCCAACCCCTTCCTTGGCTACAACTCCCTTTTGGTTGATCAAAAGATCATTGAGGTTCTTCTTGCCTTGTATGCAAGTCGCAAGACCTTTCTCAAGTTGCCCCTTTAGCTTAGTGTTCTCCTCAATGAGATGCACATGCTCACAACACGGGTTAGTAGCATTTGCATTATCAATTAACATCATACGAGGGAAAGTGGCTTTTTCCTTGGTTAGCTTTACTTGAAGTTGATCATGAGACTCTTTGAGGCTAGCATGAGCACCCTTCAAGACCTTGTGAGCCTTGTCAAGTAGATCAAACTCCTCTTTGAGTCTAGCAAGATCAACCTCAAGTTCGGCCTTCTCGGAGTTTAGCACATGAGAAACAATGAGGACATGATCATAATCTTTCTTTAACTTAGCATGATCAATGTTGTGTGACTCCTCAAGAGCCAAACGAAGACCACGCTCTTCCTCAAGAGCATTGGAAAGATCCGAAATCTCATCGGCATAGTCACGGCTATGCCCTTCCATCTTAGTGATGGTGTTTTCGTGAGCCTCGATCATGTCATTGGCTTCACCAAGTTGTTCCAAGAGAGCAATAAAGTGCTTCTTGGATTTTCCCTTGAGTTTGCCCATAAAGGCCTCAAACTCATTAGCCTCCACATTAGCTTCCTCAAGTTCATTAATGCTATCTGTCGGAGAAGGATGATTAATGATGGTAGTTTTGATGTTGGAGGTTACCTTGTTGGTGGCTTTAGCCATGAGGCACTTGGCGGTGATGCTCTCATTGGGTGAGTCGAAGAGAGACACCCGTGGAGTCATCGCAATGGCAACTGAGGCCATGGCAACTGACTCATCACTTTCATCATCGTCATCATCCTCATTGTACTCTTCTTATACCACCAATGCCTTGGGAGGAGTCTTCTTGGTGAAGTTGCTCTTGTTGGGGAACGACTTGGCCTTGTCCTTTTGGATGAGCTTGCCACCATTGTCTTCCCTCTTCTCATACGGACACTCCGCAATAAAATGACTCACGTTGCCACAATTGTAGCAAGTCCTTACACGTTGCTTGCTCTTCGTGCCACTTGAGTTGTTCTTGCTAAAGTTTGGCCTTGAGTTTTTCTTGCTCCAAAATTGCCTTGAAGCAAGTGCCATGTGTTCATGATACGCATACTTCGTATCTTCGGGGTTGCTCTCCTCTTCTTCCTCTTCTTCTTCTTCAACGGTGAGCTTGGCCTTCAATGCAAGGTTAGGCTTCTTTTCCCTTTGAGAACGAAGCACCGCATTGTCGGCGGTCTTGTCCAAAATGTTCATGGCCACAAACTCATCCAACACTTCGCTTGAGGTCAAAGTGTGGAAGTCCGGTCTTTGATGAATGACGGAGGACATGGCCTTGTGATAGGGCATCATTACCTTGAGGAATTTGCGCTTGATCCAATTGTCATCCGTGTCCTTGCTCCCATGATCTCGTAGTGAGACCGCGAGTTTGGTTACTCTCCAATAAAGCTCAAGAGGTTCTTCATGTTCTTTCATTGCAAACTCGTCGGCCTCATCTTGCACCACTTCATAGTTGGAGCGTTGAATGCTTGCGCTTCCCCAGTAGAGAGAGACAACACAATGCCATGCATCTTTGGCCAAGGCGAAGGGACGAATATGAGGTAGGTCTTCGGGTGGAATTGCATCTTGAATGATGAAGAGAGCATTCTCATTGAATTGATTGTCCGCAGCTTCTCGAGGAGTGAAGTTGCTTGGATCATGCGGATAGAAACCTTCTTCAATGATTCTCCAAAGGTTAGTGTTCACATGATTTAAATGACGTTTCAAGCGGTAAACCCAAGAATCAAAGTCCTCATTTTTCACAATCTTAGGGGGAGGACCGACATGATTCAAATGAGTGGAAGGAACCGGTCCACCATAAACAAGTGGTGGTTCCACATGAGCAAAGATGTCGGTGCCATTTTTACCACTAGAAGAAGGAGCCTTTTCACTACTAGCTTCCCCCTTGTCGGCGATAGCATCCATCACCCTGTCGGTGGGGTCACCCACTTTCAATGGTGCGGTGGATAGTTTAAGCCCCTCAATAAATTTAGTAAACATGCTTTCAACTTTGGTCGTCATGGAGGTTTTCAATGTCTCCAAGGCCACATTGAACTCCTCACGAGAGACCGAGGTTCCCCCATCGCCCGTAGACGAGGTCGGATTCACACCGGAGTGTTCCTCCACACCGTCTACGGTATCAACCATACTATTTGGACGGTAAAGTCCTTAATAAAGAGATGAGGCTCTGATACCAATTGAAAGGATCGATATGGTTGACTAGAGGGGGGTGAATAGGCAACTACCAATTTTAGCTTTTCTTTAACAATTTAAACTTTGCATCAAAGTAGGTTGTCTAGATATGCAACTAGGTGAGCAACCTATATGATGCAACAAGGATAGGAACACAAGCAAGCAAGATATATGAAACAAATAAGCTTGCACAAGTAAAGGCACGAGATAACCAAGAGTGGAGACGGTAGAGACGAGGATGTATTGCCGAAGTTCCTTCCCTTTGAGAGGAAGTACATCTCCGTTGGAGCGGTGTGGAGGCACAATGCTCCCCAATAAGCCACTAGGGCCACCGTATTCTCCTCACGCCCTCACACAATGTGAGATGCCGTGATTCCACTATTGGTGCCCTTGGAGGCGGCGACCGAACCTTTACAAACTAGGTTGGGGCAATCTCCACAGCTCAATTGGAGGCTCCCAACGACACCATGAAGCTTCACCACAAAGGACTATGGCTTCGCAGTGATCTCAACCGTCTAGGATGCTCAAACACCCAAGAGTAACAAGATCCGCGAGGGATTAGTGGGGGTGAATCAAATATCTTGGTGGAAGTGTAGATCGAGGCCTTCTCAACCACTCCCGAGCAAATCAACAAGTTTGGTCGGCTAGGGAGTGAGATCGGGCGAAAATGGAGCTTAGAGCAATAATGGAGCTTGGGGGTGGAAGAGGTAAGTCAACGGGGAAGAAGGGGACCCCTTATATAGTGTGGGACAAAGATCCAACCGTTACCCACCAACCAGCCCGCGGCCAGCGGTACTACCGTGCCTGGCCAGCGGTACTACCGCAAGGCCGCGCGATACTACAGCTTGCAACCAAGCGGTACTACCGCACGGCTGTGCGGCACTACCGTACCGACCCACGGTACTGCCGCAACCCAGCGACAGTAAATATAAACAGACGCGCAGGAACTGGGGGTGGTACTTCCACAAGCGCGGTACTACCGCGCCCCCATGCGGTACTACCGCAAGGCAAAAACCCCCAGCCAGGGGGAAGGAAACTTCCGTGCCTACTTCCGCAAAGAAACGGAAGTAGAAAAAACCCGACACAGTAGTACCGCCGAGGGGCGGTACTACTACCTGACTGCATAGTGCGGTACTACCACGCGGCGAAAACGGTACTACTACGGTAGGTGCGGATGTAAAAAATTACATCCGCCCCTATTACCGTGAAGGGGCGGCACTAGCCTGGTGGGCAGTGATAGTGCGGCTCCAGGGGAGTGGTACTACCGTGGGCACCTGCGGTACTACCGCGCCACCGCGCGGTACTACCGCGGTTGCCTACGGTACTACCGCTTTCCTGGGAGCAGTACTACCGCGACCAACCATAGCAGCCAGACAAGGGAGGCAAGAAAACGGAGGAAGCTCCAAGGAAAAAGGAGGGGACAAGAAGGAGACGTGTACGTGATGATTCCACCCAAAACTTTCTAACGCGGACCCCCTCTTAATAGTACGGCTTTCCTACGACTCAAATCCACCAAAAAGAAACGTAGAAAAGACGCCGTCTTCATCAGTCTTCGAGGGGCACCCAACCGTCTTGTGCCTAGCAATGAAGTGTCTGGAATACTCAAGGCACACGATTAGTCCGCAAATGCGTTGTCATCAATCACCAAAACACTTAGGGATAAATATGCCCTTACAATAGGATTCTCACTTGTTGCAGCCTTGTCACGGCAACATCGCCTCCCTTTCCTACCCTTCGGTGGCTTCTTGCGCACTAAAGGGGACCTATTGAGAATCGCGCCTTAGGAGCTCTTACTGGACCTCGGGCCGCTCACCTCCTGGCCTTGACCACGACATCGCGACCTGGCATACCAGCGACGGCTGCAGCCTGCCTGGGGTCCGGGACCTGTCGGTGTAGAGCACCAAGCTGTCGCAGGGTTGGACATGGGAGACCGAGCCGAAATAGGACATGCGTTCACAAATTTTTATAATGAGGATAATATCAACAAAAGACATTACACACCCTTTACACGCCCCCACGGGGTCCATCTTGATTCCTCATAGGGAACAAAAGAAGGAAGTTTCTAGGGGGCCTATCTACATGCGCCAGCGCAGCCGACGCCATCATCAACAGTGGGCCATGGGAGGCCGACGCCAACCGCATCCAGATCAGCGACGGCGGTGACCTGATGAAGCAGCCTTGCTCTGGGCGCGACGAGAGCTCGGGGGCACGTAGCTGTCGTCGCTCGTCTCCGGGGTCTCGTAGGGCTCAGGAGAGTTGCTGGACTCCCAAGCGCCGCCGCTACTGCTGGAGGAGCTGCTGGTGAGGCTAGCTGCAGGCTCAGCGTTGGCCGCTGCGCCATCCCGACGACCCCCTTCAGGACAGCACTCCCAGCGGCGGCCTTCTTCGTCGAAGACCTTGAAGAACATCGTGGAGGCGCCACCGTACTCAAAATGGATGGTGAGGGCGCCTTCCGCACGGCAGACTCGAGCAACCTCGCCCCAGCCACGGGTCATGAAGATCTTACCAGGGGAGACGACTTCAACCTCCGCTCCAGTCGCCGGGGCGTCGCAGTCGGTGTGCTGCAGGCAAAGCTCGAGGGGGCCCCTCGGTGGCATCTCGGCGGAGAAAAACTGTGGAAAGCGAATCCAAGTGTGCAGAGGCATCGCCGCCCACATCACGAGTTCGCGCGAGGAGTCCACGCCGTGGGCTCCTGGGGCGACGGCGTGCGTCAGCATGGCACGGAGACCACAACCACGGCATGGGTGCCGCCGCTCGCCACCTCTCCCTCCGGAGCCCTTGGCTTGGGCGTATAGAGGCAGCGGATACCCGGGAGGTGGCCGCTCGCACCAAGGCCTCGACACCTCTGGCCTCACGAGTATGTCGCGGCGGTGGGCCAGCCTCTTCTTTGGTAGAAGAGGCAGCGGATACCCAGGAGGGGTTTTTCCCTTCTCTGCGGCCGAGAACCTTTGAATTGGAGCCATGGGAGATGTGGTGCAGCAACAAAGAAAGGATGAAGAAGAAGAAGCGGGAGGAGCGAAGGAAGAAATGGGTGGCGGGGGCTCCGATCCCCCCTTCCCATTTTTAGCCAGGAGGAGGCCAACCGCCGGCCTCCATGATCTAAGGTAATAATGACCTTTTTCTGCATGCAACAGGGAATTGTCAAGTTGGGCAGTTGCTGAGGCAGCGTGGGCAAGCGGAGACGCCCATGTCCCATCAATCGCCATGCGTCAACCGAGGCCGCAAGCTGTTGGGGCCCGCGGCGCTCCGCACTAGCCCCTTGGCTTCGCCTCGAAGCCAAGTCCGAGCGCCCTTGGGCCCGGGGGCTACTGTCGGCGTCCTGGGAATGGGGGTCCCCAGACTTGCTTGCCTGCGGCCCACGATGTGGCTCCGCCAGCGGCCCCGTACGACCCATCTTCACCAGCAAACACTCAAGACCCTCGCAAGGGGCCAATCCTCGCGAGGCGGGCGACGCAAGACCTCCTCGGGGGCGGTCTCACTAGGCTGGCTCGCGAGGGGCGGAGGGATCAAGGCGAGGGGCACCTCGCGAGGTTCCTGTGACGCAAGCCGTGATGACCAAGGCCAGGTGGGCACCAGGCGGGCGCCAGCGCATAGTGTCCTTGTTTCCTCTTTGGTGCTAAAGAGGCAAGCGCAGGCGAGAAGTCCCGAGGCATCAGGCAAAGGTTTCCATATCAGTGCAAAGAGACCAAGACCAGTAGGACGGCAGGACGGAGGTCACCGTGGAGCCCAAGACGGCGTCACCACCAGAGCCTTTGGCAGGCGAAGACCACCTTTAGCCAGGATAACTTGTACTAGTTGTCTCCCTTCAAATTTGGCCGTTGTGGCATCCCTTCCCGCCAGCATTTGGGAAGAGGACCAGGGCCTCTATAAATAGGGCTAGCCACTACAGTAGGAGGCAACTGATCCGAGGTCGTTCCACCCTCATCCACACAAACTCAACAAGCACAAGAGCACCTCTCCTCAGGAGGTGATACATCTCCAACGTATCTATAATTCTTGATTGTTCCATGCTATTATATATTCTGTTTTGGATGTTTAATGGGATTATTTATACACTTTTATATTATTTTTGGGACTAACCTATTAACCGGAGGCCCAACCCAAATTGTTGTTTTTTTGCCTATTTCAGTGTTTCGCATAAAAAGAATATCAAACGGAGTCAAAACGGAATGAAACCTTCGGGAGCGTGATTTTTCGAACAAACGTGATCCAGAGGACTTGGAGTGGACGTTAAGGAATCAACAAGGAGGCCACGAGGCAGGGGGCGCGCTTACCCCCCTTGGCGCGCCCTCCACCCTCGTGGGCCCCTCGTGGCTCCACCGACCTACTTCTTCCTCCTATATATACCTACGTACCCTGAAAACATCAGAGGGCACCACGAAAACCTAATTCCACAACCGCAACCTTCTCTACCCATGAGATCCCATCTTGGGGCCTTTTCCGGCGCTCCGCCGGAGGGGGCATTGATCACGGAGGGCTGCTATATCAACACCATAGCCTCTCCGAAGATGTGTGAGTAGTTTACCTCAGACCTTCGGGTCCATAGTTATTAGCTAGATCGCTTCTTCTCTCTCTCTTTGGATCTCAATACAAAGTTCTCCTCGATTCTCTTAGAGATCTATTCGATGTAATCTTGTTTTGCGGTGTGTTTGTCGAGATCCGATGAATTGTGGGTTTATGATCAAGATTATCTATGAAGAATATTTGAATCTTCTCTGAATTCTTTTATGTATGATTGGTTATCTTTGCAAGTCTCTTCGAATTATCAGTTTGGTTTGGCCTACTAGATTGATTTTTCTTGCAATTGGAGAAGTGCTTAGCTTTGGGTTCAATCTTGCGGTGCTCGATCCCAGTGATAGTAGGGGAAACGACACATATTGTATTGTTGCCATCGAGGATAAAAAGATAGGGTTTATATCATATTGCATGAGTTTATCCCTCTACATCATGTCATCTTTCTTAAAGCGTTACTCCGTTCTTATGAACTTAATACTCTAGATGCACGCTGGATAGAGGTCGATGTGTGGAGTAATAGTAGTAGATGCAGGCAGGAGTCGGTCTACTTGTCACGGACGTGATGCCTATATACATGATCATACCTAGATATTCTCATAACTATGCTCAATTCTATCAATTGCTCGACAGTAATTTGTTCACCCACCGCAATACTTATGCTATCTTGTGAGAAGCCACTAGTGAAACCTATGGCCCCCGGGTCTATTTTCCATCATACAAGTTTCCAATCTATTTTATTTTGCAATCTTTACTTTCAATTTATATCATAAAAATACCAAAAATATTTATCTTATTATTATTATTATCTCTATCAGATCTCACTCTTGCAAGTGGACGTGAAGGGATTGACAACCCCTTTATCGCGTTGGTTGCGAGGTTCTTATTTGTTTGTGTAGGTACGAGGTGACTCGCGCGTGGTCTCCTAGTGGATTGATTCCTTAGTTCTCAAAAACTGAGGGAAATACTTATGCTGCTTTGCTGCATCACCCTTTCCTCTTCAAGGGAAAACCAATGCATGCTCAAGAGGTAGCAGGAGGCTATTCTTCCCTTGTAACTGTTCATCCTCAGCCCAAGAGGCAATCCACCACACCACACTGGAGTAGGGTATTACACCACATTGGTGGCCCAAACCAATATAAATCTTGTGTCCCTTTGTTCTGCGAGTTCGACGTGCTGAGCCTTGAGATCGTGGTGAGGGAGAGTACGAGGGGGAGGAGCGATCTTCGTGCGCACCCCAGTGTTCGAACCTCAAGGGTTTTGCCGGAACCTGAAATCCGACAATTGCCTCGAGGGGTTGAGGAAGAACTAGTGTAGTGGATGAACAGCCTCAGGAGGTGACGTGTTCTTAAGCTCGATGAGCTGGTGAGCTAGTCAGGGTGGAATGGATCTGATCCCTAGATCCCCCTCTATGGTGGTGGCTAAGTCCTATTTATAGTGGCCTTGGTCCTCTTCCCAAATGTTAGGCGGGAAGGGATCCCACAATGGCCAAATTCGAAGGGGGACCACAAGTACAAGTTATCCTGACAAAAGTAGTCTTCTCCTACAAAGGCTCTTTTGGCGACGCTACCATGGGCTCTGTGATGACCGCCGTCCCTCCATCCTTGCGGTCTTGGTCTTGTTGCACCGATATGGAAACCTTTGCCTGATTCCTCGGGACTTCGTGCCTGCGCTTGCCTCCTTAGCACCAAAGAGGAAACTGATACACTGCGCCCGCTGGCGCCCGCCTGGCCTTGGTCGTCATGGCTCACGTCATGTGAACCTCACAAGGTGCGCCTTACCTTGATATCTCTACTCCTCGAGAGCCAGCCTAGTGAGGCTGCCCCCCTAGGAGGTCTTGGTATCGTCCGCCTCGCGAGGCTTGGCCCCTTGTGAGGGTCTTGTGTTGTTGCTGCCGAACTAGGCCGTACAGGGACGCTGATGGAGCCACGCCACGGGCCGCGGGCAGGCAAGTCTGGGCACCCCCTGTCCTAGAACGCCGACAACTGCTTTTCTGCTACTAGTGCGTTCAGTTTCGACAGTAAAATTCAGTTTCGACAGCAAAATTCAGTTTCGATAGTAAAATTCGGTTTTGACAGTTAAATACAGTTTCGGCAGTTAAGTTCAGAGATGAGCGGATGATGTATTTTACATCTAGCACTTTTTGGTTATGTATTTTACATCATCTATCGGAGATGCTATTTGAATACCACTTCATGTTAATGTTGTCTCTCTTGTCCTACTTCAGCCTCGCCGACGTACACTTCACCGGAGCTGCTCCAACGACGAAACCCTCCATCACAACGAAGCAGTACCCTTGGCTCCATCTCCAGGCGCCTAAGATCTTCTTCCCCTCCCCCGACTGCCACATCAGCCGCAGCATCCTTAGCGATCAACCAAATGATGCTGAGATCAACATGGCTTCGCCAAAGAGGTTGTACAGTTGTTGCATCACTTTTTTACTCGACATATTATATATTTTGTCCACCAAGCACATGTAGTAACATGAAATATGATTAGTTTGAACCATATAACAAGCAGTGAGGTACCAAGCAACTTAGCCATCTGTGATGTTCTCTCTTGAAAGCCATCATTATTTATTTCTGCGCGTTTGAGCTGTGCATGTGTAGATGGACATGGGAGTTTAGTTAGTAGGGCAGTGGCCCGAGACCAAAGTAGTACAGGTAGCACAAAAACATTTTTGGAGTGTAGGCTTTTTCCTGTTCAAGCCTGCCTACTAGAATTGTCAGTGGTTGAAAGGAAAAGTGAAGGAAAAATATAGGAATTGGAAAAATTTCCTATGGTACTACTATTAATGCATTTGGTTCAAAGGAATGGAGCAAAGGAAAACTGTAGGATTTGCTCCTTTGGTGTCTCTTTCAAAGAAAAACAGTTGGAATTTTAATATCCACTTGGCCCTCCTTTTCAAATTCCTATTCATGAAGAACAAGACTAAGTGATAGTAGCAATAGCATTATAACTATACATTTTCTTGCGGGTTGACTTAATTTGACCATGCTTCTTTGCATTCCCGTGATCCAATTTCTGTGAACCAAATAGCTAGATTGACAGAAATCCTGTGATTTTAAATTTCTGTTTTGCACATGCATTCCTATCCTATTACTGTGTATTTCCTATCCCTTCATTGTTAGAATCCTCCAATTCAAACGAGCCCTTACAGAATTACTTCTCTTACAGATAGTTGTCAAAGAAAACCTCGTGTGGTTTGTCTCTCTCCTGCTACGTTGTCGTCCACCCCAGCTCAGCTGCTCCAATGACAAAAGGGTCCACGACAGCAAGGATCCGCCCTCCAAACTGTCTTTCACCGCCTTAGACCTTCTTCCTTGCCACTGTTAGCCACGACAACTGCATTACCATCATCAACTGAGCAGATGACCTCGAGGACTACACGGGTCCGCAAGAGAGGTCGCACTCTTTCGTGTCTACTTACGTTATGCATCGCTTAATATTACATGCTACTTTATCACCCTGTTCACGAATTAGACTCTGAGTCAGCTCCAAACTAATGCTCAAACTTGAGTTTTTAAATGGTTGTGGGGTACATATCGGGGCCGCAATCAATAGTATAAGTCTACTATATCTGGTTAATCTCTGGTGTCTACTATGAGTTTCATGTTGGGTCGGAAACAAACAGTAAAGAAGCCATTATCTGTATTTTTTAACTGAAGCCATTATTTGCCTGCTATCATTGGTTTTGGGTCTATCCATAGGTTGCTACCATCACTCTGGATTTCTGCATGTATTCCTTACATAATCTCACTATGTTTTATTCCTATGCATGTCAGTTATTGTACACATTGGAACTGAACATGTAGAGCAAAAGAGACGAGCCTTGCGTGGAAATAAATTTTCATGCAGACGTCACTCCATGGTGGTCGCAAAGGAAGCCCCCTCCACCCATTTCAGATTGTAATCAAGAGGAAGATAATTGTTTTGAGGGGATTCAGAAGGAGCAAACCACTCCTATTTAACCCCTAAGGTCTTCGCTCTAACTTGGCATGCTGATGTTGGTCATATCATGCATATGGTGCCTTGCATTGCTTACTTTACACATCAAATACGTCATCTACTTAGTTTAGACATGCTTTGTGTGAATGCCATCTATTTAGTTTCTTTGTCGTATATGTGAATTATGCAACGCCATCTTGTTTAGCCAGGCATCATATATGTAAATTTTGCAATGCCATCCTGCTTAGCCAGTCATCTTATATGTGAATTATATTATGCCATCCTTTTTTTTAATACGTATTACATTTGTCAACAATGTTAGTACATTGAACTAGTCTTTGTGTGCATCAGCCATTTAACACGGTGATGGAAAAATCTAGAGTGAAAACAAGGTCTTTAGAGCAGACTATGCTATCTGACGAAGCGCATATCTCGCTGGTTACGGATAGCTCCTTAGAGGATGATTCAGAGACAGATGACCAGTCCTATTCCCCACCCCCCCCCCCCCGAGGTGTATGCTCTAACTTGGCAGGGTTATGTTGCTCATATCATGTGTATGGTGTCTCTCATTGCTATGTCATTTCCTTAGTTTAGACATGCTTTGTGTGAATGCCACCTGTTTAGTGCCTAATTACTATATATGTGAATTATGCAATGCCATCTTGTTGCAAGACATTATATATGTGAATTATGCAATGCTATCTTGTTGCAAGGCATTATATATGTGAATTATGCAATGCCATGTTGTTTAGCCAATCATCATATATGTGAATTATATCATGTTATCCTTTTTTGTATTATGTATTCCATTTGTTGACAACGTTTGTATATTCAACTACTCTTCATATGCATCAGCCATTTGAAGCGGTGATGGAAGTATCTAGAGTGAAAATAAGGTCTTTAGAGCAGACAATGCTACCTGTTGAAGAGACATCTTGCTGGTTACAGATAGCTTCTCAAAGGACGATTCAGAGACAGATGACCAGTCCTATTTCCCCCCTGAGGTCTATGCTCAAACTTGGCAGGGTTATATTACTCATATCATGCATATGTTGTCTTGCATTTCTTAGTTTTTACATCATATATGCGATTGCCATCTGCTTACTTCCTTAGTATATAAATCATATATTTGAATTATATCACGCCATCATGTTTACATAGATAGCATCTATCTGAATTATGGCATGCCAACCCATTTAATAAACACATCATATAGTTATATCATCTCATCCTGTTTAGTGTTTACAGTCATCATATTTTGAATTATGTCATTCTATCCATGAATTATATCATGCTACCATGTTTCCATAGGCGTCATGTATGTGAATTATGAAATGACAACCTATTTAATCAACACATCATATAGTTATATCATGTCATCCTGTTTACATAGTCATCATATTTTGAATTATGTCTTTCTATCCAGTTTAGTTAGCCATCTTATATGTGAAATTGTGTCATGCTATCTTATGTAGTTAGCCATCATATATGTGAAATTGTGTCATGCTATCATGTTTAGTTAGCCATCATATATGTGAAATTGTGTCATGCTATCCTGTTTGGTTAGACAACATAAATGTGAATTCTTTCATGCCCACTTTTATTCCCCACTATAACCTGTCCATCATACAATGTTTGTACATTCAACTACTTTTCTTGTTTATCAGCCATTTGAATTGGAGGGGGTGATGGCAGTATCTTAGGGAGTAACAACACGATCTTCAGAAAAGATAGTGCTACCAGTCGATGCAGATAGAACCACGATTGTACTTGCCCAAGAACCAGCCCCACCACACATAACCCAGACTCTCTCAGATTGTACCCCTACCCAGTTAGACAGAGAACCAGCTACACCCCTTCTAACCCCAACCCCAGCACATAGTAACCCAGTTCTAGTTGACACAGCACTGTCTCCACCATAGAGCACCCTGACTCGAGCAGTTAGTAAGGCAATTGCAGTGCCCAAAGCACGAGGACCACCACTCCGAACCCCAACTCAATGCTTAAAGCAGAAGAAGAATTGTTCTCAGGTTAAGTTCTGTAGCTATGGTTCATACTCCTTTGCTCTTGCATCACTGTATTTACTCATACCAACTATTTTCAAATTTGAAGGATGGAATTGAAACTCCAATGGCGCAACTGGTATGTTTTAAACCTATTTCTTTAACTGGTTTTCTATTGTAACTTGCTCTATGTTGATTTCAGTTTCAATTGAATAAACAGCTATGTTTTCATGTCATGCACATTACAAGTGTTATTATTGTTGTGTAGTTTCCCACACTTATATTTTGTCTATGCTGCTTTGTCTTAAACAAATATTATTTGAACTGTGTCTCTATCTTGATTTGGCAACAAAAACTACAATGATATAGACCATACAGTGACCATGGTACATAGATATATGTTTGTTTCATGTTGTTATCCTGTCCACTTTACTACTGAACTGATTTACCAAAATGAGTTTCATATACAACATGGTAAACCTGTGATGTCTCAGAATGCGGACAAAATATTGGTGAAGAGTACCTCGTTATGCAATAGCAAAGGAAGTAATGTAGATAAGGTTCAAGATAGTGAGACATCCTTGTTGGTCTCCAAGAAAGCTGATAAAAACTATCTTGACGACAGTGAGACAACCCAAAAGTCATGTCCTGATGTAGTCTTCGAGTTTCTGGCCACTACTGCTGGCACAAGCTCTTCGAACTCGTTGCCTGAATCAGTTCGTCTTCTTGAGTCTCAACTTCAAGTTGAAAGACATCGATCAGATGTGCTGCGACACGAAGCCGAAGGACTGAGGAAGTCCCTGCAGAATTCAGATGCATACTTTCTAGTGCAACAGCAAGCGCCGGAGGATTTAAGTGCCAAACAAGAGAAAGTTAATAAGCTTGCTAAGCATCTTGCCAGCATGTTGGCTACCCAAGATATTGTTTCTTGAGCCCTTCTGAAGTGGTTTTAGTTCTGAAATTGTTTTGCTATGGTGTTTATTTGCACTGGTCACCAACTTTGACAACCAGTGTATGTGATATGCTGCTTTGTTCCCTATATTTTCACTAGTGGCGAACTTTGAGGCCCAGTGGATGTAATATGTGTAATACCAATAATAGCCTAGCGTTGGTTGCTTGCTTATTTATTTCCTTATTGTCTTGTTTATGTGTTTGCTTGTAGCCACTACAGTTCTTTTTCCGCGTTTTTCTAGTGGCCACAATAACCTATTTTGTATAACTAGGCCACAATAACCATGGGCAACATACAGACCATTGTAACCATGGTCCTGCTACCTGCTATAGTGACCATGGGCCTCCTACGGGCCGTAGAATCCATGGGCCCACGACAGGCCGTATAATCAATGGGCCTTGTACGGGCCATTTGTGGACCAATAATGGTCCGCAAAATTGGCCGTAAACAGGCTAGAGTGTAAATCATGCGTTTACGGCCCGACCATAATGGGTGTTAATTGGATGAAATGTATAACGAGCTTAATTATATCGATAGACATCACATGTCGTCAATGGGCCGTATTTGATGACGCTATGAAAACAGCCCAACGGATTAACGGGCCACAAACGGGCTGACTGTAACCACGGGCTGAATTTCACCCACAAGCAGAACAGGCCAGTAATAGGCCATAAGTAACCGATTGCTGGAAATGAGCCCAAGAATAAATGGGCCCTTAGAAGGCCGGAAGGTAACGCAGGCTGGAAATGGCCCAACTGAATAATGGGCCGTTAATGGGTGTAAAGTGTTACAGTATTCATTATGGGCTAGTTTTAACACGGGCCTTTAATGGGCTAAGAGTTACAAAGGGCCTCCTATGGGCCAAAAGACGTCATGGGCCATACATGGGCCGGAAGTTACAACGTGCTGGAATCATATTGGATGGCCAAGATAACACTACTGGGCCCAATTTGGATAGGCCATAACGGGCCGTGAGTTAGCGGGCTGTAAATGGGCTATATGAGAACAAGCCGTTAACAGGCTTTCCGTGGGCCGGACCGCTACCTTTTGACCAGGTCCAACGGGCCGGCCTTTTCACCTGAATGGGCCTCTATTGGGCTATTCCACATGTAGACGTATCATAGGTGCCTCCCGTCCAATGAGTGGATGACATGACATTTGACGCTGAGCCGACACATGGTTCCTCTGGCCATTGAGAATTTTACATGTGGAAAATCCCCATTGGTCCGGGCTGTTAACGGGTTATCGAATCTAAACCGGAACTCGATAGCTTAACGGCGACCAGTTACGGTGGATGCCACGTGTTGGTTACCTTTGACGAAAGCACTTCCATGACGTGCCATTTTTTTATCGTCGTGGAAGTGGACACTTCCGTGATGATAATTTTGGTATTTTCATGGAACACTTCTACGACAACACATGTATGACTATCTTGATTCTGTCATAAAATTGTCATGGATGTACATGCATGACAGAAAACGTGACCTACTGTGACAAACACGTATCATCACGGAAGTGTATTTTTTTGTAGTGTAAACTGTCAGGACGTTGTTGTCATGGGTGAGGTTGTTGATCGTCTATCAGGGAGTGTGAGACCAAGGATATTTTTGCCACTTTTGGCCACCTGCCTCACCAACCAACAAGCTCGAAGCATGTGAGTCAGGTTTGCATTAAGCAAGGCTGAGCATGTAGGGTATGGTTTATCCAGCAATTCATCCAGGACCGTTCTGGGTTTATTTTTCTTTTCAGCAGGCTCGTGCTCGAGCGACCGTCTTGCATATGCCCGCTTTGCTTGGGCTTTCCTGGGCTGCAGGCCAGTGACTAACTCCTTGCGCATTTGCTGCAACCTCCATGTGCTTTCCATGGTGCAATATTTGCGTACCATGTTCGATAGTTCAGTGAAGTTTTGCATGCGGTGACGGGCGAGGGCTTAATATTCCTGCATCACGACGGTTGAACCAAAAAGCTTCAATTATTTCCTCATTACGCTAGTCCGTTATCTTGTTTTTGACGAGGAGAAATCTGGCCCAGTAATGATGGATCGTTTCTTTAGGTTGCTGCTTGACGTACATCAGGTCCCATACGTCCGGACTTCCCGCATCTGGATAATATTCGGCGTGGGAGGTGGGTGGGAGAATTTTTAGCATTCCCGTCTGCTATGAGTCCGGAGCATCGGTAGCAGCGAACCGTGCCTGGGCCATATATAGATCGGATCGCATAGTGTTCGGGCGCACGCCTGTATGTGGTTGGGCCTACTCGAGGTCTGATCCTGTATCATAGGCCGAGTCTACACTCTTCTCTTGATGGGTGTCTGTCTCCGGGCTAGAGACCCGGTCATACATTGTTTTCAACTTTGAAGATCCAGATCCCTCTGCCCTTTCTTTGATGGTATGGACGAGGTGGGTGATCGGCGGGATGCGGATCTCTCTGTTGTTAGGTTTAAGCCCGATCTGGTTGTAGGCCATAGGCCTGACGGCAGAGATTCCCATAGTGAGGAATTGATCCAACAAGTTGTTTACCAAAAAGACTCTCGTCGGGGCCATGCCTCCTGGATATTCGACAGGATGTTCTTGGGATACTTTGATGGGATCCGGCTTTAATGCCAGATCCAGGGCGGCATCAACTCCCTTTGTGTCCACTGAATCCGAGGTTGACACGTCGGGCTCGGCGGGTTCTTCCATGGGGGTAGCGGATTCCGTGAGAGCAGGGCCTTCCTGAGAGCCAGCGCTAGACTCTAAGTTCCGGTGGCCAACTTCGTGATTGGAGGTAAGGTTCTCAACATGGTACAAACGATCGGTGAGGTCTGCGCGTAAGGTAATGCTGTTGAACATGAACATCTGGCCAGGAACGAAGATGTTCCTGGCGCTGGCAGGGTTTCCAATGAATAGTTGGGCCATCGATCCTATGGTGATCCACATCGGAACTCTCAATGAAAGAACCAATGTCGGTGTCAAAACCGGCGGATCTCGGGTAGGGGGTCCCGAGCTGTGGATATAGGATCAATGGGGAACAAAGGACGTAGGACACTAATACGTCTCTAACATATCTATAATTTTTGATTGTTCCATGCTGTTATATATTCAATCTTGGATGTTTTATAATCATTTTATAGTCATTTTATATCACTTTTTGGTACTAACCTATTAACATAGTGCCAGTTGGTGTTTTTTGCATGTTTTTTACATTGCAGATAAAAAATAACCAAACGGAGACCAAACGTAGCGAAACTTTTGTGGATTTTTTTGGACCAGAAGACAACCAATGGGTTGAAGAAGCACAAGGGGGCTGCTCCAAGGGGAGCACAACCCACCAGGGCGCGCCTGGGGGCCCAGGCGCGCCCTGGTGGGTTGTGCCCACCTCGGGTGCCCCCCGGACCGCCTCTTTACTCTATAAATAGCCCAATATTCCAGAAACCCTAGGGGAGTCGACGAAAATCAATTCCAGCCGCCACAGAGTCCAGAACCACCAGATCCAATCTAGCCACCATCACGGAGGGGTTCACCACTTCCATTGGTGCCTCTCCGATGATGTGTGAGTAGTTCTTTGTAGACCTTCAGGTCTGTAGTTAGTAGCTAGATGGCTTCCTCTCTCTCGTTTGATTCTCAATACAATGGGCTCTTGGAGATCCATATGATGTAACTCTTTTGCGTTGTGTTTGTTGGGATCCGATGAACTTTGGGTCTATGATCAGATATATCTCTTTTTATCCATGAAAGTTATTTGAGTTTCTTTGATATCTTATATGCATGATTGCTTATAGCCTCGTTTTTCTTCTCCGATATTTGGGTTTTGCTTGGCCAACTTGATCTATTTATCTTGCAATGGGAAGACGTGCTTTGTAGTGGGTTCGAGCTTACGGTGCTTGATCCCAGTGATAGAGGGGGAACCGACACGTATGTATCGTTGGTACTAAGGATAAAATGATGGGGTCTATTTCTACATAGATAGATCTTGTCTACATCATGTCATTGTTCTTATTGCATTACTTTGTTTCTCCATGTACTTAATACACTAGATGCATGCTGGATAGCAGTCGATGTGTGGAGTAATAGTAATAGATGCAGGCAGGAGTCGGTCTACTAATCTTGGACGTGATGCCTATATAATGATCGTTGCCTGGATATTGTCATGATTATTTGAAGTTCTATCAATTGCCCAACAGTAATTCATTTACCCACTGTTTGCTATTTTTCTTGAGAGAAGCCACTAGTGAAACCTACGACCCTCGGGTATCTTTCTCATATTATTTGCCTTTGCGATCTATTTTATTTGCCTTTTATTTCAGATCTATTAAACCAAAAATAACAAAAATAACTTGCTGCAATTTATTTTATTTGGCGTTCGATCGATCAATCTACTACAATTTATTCACGTCCGTTTGCCAATTTCTGGCGCCGTTACCCGAAAGGGATTGACAACCCCTTTAATACGTCAGGTTGCGAGTATTTGTTATTTGTGTGCAGGTACCATTTATGTGTTGTTGCTTGGTTCTCCTACTGGCTTGATAACCTTGGTTTCATCAATGAGCGAAATACCTACCATCGCTATGCTGCATCATCCCTTCCTCTTTGAGGAAATACTAACATAGCTTCAAGCCGCTATCAGACACGGTGTTTATCCAGGTTTGGGCCCTCTCTAAGAGGTAAAACCCTACATCCCGCTTGACTGTATTTGATGTGTATGATATGGTTACAGAGTCGATCTACCTCGAGATTAGGCGAGCTAAAACCCTAGGTCGAGGGGGTATTGGATGTTGCTCTAGCCCTAAAGACTAGCGCCCTTTGGTTTATATAGGCACCAGTAGTGTTAGGGTTACATACGGTTGGTTACAATAAAGGAAAGATCATGCTAAATCTCAACTTGGAGGGCACACCATGGCTCCGAAGATCTTCTATCCGGCCGGGAATCCACGCTCTAGCTTGGCTCCATAGTAGCCCATCAGTCTGGCCCATAAGCAATGGGCCGGCGGCCTGGGAACCCCTTAATCCAGGACTCCCTCAGTCTCTCCACTCTTTTCGACTTGCCTAACGACCCATAAAGCTCGAAGGCTATGAGTCGGGTTCGTATTCAGCAGGATGGAGTGTATGTGACACGGCTTGTCCAATAGTTCGTCAAGGACAGTTCTGGATCATGTAAGGGGTTTATTATTTTTCTTTGTACCTCATGTTCGGTCGATCGTCATGGGGGCACGTGCTTCGCCCGAGCTCTTCTGGGTTCCTCAGCATGGATTGACTCCGTTTGCATATGTTGAGTCTACCAGACACTTTCCATGGTGCAGTATTTGCATAACAGATCCAATAGCCCAGTGAAGTTTGGAACGTGGCGGTGGGCGAGGACGTTTAGGATTCCTTCGTCTCGACACTTGTGTCAGAAGGTAGCAACAATTCCTTCGTCTGCTATCTTGTTTTTGAGAAGGAGGAATCTAGCCCAAAAAAGTTGGATGGTTTCCCTGGGTTGTTGTTTTACGCACATTAGATCCTGTATGTCTGGTGTACCTGAGTTTCTTGGGGAGTACTCGACGTGGGGGTAGGTGGTAAAAAACTTTGTGTCCTAGTAGGCCGCGAGTCCGGAGCTTTAGCGGCGGCATCCCGCGCCATTACGGAATCTGTCATGCCAAACTCAAGGTTCAGATTGTCAACTGGGCACGGTTGTATGGACTCAAGGTTGTGCATCGGATTAGAGCTCGATCCTGAATTCTTTCCGAGATGAAAGTCAGCTTCCGAACTAGAGGACTACACTTGATGATCGGGAATCCGAACATAGTCCATTCTTAGCTTCGGTGGTCATGAGGGATAGTCTTCAGCCACGTTCTCGATGGTAGTGACCAAGTGTGTGATAGGGGGACGTAGATTTCCCTGTCGTCGGATTTGAGCCCGATCTGATCATAGACCGAGGACTGGCCATTGGAAATCCCCATGGCTTGTATCCAGTCTAGTAACTCGTTTAACAGCGAGAGATCTGTCGGGTCCATCTCCTCAGAGTACTTGGGTTCGATCCGTAGTATAGCTCTCCCGGAGGCATTCGAGGTCACGTTGGGACAGTGCTCGGCCGATGTTAGTCCAGGAATATCGGCAAGATCTGGGCACAAGGCTAGATCCAAGGCAAGGTCAGCCCCAGTGGCAGGGGATACCTCACCCGAAATCAAGGCCTCGGGGTTTGTTGGATCTTCAATTAGAGCTGAGTACTTTGTAAGAATAAGATCTCCCCGAGAGTCGGCGACAAACTCTAGGTTCCCAAACCTGAACTCCTGATCGGGGTCGAAACTTCCGACTTGGCCGAGGCGGCAGGTTGGACCTGCATGCAACATGATGCCGCCAAATGCGAAGATCTGTCCGGGGATGAAAGCATCCCCATTGAAGATGTTGTCGCTGATGACTAGGCAAGCCATTGATACTTTGGCGATCCCACAACGGAACTCTCAATGAAAGCCCCAATGTCGGTGTCAAAACCGACGGATCTTGGGTAGGGTGTCCCGAGCTGTGGATTCTTGGATCAATGGGGAATAGGAAACACAGGGACAATATTTACCCAGGTTTGGGCACTCTCGAAGAGGTAAAACCCTACGTCCTCCTTGATTATATTGATGTGTGTACGATGGTTACAGAGTTGATCTACCATGAGATCGGATGAACCAAACCTTATATGACGAGGATGATGATTCTTCTAGCCTCTATAGACTAAACCCTCTGGTTTATATAGACACCAGGGGTACTTAGGGTTACACATGGTCGGTTTCCATCAGGGAATAAACATGCTGGTTCTTCCTTCTTGTCTCGGAGGATAAACCAAGGCTTCAGAGGTTTCCTGTCTGAACATGGATTCGCCTTATAGCTTGGCCTTCCAATAATAGTTATAGAGCGGCCCACCTGTTCGTCCCATAAGAGTTAGACCGACAACCCGAGGACCCCATAATCTAGGACACCCTCCATGAGGCATGAGGGTAGTTATTACGTATGGAGACATATGAGACCTTGAATGTGCATGTGCGAGAGGTATACATGTATACCTGGGATGTGTGTGTGCGCGCGCGCATGATCGAGATAAAAGAAAGGAGACATAAGTCATAAGATCAACGGGATGGGAGAGATGGATCGGTATGACAATATGCATGCATGCAGGAGTGGAGCGAAGAAGACTCGATGGTTGAGCATGTGTTTTTGTCTTTAAGAGAGAGTGGCGTGAACTGGAGCATGCATCTTTGGCGAGCAGAGAGAGTGATACACAATGTGTGTGCAAAAGAGACCGACCTATAGATGCATGTATAGAGAAACAGATAGAGTGTGCATGATAGGAAGCAAGAGTGCGTGTGACAAAGAAGGTTGACGGAGAAACAAATAGATAGAGAGATAGAGATGCTAGCTAGAGGGACATCGGCTAGTTTGTGTGTCAGAGATAAGAGTCGAGTAGATCAGAGGGGTGAGTTATGTGTGTGTGAGAGAAATATAGGAAGATGGTGCATGACTGCATGTACAGAGAAATAGATATATTGTGCATGATAGGAAGCAAAAGTGCGGGCGAGAAAGAAGGTTGATGGAGAAACAGAGAAATAGAGAGATAGAGATGCTAGCTGGAGGGAGATCGATTAGTGTGTGTGTGTGTGTGTGTTAGAGATAAGAGTAGAGTGGATCAGAAGGTTGAGTTATGTGTGTGGGTGTGAGATATATAGAGAGAGGGTGCATGTGAGTGACATACAAATGAATATTAGAGAGAAATGAGATCCCAAGAGACGGAGTTTTTTGTTTGCGAGAGAGAAAGATATTTCACAAGGAGAGTCATATCTAGAGAGCCATATTAGGGAACGCGAGATATATGGGGAGAGAGGGTGTGTGTGAGTGGCATACAAGGAAATGGTGGAGAGATATGAGACCGTGGGAGACGGAGTTTGTGTTTGTGTGTGTATGTGTGTGTGAGAGAGAGACAGAGATATTTAAGACGAAGAGTTGTAGCTATTGAGACATAGGGAGCACGAGACATCTCTAGAGTGAGAGGGTGTCTGTGAGTGGCATGCAGGGGAATAGCAGAGAGAAATGAGACCCCGGGAGATGAAGTTTGTGTTTGTGTGAGCGAATGATATTTCACAGTGAGAATCATAGTTAGAGATACATAGCAGGGAGTGAGATACACTTAGAGAGAGATAGAGTGAAGGTCGAGGGAGAGAGTACCATTAGTATGTTACGAAGATAGAAGACTGCTATCGACATACAAGTAGCACGAGAGATACCCAAGAGATGGTGAAGGCGTACAGGTCTAGAGAGAGATATAAGGCATGAGTGATAGCTATATGAGACGAATATCTGGATTAAAGGGGGTTCAAATATTTAAACTAGAGATCAGGACATCGATAATATCACAATGAAAATTGATCTATCAAACATGCATATTCATTTGAATTTGGGGACACGTGTAATGTTATTTAGTTTATCAATATTAGTGATCCATAGATTTTTTTAATTAGACACAATGTATGGTTGATTCCTACTACACAACCTTCTTCTTGTAGACTCGTGTTGGGCCTCCAAGCGCAGAGTTTTGTAGGACAGTAGCAATTTTCCCTCAAGTGGATGACCTAAGGTTTATCAATCTATGGGAGGCGTAGGATGAAGATGGTCTCTCTCAAACAACCCTGCAACCAAATAACAAAGATTCTCTTGTGTCCCCAACACACCCAATACAATGGTAAATTGTATAGGCGCAGTAGTGCAGCGAAGAGATGGTGATACAAGTGCAATATGGATGGTAGATATAGGTTTTTGTAATATGAAAATACAAAAACACCAAGGTAACGAGTGGTAAAAGTGACAAGGCCTAGGGTTCATACTTCCACTAGTGCAAGTTCTCTCAACAATGGTAACATAATTAGATAATATAACAATCCCTCAACGTGCAACAAAGAGTCACTCCAAAGTCACTAATAGCGGAGAACAAACGAAGAGATTATTGTAGGGTACGAAACCACCTCAAAGTTATTCTTTCAGATCGATCTATTGGGTTATGATGACCCACAAGTATAGGGGATCAATTTTAGCTCTTTTCGATAAGTAAGAGTGTCGAACCCAATGAGGAGTAGAAGGAAATGACAAGTGGTTTTCAGTAAGGTAATGTCTGCAAGTGCTGAAATTGTAAGTAACAGAGTAGTTTGATAGCAAGATAATTTGTAACGAGCAAGTAACGATAATAGTAGCAAAAGTGCAGAAAGGTAGCCCAATCTTTTTGAGACAAAGGATAGGCCAAAACGGTTTCTTATGATAAGTAAAGCGTTCTTGAGGGTACACGGGAGTTTCATCTAGTCACTTTCATCATGTTAATTCGATTCGTGTTGGCTACTTTAATAATTTAATATGTGGGTGGACCGGTGCTTAGGTGTTGTTCTTACTTTAACAAACCTCCTACTTATGATTAACCCTCCCGCAAGCATCCGCAACTACGAGAAAAATATTAAGAATAAATTCTAACCATAGCATTAAACTTTTGGATCCAATCGGTCCCTTACGGAATAGTGCATAAACTGGGATTTAAGCTTCAGTCACTCTTGCAACCCATCATCTAATTGCTACTCCACAATGCATTCCCTTAGTCCCAAATATGGTGAAGTGTCATGTAGTCGACATTCACATGACACCACTAAGGGAATCACAACATACATACTATCAAAATATCGAACACATATCAAGTTCACATGATTACTTGCAACATATGATAAACATGCTCATGATCAGAGGGATATTAAATAGCATATTGGATCTGAACATATAATCTTGCACCAAATAAACCATATAGTAATCAACTACAAGATGTAAGCAACACTACTAGTCACCCACAAGCACCAATCTATAGTTCCGGTAACAAGATTGAACACAGGAGATGAACTAGGATTTGAGATGAGATGGTGCTATTGGAGATGTTGATGGAGATTGCCCTCCCCAAGATGGGAGAGTTGTTGTTGTTGTTGTTGATGATGATGATGATGATGATCTCCCCCTCTGGGAGGGAAGTTCCCTCGATGGAATCGCTCCGCCGGAGGGCAAAAGTTCTCCTACCCAAGTTCCGCCTTGAGACGGCAGCGCTCCGTCCCGAAAGTCCACTCCTTATTTTTTTTTCTAGGTGAAAATGACGTATATACTAGAACATGGGCACCAGAGGTGGGCATGGGTGAGCACAATCCACTAGGGCGCGCCTGGGCTCCCTGGCGTGCCTAGGTGGGTTGTGCCCACCTGGTGGGCCCCCTCAGGTACTTATTTTCTCCAATATTCTTCATATATTCCATAAAATTTCTTCGTGAAGTTCCAGCTTGTTTGGAGTTGTGTAGAATAGGTAGCCTGGCGTAGCTTTTCCAGGGCCAGATTTCCAGCTACTGAAATTCTCCCTCTTTGTGTATACCTTGCATATTATGAGAGAAAGGCATTAGAATTACTCCAAAAAGCATTATTATGGATAAAAACATCATAAATAACAGTAGGAAAACATGATGCAAAATGGACGCATCAACTCCCCCAAGCTTAGACCTCGCTTGTCCTCAAGCGAAAACCGAAATCGAAAACATGTCCACATGCTTAGAGAGAGAGAGGTGTCGATAAAAACAAAATACAGACATAGAAGCTTCATGTTCATTATTATAACATCAACAAACTTAAACATAAGAATTTTATCATAGAACTCTTATCATAGACTTCTCATGAATAAGTGATAATTCATCACATTATTGAAGTATAAAGAAAAAACTCTATTAGAAACCAACAAACTATGTCCTTAGTTAACTTTGCAACCACAATTCATCATCTTTTGAGGAAGGGTCATGTGTCAGAACCTTTAGGCAAGTCCACATACTCAACCATCATATAGTCTTCCATGATTGCTAACACTCACCGCGTACACATGAGCAAAACGTTTCAACTGGACACATAGAAATATAGGGGCTTGTAGTTTCGCCTCCCAACGTATTCACCTCAAGGGTGATGTCAACAATAATAACTCATGCTATTCAACTGGACATATGTGCCTAGGTCTTTCCTCACCACATGATGCTTGCCAAAAGGAGAAAATAAAAAGGAATAGAGAGAAAACTTTGACCCTTTGCATAAAAGTAAATACATAAAAGTAAAAGATAGGACCTTCGCAGAGGGAAGCAGAGGTTGCCATGCACTTATTTGTATGTATGTTCAACCCCTTAATGCAAAAGAACGTCACGTTGCATTGCCCCTTGTGATAGTGACCTTTATTATGCATTCTTTCGTAGATTTGTCACGACAGATGTCCTTCGTGTTAGAACTTAGTCATGAGGCCAACGCATCCATGTAGTAGCTTGAAGGGGTTGGTTGGAACCGAGAGACGCAAGATTTTACCCAGGTTCGGCCCCTCATGGTGGAGGTAAAAGCCTACATTCTGCTTCATTGATATTGATGATGATGAACATGATTATAAGGGCACTCTATCTCGAGAGCTATAAACTTGTTTGTCTAACCCTAACTTGTCCAACTTGTGGAACTTGTGAAACTTGTCCCTCTTGGGGTGCCCTGCCCATCCTTATGTAAGTTGAAGAGGCGGGTTACATGACTAGTCCTAGTAGGATTAGGATTACTCTATTACAAGTGGAGTCCTAGTCTTGCTTCCTTTGTAAGAGAATATTCCTTATGCCTTAAACCGGCCCACCATAACATGAGTCGGCCTTCTATGAGCCACCTTCTGGGCCACCGGGTCTTGTCGCTCCTCTGACCCACCTGCCGGGTTACCAATGAGTCACCAGGCCCAGCCAGGTCATCAGTGAGTGGAGAGATCCGGGTGGGTCACTTCGTGAGTCTCCAAGTTAGGGTGGGTCACTAATGAGTCGCCAAGTCCGGCCGGGTCATACTTCCGGTCGAGTCATACAGCGGGGTATATCCCCGACATTAGCCCCCAGTTTAATTTGGATTTATCCATGTTAAACTGATCCTGCAAAATAAACACAATAACAAATTTGACAGGTTGTGCTCCGGGTTAAAAATTCTTGTAAGCCGGTACCTGATAATCCTTAAGTTCTTGTCATTTCCTTCTTCTGGACAGTCCGGGTCAATGGACCAGATTCATAATCAATTTGCTGACATTGGCTTCTCACAGAAATATTATGAAGAATAATTCATTTGATTCAGCTCCTAATGCTTAACAAAAATATTGGTCTTGAAATACTCATCTGATTTTCAGTCGGCTTGTAGAACTTGCCGGTTTATCATTGCCAAAACTGCCGGTTTGTAAATATTGATGGCACCGGGTCATAATTGTTGCTAATCATCAAGCTTGAAAATTTACCTCCCATATATGCATATCACTTGTAGCCCCCAAGTCTTAAGAAGGGAGCATATCAACAGCTTAAGACTTGCTTCAATATAAATTTCGCAACCTTGAAGAAATCCGGGTTATTCATCTCAGTCACTAGTCATAAACTGAATATTCCACATATGTAGCCCCCAAGTGCCGGGTTGTCATGCTTGCAACAACCTGGGACTTGTAATTGTCTTATGCCCATAAAAACTTCAACAAGTGTAGCCCCCAAGGGCCGGGTCATTATGCAATAATGAGCATGGACTTTATATATATACTTCATTGAAAATAACATCATATGATGTAACCCCCACCATGAGGTTCGAACCCACGTCCATAAGGTATAAGAGCTTTGTACTCTACCAACTGAGCAATGGACCCTTCAATATAATGGATTAAGGCTTGTGTACTTTGAATTTTTGACAGGAGCAATTGGTAGCCCCCAAGGGCCGGCTCATTACGATGTGATGAGTCGGGTCTTCCATAAGGAAAGTAAAAAATGACTTTGATTTAGCCCCCAAGTGCAATGGTGCATGCCGGCAGTGACATGGGACTTGCATATTTGATGTAATCTCAATCCGAATAATGTATCCCCCAAGTGCCAGGTCGTAAGCTTGCAGCGACTCGGGACTATTCCTTCCATTGTAGAATAAATCATATCCATTGTTAAAATAATAGCCATTGCGCTGAAGCGACTTTTAAAAACCTCAATCGTAATACTGGTTATTGATAACCATAATAAAAATCCAACCATGTTGTCTATTCAAGATTTGAATAATATAATCCGGTATGAAAAAACCTCAATCATAAGATCTTGTCTGTTGACAAGTAAATCCAGAGTTAAATACTCAGTGGCCCTTGGCCGATGGCGACTTAATGCGCATCCGTTGTAATCTGAAATTTTTATAACCTGGCGGCTTATAGCCCTTGAGAAAATCAATAATTGATAACCCTTTTGTAACACCAATTTCAATCTTGGATGATGGGCTTAAACTTAATCATTTATGTAAGCTATAGCTCTGCAAATCCTGCACAGAGTTTAAACAACATATACCCTGGCGATTTTAACGCCCAAAGCCAGGGCGGGTAAGATCCCAAACATAATATAATCTTATGCATTTATAGAAAAGACTAGAATTAAGGCCATTCAAGCCAAAATGTATGGGCGACTTAAAGTCCAAAGACTAGGCGGGTTATTAAATATCGCATATTCATACCATTATTGAAAAACATACCTGGAGATTGACATCATAGCGATACCTCAATAATTATAGTCTGTCTCATGTATTGACCCGTAGGCATGCAATATCATGATTTTGATTGCTCAAGGCAAAGATATCCTGGCGACTTAAAATTGATTTTATGCTTATGATAACGTCGATTTATATAGATGAGATGTATTATTACCATGCACATAAGTAAATCACAAGCGCCCTGGCGGTTTACCGCAGGACGGGTCATAATACCCATATAAAACCACCGATGACTAAAATAGTGCACAAGCAGGGTCGGTTCAATCATAATTAGACATAATCAAAGATATCATACTTGTGACATGTGATAAAACTGTCGGCTTACCATACCAAAGCAGTTAGGGTGATAACCCAAAACTTAGAAGACAATACTCTCAAGTACTTAGTGTTATCATATGCTGTCGGTTCACCAGAGACCTATGTTTGAGCTGTGCTATGCAACAGACTCTCTTTGGTCTTTGTAATCCAGTAATACTGGCTTGATAGCAGAAATCCCAAGGTAATCAGAGCTATGCTCTTATGAAATTTTCATTTTGGCTTGATAGCCAAATTATCAAGGTAATCAAAGTTGTGCTCTCACGAAATGTTCATATTGGCTTGATAGCCGAATTATCAAGGTAATCAGAGTTGTGCTCTTATGAAACATCATATTGGCTTGATAGACGAATTACCAAGATAACCAGAGCTGTCCTCTTATGAAATTATCATATTGGCTTGATAGTCGAATTACCAAGATAACCAGAGTTATGCTCTTATGAAATTATCATATTGGCTTGATAGCCGAATTACCATGTTGGCTTGATAGCCAAATCACGAGGGTAGTAATTCTATGTTGTCTTTGGTGAATACACCTATGTTTGAACAGGAAGCCCCCAAGTGACATATTCGGTCAAGAGGGTAGTAACGCTATGTTCTCTTTGGTGAATACAGCTATGTTTGAACGGGAAGCCCCCAAGTGACATATTCGGTCAAGAGGGTAGTAACGCTATGTTCTCTTGTGTGAATACGCCTATGTTTGAACAGGAAGCCCCCAAGTGACATATTCGGTCAAGAGGGTAGTAACGCTATGTTCTCTTTGGTGAATACACCTATGTTTGAACAGGAAGCCCCCAAGTAACATATTCGGTCAAGAGGGTATTAACGCTATGTTCTGTTTGTTGAATACACCTATGTTTGAACAGGAAGCTCCCAAATGACATATAATGAGCCTCAAGGCAGGGTACCTATGTTTGAACCGCGCATCATGGCAGAAAGTTCTCTTTGCCAATCTTTAATTTTTCTTAGAACTCGAACTTTGCGAGAGATGACCTCTTTGAACTAGAATTTTAAACCAGATATTTGGGAGCTTCAACGCTTTGAGAGAAAACATATTTCCCATGAGCCGGATTTTGAACCGGAATCTTCTCTTGATAACCCGGAGCTCTTCCATTAAGCCGGAACTTTATAATTCTCAAGACATTTTGTAAGACGGAAATCTTCTGACGACCTTTAAATTTTTCACCAATAGGAAGTAGCCTCCAGGGCCGGGTTAATTTCCCTCAAATGACCCGAAATTCTTGAATTCACTAAAACCGGCCAATTCTTCCGAGTCATATCATTGTAGCCCCCGAGTATTAGGATGACTCGAGGAGTTGTCTTGAGATTCTCCATATTTGACCGTGATATAAACCGGCATGAGTCATTCAACAACTCAGTGATATAATACTCCCTTTTGCAGTAGACAACTTGTCATGCATTGGAGAACGTCACAAGACAAAGCAATCACTCTTTTTAAAGAAAGCAATATGTAATATAAAAATATACTGGATGGACTTTACCTGATATGTTAGGCCAAAAATTATCCACCATGAAGTTGATGATCACCATGGTGAAGCTGAAATCAATCACGGTCGAATCGGCCGCGGGAGCAGACAGATGAGCTGGCCACGATGTTGTAAGCCAGTGCGGACGGGCGAGTTGGCTGCGGCGTTGTAAGCCGGTGCGGACAGGTGAGTCGGCAGCGGTGTTGGAAAACGGCACTGACATGGGTGAGCCGGCCACGGGCACGGACGATGAGTCACTCCCATGTGTTGATGAAGCGAGGGGCGGCGATTTACTCACGTATCCGTCCAGCAGCCTGGCACGGACAAGCGCTAGTGCAATAATATTGGCATGCACCCCTTTGAGACACCTTTTTAAGAAATAATGGTCCTCGTAGTATCGTGCAGTGATGGTGGGCCAGCTTGCAATGGACACGCATCGACTCAGAACAATGCCAGTCATGAAACAATGTTGCAGCGGCATGTGGAGGCAGGACCATGGGCCGTGGCCAAAAAACACACCGGCGGCTTAGAATGGCGCGGCGGCTCCGCGGACAAGTCAAGCGGCAGGTCGACGGCCAATGCCAACTGGGCGGGTCGAGGCGTAGCCGCAGCTACAACAGAGACCGAGACTGCGGAGGCATCCCGGTAGGTGAGTCGCAGTGACAGATGCGAGTCATCGCGGAGACTGTGGTTACTTGGTGGTAGAACCCGAGGCAGAGTTGAGTCAGCGCAGCGGTTGGTGAAGCATGCTGACGCAACCTACAGGTTATGCACTAGCAGAGGCCGGCTTGAGGACGGAGTGGCCGCTTGCCAACGGAGACCAGCTCGGGCTGAAGCAGGCCAGCAATGTGCAGTCGTGATAGCAAAGTCCGGGTCGTAGTTGACTTGGCTTTCCAACTCTCGTCCGATCAAGTGTCCAAACCGGTATAGTAGCTATCCTCTTCTTTTTCTTCTTTTTGATTTCCATATTGAGTGGATGTACTTGGCCTGTTCTTTTCCCTCTTTGATTTGACTTGCCCTGGAGGACGTGTGTGTGTACATTGCTTGGTTGTACTAGTATGCATGCTTGGGACTTTGGACGTATACGTGCCCCAGTTAAGAGACTTGCATTGACTTGCTTGACTACTCTCCTTATCCTGCCGTTTTAGACAATATGCAGGCATAGTTGTTTGATTATTCTGCATGCTTCAGCTTTGCTACTTGGCTGATCAGTGTTACATGTTCCAATTAGAACATAAGTCGCCGGATTTGTTTTTGAATCTGCGGAAAAAATTTCTATTGCTTCCATGACAGAAAACGATCCGACGAAATGCTTGTGACTGCTGCTGCTTGACTCGTGCGTCCATGACAGCGACCCGCTGAATTGATGAATTTCCAAACTAGCTCCTTCTTATCCGGAAACATTGCGAACTTCTCTAAACCCTAGATGAGATCCCTTCAAGAACTCAACACTACCATGCGCAAGCCCCACGGTGGGCGCCAACTGTCGTGGATTTGTCACGGTAGATGTCCTTCGTGTTAGAACTTAGTCGTGAGGCCAACACATCCATGTAGTAGCTTGAAGGGGTTGGTTGGAATCGATAGACGCAAGATTTTACCCATGTTCGGCCCCTCATGGTGGAGGTAAAAGCCTACATCCGACTTCATTGATATTGATGATGATGAACATGATTATAAGGGCGCTCTATCTCGAGAGCTATAAACTTTTTTGTCTAACCCTAACTTGTCCAACATGTGGAACTTGTGAAACTTGTCCCTCTTGGGGTGCCCGCCCCTCCTTATATAAGTTGAAGAGGTGGGTTACATGACTAGTCCTAGTAGGATTAGGATTACTCTATTACAAGTGGAGTCCTAGTTTTGCTTACTTTGTAAGAGAATATTCCTTATGCCTTAAACCGACCCACCATAACATGAGTCGGACTTCTATGAGCCACCTTTTGGGCCACCAGGTCTTGTCGCTCCTCTGACCCACCTGCCGGGTTACCAATGAGTCACCAGGCCCAGCCGGATCATCAGTGAGTGGAGATATCCGGGTGGGTCACTTCGTGAGCCTCCAAGTTAGGGCGGGTCACTAATGAGTCACCATGTCCGGCCGGGTCTTACCGCGGGGTATATCCCCGACACATTATGTCGCTTTTATTCTTCACCATTACAAGTTCGTGCAACGCTCAATTTTCTCTTACACTAAATGATCTCTCACTTTTAGAAGCAATTTTTATTGCCTTTTTGCACCGATGACAACTTACTTGAAGGATCTTGCTCAATCCCTAGGTAGGTATGGTGGACTCTTGAAAATAAAATTTGGGTTTAAGGGTTTTTGGATGCACAAGAAGTATCTCTACTTAGTGCGGAATTTTTGGCTAGCAAAGGTAGGGGCAAGCACCACGTGTTAAAGGATCTACGACAATATGAATTCTATGTGAATATAAACAAACATGAACCATTAGGTTGTCTTCCTTGTCCAATGTCAACAATTTTGGCATATAATATTTTGATGAGGGCTCACAATCACAAAATATTTCTAGGATAGTATATTTATATGCAAGTCTTCTCTTCCCTTATTAATTCTTTCATGAGTTGCATCATTGACTAATGCTATGTTTGTCAATCTCTAATAAAATTGTCTACCTATACTTTTCCTTATGTGGTGTCATCACCTACCATAAGATTAGCATATGATACTTTTCATTTATTTCCTTTCTTTCATTTATTTCCTTTCTTTCATTTATTTCCTTTCTTTCACTAGTACGCGTCGGTGCTATACAAACAGTTTTTAACCCCTTTCCGTGACGACATTTGGAACCGTCGCCAAGTGAGTGTGGGTGATAGGGGCGTCCTTCCCACACGACCCAGAAATCGTCGGGGATAGGCCCTCCTGGGACACAGGCTGGGGCCTTGTGAGATTGGGCGAGGCATCGAAACCCAATCATTTCATAGGTATGTACATCCCACATGGTGAATCCCAGGAAAACATTTCCGTAGGTATGTACATCCCACACGGTGAATCCGAGAAAAACATTTTCGTAGGTATGTACATCCCACATGGTGAATCCCAGAAAAACATTTCCGTAGGTATGTATATCACACACAGTCAATCCAAGGAATATGTTTCTGTTCTTATGTACATCCCACACAGTCAATCCAGGGAAAACGTTTCTGTTCGTATGTACATCCCACACAGTTTTATGTGTAGGCTCGTGTGTGAAAGGTGTAACTATCACACACGCTCTGCCTTGGTTAACTGTTTGCTTTTATCAACTACATCACACACGATTTCATGTAGAAAAAACTATGTGGCATTGGGCTATCCATCACACGCGCTTTTATTGCTAAAACCGTTTGCAAAGTTCCATGACCGTCTGCTCTCTTTTTATTTTTTTCCTGTAATTTGTTATTTGAATTGGAAATTTTGAAATATGAAACGTGCAATTCAAATTCTCAGCATAATGGTTCAACAACGAATCCATAAATAAAATTGCCAGTACAATATGTTCAGTAATTACAGGATTACGCAGCAATTAACAATGATGAACCACAATATTTAAAGGCGGTAAAGGTGAAGAGACAAGTGTAAATCATTTTGATTGCCGATAGTGTTGAAGAAGCAGAATGCCCATAATGTGCCTTCGTGCATGCCATAGGCACGAACCACTTTTGTCCAACCCCTTGTGATGATCGCCAGCCCATCCTTCACTGCCTTCAGGAAGACTTCTAGAGCATTATCATGGTAGCATGAATTATATACTTTAACCTTAGTTGCCTCCACTCCTGTCATGTAGTTTGCAAGGTAATCATCAGTAAATAGCTTTGAAAACCACTGAAAAGATAAAAGTATATCAGATACTAAGGTCTAATAGAGTAACTTGTTGTGGGCAGGGGGAAAGGCAACACATTACTTACCATCCTAAAGTTTACTGTTGTCTTTGACAAACTGTAAATAAAGAGCTTAATTCAAAACACCTGTTTCTTTCACCTAACAATCTTTCTTAGTTTCCTCACTTGACGCTTGTTCATGAATATCTCATTGCCCCATACGCAAAAGGGATCGAAGCGTGGATCAGTACCGCTCATATATGTACCTACAAGCAACTAGTAATGTTAGAAGCTAAACTGAGATTGCACAAATGATGTAAAAAATACAACTACCTATGTTCCTAAGTACAAGTATTTTTTTAGATTTCAATATGAACTACATACGGATGTATATAGAATTATAGATATAGTTTAGATTAGAATCTAGATTCACTCGTTTTTCTCCTTATGTAGTCTATATTTAAATCTCTAAAAATACTTATATTTAGGAATAGATGGTGTATAAGACATGGGATGCAGCTAACCTTGATGGCAAACAACAGCATCGCCCATTGTAGCCCTGTGTAAGTACATGGAAAGCCAATGTTAACTACAACATGGTTAACATCCACCAAAATTAGCAAATGGTAATAAAACGGCAACATCTGTAGTGATATCTTGATTGCGAAAGAGTAGCACGGTAGCAAAGGGACGGATTAAAAAATGGATACAACTGTTAATTGCAACATGCTTAACAACATCCTAATTCATGTTTTGTAAGTTTGTAGCCATTGAAATACAACTCTTTAAAAATGTATACAACTATTAATTGCAACAGGCTTAAGGCCATTGAAACCGGTACTGATAAAAATGCAATTGGCAGATTTAAACATCACAGGGCAGGTGCTGCCAGAGCAGATAATGGCCCAGTTGTCCCTAAAAAGGTAGGGAAAATAGCTAAAATGTGTTAGGCATGCTTACTACAACATGCTTAATACATCGACCATACAAAACATAGCCATTAATTGCAACTGGTATTGGTAAGATTGAACTGGTGAGTATATACTTGGTAAGTCCTGAGAGGTAGTTGTCGGGGCACTTCATCTTGGCTAGAGCCCGCCCAAAGTCAGCGGCGGCGGAGGCGAGCTGTTCCTCCGGGTCGAAGCGTGGATCAGTGCCACTGAGATGTGTACCTATAGGCAACCAGTAAATTGTTGAAGTTAAACTACAATTGCACAAATGATGTGAAATACTGTAAGACATGGGATGCAGCTAACCTCGACAGCAAACAACAACATCGGCCGTTATGACCCTGTGTAAGTACATGGATAGGCATGTTAAGTAGAACAGGGTTAGCATCCACCAAAAATAGCAAATGGGAAGCATCTCTAGTATATCTTCATTGCGGAGAGTAGCATGGTAGCAAATGGACAGATTAAAAATGGATACACTTGTTAATTGCAATAGGCTTAACATCATCCTAAGTCATCTTTTGTAAGTTTGTAGCCATTGAAATACAACTGTTTAAAAATGGATTCAACTATTAATTGCAATAGGCTTGATAGACATTGAAACCGGTACTGATAAAAATGCAATTGGCATAGTTAAACATCACAAGGTAGGTGCTGCCAGAGCAGAGAATGGCCCAGATGTCTATAAAAAGATAAGGAAAGTAGAAAAAACGTGTTAGGCATGTTTACTAGAACATGATTAATACATCGACCATACAGAACATAGCCATTAATTGTAACTGTTATTGGTAAGATTGAACTGGTGAGTACATACTTGGTAAGTCCTGAGAGGTAGTTGCTGGGGCACTTCATCTTTGCCAGAGCCCGCCCAAAGTCATCGACGGCAGAGGCGAGCTGTTCCTCTGGGTCGAGGCGTGGATCGGTGCCACTGACATGTGTACCTACAAGCAACCAGTAAATTGTTGAAGTTACACTGCAATTGCACAAATGATGTGAAATGCTGTAAGACATGGGATGCAGCTAACCTCGACAACAAACAACAACATCGGCCGTTATGACCCTGTGTAAGTACAAGGACAGGCATGTTAAGTATAACAGGGTTAGCATCCACTAAAAATAGCATAGGGGCAGCATCTCTAGTGATATCCTGAGTCATGTATTGTAAGTTTGTTGTTGGTATTGGTGAAATTGAGCTAGACATGATAATGTTTGAACATCACACAGTGTGCAGTAATGAAATAAACAAGGCGGGAACATGCTTAATACATCAACCATACAAATCATAATCATTGCAAGTGGTATTGGTAAGATTTAGCTGGACAAATCTTACATGTTATGTCCTGGGGGGTAGTCGCTGGGGGACTTCATCTGGGCCAGAGCCTGCACCATGTCGTCGGCGGCGGCGGAGGCGAGGTGTTCCTCCGGGTCAACACGCACAGCGGCAATCACGCCATGGACCACCATCAGCTCCTGGCGGTGGGGATTTGGAGGCATGAGGATGTTTTGTAGGTGTCGTTTAAGAAATCAGGCCGAGGCCGTGATAGAGATCAGTGGGTTACCTGACTGGATCCGAGCAGAACGTAGATGTGGTTGAAGTTGTGGTTGCATCGGCGACGGTTTGAGATGCCGGTAGGGAGAGGCGCGAGGGGGGATACTGAGGCTGGGGATGTGGTTGGAGGAATAAATTCTGAAATCACGCGCCTAATGAAAATTTCGCTGTGAAACTTGAAACTTGGGCAGGGGAAACACACAACACAGACAAAACGTGTAAAATACTCGTGTGCGAGAAAAAATAAAGTTGGCAGATCCTGTCTCCAAAAAATGTACACATGTACTTGATTTTTTTGGTCAATGGTACGCCTGGTTTATTAGGAAACATCGCACAGGTAACTGACTTAAGGGTCATTAACGCAAAAAAAACACAGACGGGTACGGCATAGAAACCGTGTGTTTTGTGATCCTCTAATGATTAATGCAAAAAAGCGCACACGGGCACACATGCTAATCAACGCTCAAAGCCCTCAAAGGATTCTCTTATCGACATTGTATGTTAATACTACAAACTTAAAGTACTACTAGTAATTTTCTCTAATACTACAAACTTAAACTACTTCTCACATGCTGCCATCGGGGCATGCTGTCCAGATGCCGACATTCTCCTTCCCGGCCTTGTAGGCGGCAGCCCACCATGCTTCGATCTCCGCCAAGCTCTCTTCACCACGGCGTGCAGCCTCTTTTTTCTTGCGTCGGTGGGACTCTCTTTTATTGACTGCTTCTGCCTTTTCCGCTCCTTCTGTGCGGCTTTGGCCGCCTCTAGATCCACCACCCATTCGGCCATGGCGGCCTCAAAGTCCACCCATGTAACTGTCTGGCCACCGGCGGTGATGAACTCGGCGTGGCGATATGCCATCGCTTCCTTACCATGTGTCCAGTCGCGGGCGGTGAGGAACGTGGCGCGGCGGGATGCCATCGCTTCCTTACCAGTTACTGTGCGCCGCGGTGCCATGGATGACGCCTGGAGAGAGCTCTGGGACAGAGGGGTCGGGCAGCCATACAGTGCGGTGGTATTCAGGAGCTCAACGACAAACGACAACAGAAATTTGGCTTCCCATACAATTTTGCATGATCATTATCGCACAAGGTCATCTCTGTCGCTTCCGGAAACATTGTGCGCTGAGCCTATTGTGTGTTGCGTTATGATTGGACAGAACCCCAGCCACGCGGATCGTGCGTGTGCACCGTAGGATGCGCCGCGATCAAACAGCAATCCACGTCCCTCACATCACACCGTGCACCTGTAGCTGGATTGGATTTATATGTGCTAAATGCCTAGAAAATGCACATAATCCCCTAAATAAGGTAAATGAGCCTGCAAAAATGCCAAATTTGAACACGGTGATTTGCAGGTTGTATGTTCATCTTAGAAAATAACTCTAGGGAAAAGAACAAAGAAAATTTGGATTCCTCTTCAGTCTTGATGATTTCCCTCTCGAAAGCATCGAACTTCTTTGGTGATGGTTCGATTTATGAAGGGAGTGCATGACGACATAAGCCAAACCTTCTCTAATTTTTACCAGTGCATGGTGAGGTCATACCATGGCACACCATGCCAGGAGTCATGTTTTTCAAGCATTTATTTCATTTTTCTATAGTTGAAAACCCAATAAATAAACGTTTGTGGTTGACTATTGCCACAGATTTCATTGAAATATATATCCCTTCCTTATAAAAGGCATGAGAATTTACTAAATGGCACGAGCATGGTTTTCCAGGCCATTCTTGTGCACCCTTTCATGCACCGATTGTTTGAACTTGAATTATGTGCATTAATGCCTAGGAAATGCACATAATCCCCTAAATATGGCACATGAACCCAGAAAAGTGCCAAATTTGAACACGATGATTTGCGGGTTGTATGTTCATCCTAGAAAAAAAAACTCGTGGACAAAGGACAAAGGAAATTTGGATCCCCCTTCAGTCTTGGTGATTTCCCCCTCGAAACCATGAAACTTCCTCGGTGATGGTTCTATTTATGAAAGGCGTGCATCACGACATAAGGAAAACATTCTCCAATTTTTACCAGGGCATGGTGAGGCCATACCATGGAACCACGCCAGGCGTCATGTTTTCCAACCATGTGTTTCATTTTTTGTATACTTGTTAACCCAGTAAACGACACGTTTATGGTTGACTATTGCCACACATTTCCTTGAAATATCTGCCCATTCCTTGTAAAAGGCATGAGAAGGTACTAAATAACATGAGCATGGTTTTCCAGACGATTCTTGTGCACCTTTTCATGCACCGATTGTTTGAATTTGAATTATGTCCATTAATGCCTAGAAAATGCAAATAATCCCATAAATATGGTAAATGAGCCTGGAAAAATGTCAAATTTGAACACGTTGCACTTGAGGCGGTATGTTGATCGTTGAAAAAAATTGAATGACAAACTAGGACAGATATTTGGATTCCCCTTCAATCTTGGGGATTTCCCTCTTGAAAGCAAGGAACTTCCTCGGTGATGGTTCGATTTATGAAGGGCATGCATGACGACATAAGCCAAACCTTCTCAATTTTTTACTAGGGCATGGTGAGGTCATACCATGGCACCGTGCCAGGCATCATGTTTTTAAGCATTTATTTCATTTTTCTATAGTTGAAAACCCAACAAACAAACATTTGTGGTTGACTATTGCCACACATTTCATCAAAATATATGTCCATTCCTTGTAAAAGGCATGAGAATTTACTAAATGGCATGAGTATGGTTTTCCAGGATGTTCTTGTGGACCCTTTCATGCACCAATTGTTTAAACTTGAATTATGTGCATTAATGCCTAGGAAATGCACATAATCCCCTAAATATGGCAAATGAACCCGGAAATGTGCCAAATTTGAACACGGTGATTTGCACGTTGTATGTTCATCATAGAAAAAAACTCATGGACAAAGGACAAAGGAAATTTAGATCCCCCTTCAATCTTGGTGATTTCCCCCTCTAAACCATAAACTTCCTCGGTGATGGTTCGTTTTATGAAAGGCGTGCATGACGACATTTTTACCAGCGCACGATGAGGCCATACCATGGCACCACACCAGGCGTCAAGTTTTCCAAGCATGTATTTAACTTTTGTATAGTTGTTAACCCAGTAAACGACACATTTATGGTTGACTATTGCCACACATTTCCTTGAAATATTTACCCATTCCTTGTAAAAGGCATGAGAATGTACTAAATAGCACGAGCATGGTTTTCCAGACCGTTCTTGTGCACCTTTTCGTGCACCGATTGTTCCAATTTGAATTATGTGCATGATTAATGCCTAGAAAATGCACATA